>NC_081408.1:142065401-142398526 GCF_030272615.1 Cryptomeria japonica | reverse complement strand
GAGGGAGAATATCATCCAGGAAAAGCACACTGGTAGTCTTGGAGGCCATTCTGGTTTGGACAAAACTTTGGAGCAAGTATCAAGATTTTATTTTTGGCCTAAGATGCAATCAGAGGTGAGAAAATTCGTGGAATGTTGTCCTATTTTTCAAAGGGAAAAAGGTGTTTCTACTAATGCTAGATTGTATCAACCTTTACCGGTTCCTACTAGGCCTTGGGAAAGCCTTAGTATGGATTTTGTACTAGTGTGTTTGTATTTGTTGATAGGTTTAGAAAAATGGCTCATTTTGTGCCATGTAAGTGCACCAATGATGCATCTCATATTACAGGTCTATTTTTCAAAGAAGTTGTGCGGATTCATGGTCTACCTCTCAATATTGTCACTGATAGAGATTCTAAGTTTGTGGGTCATTTTTGGAGGATTCTTTGGAAAATGTTGGGCACTAACTTGCCATTTTCTTTAGCATACCATCCTCAAACAGATGGCCAAATTGACGTGGTTAATAGATCTCTTGGAAATTTGCTTAGGTGTCTTACCAAGCAACATGGATAGTGTTGGGATTTAGTGATTGGCCAGGCTGAATATGCATACAATGATTCCATCAATAGAAGTACATGTAAGAGCACATTTGAGGTTGTGTATGGTTTACATCCTAGAGGGATTCTTGAACTAAGAGACCTTGGAGGTATGGAAAATAAGAGTGCACAAGGTGAGGATTTCACTCTCACTATGAAAGAAATTCATGATCAAGTCAAGGCCACTCTCCAACAAAGTGCTAATAAATATAAACTCAGAGCAGATATGAAGAGGAGGGATGTTCAGTTCAAGGTAGGGGATTTGGTAATGGCCTACCTTAGAAAAGAAAGGCTCCCTAAGGGCCAACCCTCTAAACTACTCATGAAGAAGATAGGTCTGTTGGTATTTTGGTATGGTTTTATCATTGATGTCAACAATTACTAAAACTCTAGCACTTTGGAGAATCAACAACATTCACTGGCAAGTGACTCATGCACAGTCACCGATATTTGGTACACCGGCAAGATATAATTATCACTGGCACTTGGAATGATATAAAAAATTCTTGGTAATGTCGAAGAAATGATTTGGACATCTTGTCCTGGACTTTTGTTTATTGGTATATTCATATTTGCATATTTGTTGTTATCGGCAAATAGGTCCAGGGTTACACCGGCAGGTTTATCTTTTTCAGATCAACATGGCATGCTATGGAGATGATTAATTATTGTTGTAAATGCATTAAGCCAACATGTTCAATCGGTTATTGCATCAGATATTGTATTGTTTGTAAAATGTTTTTATTATAATATCTTGTAGAGCTGACCTACTAAAATTGGTCTTAGGTTATGGTATAAATGTAAGATCTTATTTGTAAGATCAGATGTGGAATGCAAAAAAGGATTGTGTGAAGGTATATGCGAGAATAAGTAGAGCTATACATGCAGACATCATTTGAAGATTGAAGAAGGGTTTTTGTGAAGACAATCAGAACTATACTGGTACTGAATCTAGCATATGAAGATGCTATATTGTGCAGTACATTCTTATTGGATTTAACCATCCAACTATAGTTAGTGTGGCTCCCATTTTGTGATTGAGCAGTGAGCTCTAGGCACTTGGCCTTTCTGCATGTGCAAACCCCGTTTATGTACACTTACAATCTACAGTAGTATCATCTAAATATGGGTAAGGTTTCCCACCATGGTTTTTCCCCTTACAGGGTTTCCACGTACAAATATTGGTGTTATATGATGTGGATGAATTTGTCTTTATGTTTCATGCACTAATCCTTACCGGTATAGCAATTAACTGTTAAAACTGTCTACGGACATATTAAACTGATTTACCGGTATTAAGCATTAAGTTGGTTAAGTTGTTTTGTTTTGCATTTATTTGACAACTGATTCACCCCCCCCCCCCCCATCTCAGTTGTCTCCAGGACCTAACAATTGGTATCAGAGCCTAGTCCTCTTTTGTAGAAGTTTAACAACTTGAGGAGATCCAATGTCTACTAACTATTTCAGGAAGGACAGTCCTAAACATGATGGAACCAACTATGGCATATGGAAGATCAGAATGGAGACAAATCTAAATTACATTGGAAAAGACATCTGGGATGTTACAAAGAATGGTTATACTGCTCCTACTCAGAGTCAGCCCACTCCACCCAACTTGACTAAAGATGAGGAAAATGATTGCAAAGCAAGAGAAGCACTTTTGAGCGCATTATCAGATCAACAAATCATGAGACTATCAGATAGGTCTACTGCCAAAGCTATCTGGGATCATTTGGAAACATTGAATGAAGGAGATTCCACAGTCAAAATTGCAAAACTTGAAAGCTTCCGAGTCAAGTATGAACATCTCAAAATGGAAGAAGATGAAAGGATTTCTGCTTTTATGAAAAGAGTAAATGAGATTGTTTTGGGTATTAAATGTTGTGGAGGAACCTTAAGTGAGGATGAAATTGTTTCAAAAGTTTTAAGAGGATTGCCACCAGTATATAAAATGAAAGTCATTGCTATAAATGAGTTAAGAACAATGCCTTATACATCAGTAACTAGGGATACATTGATTGGGAAACTTTCAACTTTTGAAATTGAAGAATGTGGTCTTGTTGCTACTATAAAGATAGATTTGGCCTTTAAAGCATCAACATCATCTACTCCATCATTTGACAAATCTGATTGGAAAGCCTTTTATGCAAGAGAACTTGAAGAAAGTGGGAAAGCAAATGAAGAACTTGAAGAACTTGAAGCACTATTTGCAAGGAAAATGCCTAAAGGTCCAGTTGGAAGTAAGTATGAAGGTAAAGCAACCTTTAAATGTTTTAACTTTAATAAGATTGGTCATATGGCTTCAAGATGCCCTCATAGACATGCTAGACTAAGAGAAGAAGCTAGAAGAACATACAAGCCTAACCCTGAATATCGGAGATATAGTTTTAAGAAGAATAAAGACAAATCTTGTTACGTTGTTGATGAAGGTGTGACTAATGATTTTGATGAGGATCCAATAGACAATGGATGGTTTTTCATTGCTATAATAGAAGATGAATCGATACCTACTGCTCAGCTAGTAGAACAGGCCCTGGCAGATAAAGTTGAAGTAAAGGATGAATGGATCATTGATTCAGGATGCTCACATCATATGACAAGAGACAAAGGTAAATTCCTGAACTTTCAAGAATACAATGGAGGCTTAGTGAGATTTGGAGATGACAAAGATTGTTTAATCAAAGGTAAGGGTACAATATCTCTTGATGGTAAGCATAAAACTAACAATGTTTACTATGTTGAAGGATTAAAGCATAATCTTTTGAGTGTTGGTCAATTAGTTGAGAAAGAATTTCAGTTACAATTCAAAAATGGAAAATGTAAAATCATGAATAGAACTGGTTTGGAAATTGCAACTGGTAATCAGACTAGAGGTAATATCTTTCATTTGAATAATAGTGAAAAGGCATGCTTGATTGCTCATATTGATGAAAGTTGGTTATGGCATTAGAGACTCTGTCATGTAAACTTTGATTGCATGGTGAAGATCAGTAATAGTAAGGTAAAGCTATGAGATTTCCACAATCCATTTTGCATTTCTAGTGTATTTTTTTCTGGATTCGATTGTGTGTATATTTTTCCATCAACGTTTCGAATCACACTCCGTGATTCATCATCAGGATGAAAAGAATTCCCAAGACATAATCGAATCACGGAGTGTGATTCGAAACGTTGATGGAAAAATATACACACAATCGAATCCAGAAAAAAATACACTAGAAATAGTAAGGTAGTTAGAGATTTACCTAAAATTGGCAAACCTTAGAATATACTATGTAAGGAATGTCAATTTAGAAAACAAGTTAGAGCTAGTTTCAAAAGTATTCAGAAAAATCTAATAATGCTCTTGATTTGATTCACACCGATTTATGTGGTCTAGCTAGAACTAAAAGCTTACAAGGTGATAGATATTTCATGCTAATCATTGATGACTATTCTAGAATGTGTTGGGTTACTTTTCTCAGAGAAAAATCAAAAGCAGTTGGAAAGTTCAAACTGTTCAAAGCAATGATAGAAAATGAAACTGGTAAGAAAATCAAATGTCTAAGATTAGATCAAGGAGGAGAATCTACATCTATGGAGTTTAATACATTCTTTGAAGTAAATAGAATCAGAAGACAACTATCAACACCTCGGACACCACAACAGAATGGAGTTGTTGAAAGGAAAAACAGAACTATCTTGGATGCAGCAAGAAGTATGTTATTAGAAGAAAACCTACCACATGTATATTGGAGAGAGGTAGTCAGTACAATGGTCTATACATTCAACAAAGTTCACATTAAAGGTGAAAGCGGTAAGACCCCTCATGAACTATGGTTTGGTAATACTCCTACTTTTAAATATTTCAGAACTTTTGGAAGTAAGTGTTATATTAGAAGAGATGAGTATATTGGAAAATTTGATCCTAGAAGTGATGAAGGAATATTTCTTGGTTATTCATCTAAGAGCAAGGCATATGGATGTTTTAAAAAAAGACTGCAAAAAATTGTTGAAAGTACAAATGTAAAGATTGATGAACAATTCAGAGGAACTTCAAGGTATATAGACTCTGAACCGGCAACAAAATTTTTGACAAATGAACCTACTCTAAATTCACCAGTACAAAATGAAGATCTAGTTACCCCGGTATCATCTGAGGATTCCACAGTAACTGAGAAAGAACAACAAACAAAGACACCTCGGTATGTAAGACTGAATCATTCTACAGATCAGGTAATTGGAAACAAGTTTAAAGGAGTTATGACAAGAGGAAGATTGGCAAATGAAGAGGTATGTCTTATTTCTCAAATTGAACCATCATCTGTTAATGAGGCATGTGAAGATAAATTTTGGATTAAAGCTATGGAAGAAGAATTAGAACAAATTGAGAAAAACAACACTTGGACATTAGTTCCCCGACCTAAAGATAAAAATGTAATTGGAACCAAATGGGTTTTTAGAAAAAAACTTAATGAAGATGGTAAGGTTGTTAGAAATAAAGCAAGACTAGTGTGTAAGGGATATTCTCAGAAGGACGGAATTGATTACAATGAAACCTTTGCACCGGTAGCTAGAATTGAGGAAGTCAGATTATTTTTGGCTTTTGCAGCACACAAGAACTACAAAGTTTATCAAATGGATATTAAATGTACATTTTTAAATGGAGATCTTTAAGAGGAAGTGTACATTGAACAACCTAATGGATTTTCTTTGATAGATGACAATGATATGGTTTGTAGGTTAAGTAAAGCTTTGTATGGATTGAAACAAGCTCCAAGAGCTTGGTATACAAGATTGGATAAGTATCTTTTAAATATTGGTTTTACTAAAGGAAATGTAGACAACAATTTATATTACAAAATAACTAATGATGACATCTTGATTATAGAAGTATTTGTTGACGATATAATCTTTGGAGGAGAAGATGGATTATGTAAAGAATTTTCTATTAAAATGCAACAAGAATTTGAAATGTCTATGATTGGAGAAATAAAATTCTTTTTAGGATTACAGATTTCAAAGACTAATAAAGGTATATTCTTGAGTGAATCCAAGTACTTAAAAGAGTTACTAAAGAAATTTGGGATGGAGAACTCTAAACTGGTAATCACACCTATGACAACAAATGACAAATTATCACTAAGGGATGAATCTACACCTATTAATCCAAATAGATACAAATATATGATAGGAGGTTTACTTTATTTGACACAAACCAGACCTGATATTATGATTGCAATATGTATTGTTTCAAGATTTCAAAGTAATCCTAGAGAAAACCATGAATCAGCAGTAAAAAGGATTTTCTGGTACTTACAAGGCACTATAAATCTTGGATTATGGTATCCTAGAGATGAAAACTTTGAATTATGTGCATACAAAGATGCAAATTGGGCAGGAAATGTGGATGATAGAAAAAGCACCACCGGTAGAACATTCTTTCTTGGAAACAGATTAGTTTCTTGGCTGAGTAAGAAACAAAGTTGTACATCTTTATCAACAATAGAATCAGAATATGTTGTAGCAGCAACTAACTGTACACAAGTACTATGGCTTAAGCAAATGTTGAAAGACATAAAGGTAAAATGCAAGGAACCTATTACTATCTATTATGATAACATTGTAGCAATTGATATATCTAAGAATCCAGTATTAAATTCTAAAACCAAACATGTTTCTATCAAACCAAATTTTCTAAAGGAAAATGTTGAAGCAAAGGAAATAAAACTGGTTTATGTGAATACTGAAGAGCAGATTGCAGATATCTTTACTAAACCTTTGCCTAAGGAGAATTTTGAATATCTCAGAGATCAGCTTGGAGTTATACCCCCACCGGTAGAGACTTAGATAGTTGATGATTGTCATCAACGGTAGAATTAATAGAGAAATCTTTTTTTCTAGCTTTGATCGGAACCTACTTCTCAGGGGGAGTAGTTGGTATATAGAATTGATTGGTATTTTGTATATGAACTTGGTTTTGTTGTAACTTTGGCATTTGATGTCAAAGGGGGAAAGATTGGTATGGAAAAACACAAAGAAAACACATGTTGCTCCTAGGGGGAGAGATTGTTTGGAAGAGATTATTACTCTCTGTATCTATATTTTGATTTCTAGTTATGACCTTTTTGAGATTGTTGGTTTTTGGTATTTGACATTTCTATTTTGGCACTTCGATGGTTTATCCATCTTGTGTTGCCATCAATGCCAAAGGGGGAGATTGTTGGTATTTTGGTATGGTTTTGCCATTGATCCTCACAATCTCTTTGAAGAACAACCCTGGATCCTCACAATCTCTTTGAAGAACAACCCTGCTATGTAAGAGGCATCATTAGTACATTTGCAAGGCACAAAGTGTGCCATCTTGCTGAATCTATCCACTATGACATAGACACTGTCATATCCTTTTGGAGTTCTAGGTAAACCAAGGACAAAGTCCATACTCACACATTCCCATGACCTTATTTGTATGGCAAGAGGCTGATACAACCCTACATTGCTAGAGGTACCCTTAGCTCTTTGGCAAATAGCACATTTCTCCATAAATCTTCTAACATCTGACTGTAGTTTAGGCCAATGGTAGAATGATCCAACCTGCTCTAAGGTCTTGTCAAGACCAAAATTTCCACCTAGGCTGCTTTGATGCTTCTCCTTCATTACATTGTCTCTCATAGAGAAATGTGGTATGCAAAGTAGGTGTCCTTTAAACAATAAGCCTTCCTACAACATAAAATTAGAATAGGCAACATGACAAGCATTAGAAAAATTTGAGTAAACATCATATGCTTCATGAAATTCTTTGTCTCCTTGGTAGAGGTCTTTAAGGTCATTTAACCCCACACTTTGTAGCTTCACTTCTTTGATGGTGAGAACCCTTCTACTTAAGGTATTTGCTACCTTATTGGTGACATATTTCTTGTGCTTGATGGAAAAGGTGTAGGCCTACAAATACTCAACACACTTGAGGTGTTTTTGGTTCAGTTTCTCCTACCCATTAAGAAAACTAAGTGCATGATTATCAGTGTAGACTATCAACTCTTTAGGTAATAGTTAATGCTGGCACTTCTTGAGTGCTTGCACCATGGCATATAGCTCTAAATCATAGATAGAATACTTTTTTTTCTTCATTGAGATTCTCAGAGAAAAATGCAACTGGGTGACCTTCTTGTTTTAAAACGGCCCCTATAGCCAACTTGCTGGCATCATGCTCCACTGTGAAGAGATGATTGAAATCAGGTAGCCTAAGCTAAGGGATTTCAGCTACCTTTTGTTTCAACAACTCAAATGCTTTGTCTGCTGCAGTAGTCCACTTAAAATGACATTTTATCCCTCCTTTGATTGTGTTCAAGAGAGGTGCACACACATGACTAAAGCCCCTAATGAGCTTCCTATAAAAAGAAGCCAAACCATGGAAACTCCTTACATCTCCTACTGACTTAAGAGTAGGCCAATTCATTATTTCTTTCACTTTTGATGGATCCATTTTTAAACAACCTTGAGAAACTACAAAACTAGGGTACGCCAATTTATTTTTAAAAAACTCACATTTATCCAAGTTGATCATCAACTTTTCTTGATGTAGCTTCCTGGAAACTTGATTCAAGTGCTTGATATGCTCCTCCTTTGACCTGCTAAAAATTAGAATGTCATCAAGATAAACAATGACAAACTTACCAATTAACTCTACAATAACTTCATTCATGAGTCTCATGAAGGTGCTAGGTGCATTTGTGAGCCCAAAGGGCATCACCATCCATTCGTATATCCCTTCATTTGTTTTAAAGGTTTTCCTCCATTCATCACCAGGTCTAATCCTAATTTGATGATAACCTAATTTCAAATCCACCTTAGAAAAGTAGCAAGATCCTCCTAGGTACTCCATTAGGTCCTCAATCCTTGGCATTGGGAACCAATGCCTAATTGTGATTTTTTTTATGGCCCTTGAATAAGTTCACATCCTCCACTTGCCATCTTTCTTAGGTGCCAAAAAAATAGGTATTGAACATGGACTTAAGCTCTTCTTTATCAACCCTTTATCTAGTAATCTGTGCACTTGATTGGCTATTTCCTCATTTTGAGTAGGTGTCCTTTTGTAAGCAGCCTTGTTGGGAAAATTTGAACCAGGTGTGAGGTCTATCTGATGGGTAACATCTTTCATACGGGGTAATGCATTTGGTATCTCATTGACAACTATGTCTTTGTACCAGTCTAGCAAGGTCTACACCTCTTGAGGTATCACCAATTTGGTTTCAGTCTTTGTCCCTTCTTTGGGTTTCACTATGAGAGCACATCCTTGGTTCCCTTCATGCTTCAACAATTTCAAGAACTCTTTCCCCCCAAGAAACATAAAACTTGATCCAACATGTCTTTCTTCACCTTGATCAATCGAGGGATCCATTTGGAACTTTCTACCCTCCTTAGTGATAACAAAGGATTTCTTCTCCCCATTATGTATGGCTTTGACATCAAACTGCCAAGGGTGTCCCAACAACAAGTGGCATGCATCCATGGGTAATATGTCACATAACACACTATCCTTGTAATCTCGTATTTCAAAATCTACCTAAGTTTTCTCATCTACAAGCACATGTTGACCTTTACTCAACCAAGACACCTTATAGGGGGTGGTATTTGGCAACCTTTTCAATTTTAGTTTCTCTACCATCTCAACTACTACAATGTTCTCAGTAGATCCTAAATCCACTATAACTTTACAAATCTTACCATGAGATCTGCAGGTGGTTTTAAAAAGTGTCTTCCTTTGTGTAGGTTCTCTGGACTATGATACCTTCAACAAGGTCCTTCTTAGCATTAGATTCTCTCCATCTAGGACTAGTCTTGCCTTATTGATTGGTGAGGTAGCACTTTGATAATCCTCTTCTTGCACCAACTAAGTTCTCATGTCTCCCATGTGAGATTTTGAAGTCTTTTCAAGACACCAACTCATGGTATGCCGCACTTGATGACAATGGTAACATTTGCCAGTGAATATTGTGGTTCCTCTTTCTGAATTTCCAAATCCACCTCTATAGCTATTTCTCCCTCTAAAGTTGCCTCTAAACTGTCCTCCTTTGTTCGGAATATCACCACCGTTCTCTGATTGATTGCCTTCTTTATTCTTTCTAGGATTATAGCCTCTTCCAAAGGTGTCTCTTTCTCTGAAACCTTTGTCACCTCTACCCTTTTGGTTATGTTCACCTTTCCTTTTGATCTTATCCTTTGCACTCAAGGCTAACTAAAAGCATTTATGGACTGTTTTAGGTGCTATCATGTTGATCTCATCTTGAATGTTTTTTCTAAGGCCATTTAAGTACCTTGAAACCTTCTCCACTTATTCCTCTTGCTTCCTAGCCCTTAAGGTAAGTTTGTTTAACTCCTCAGTGTAGGTATTCACATCCATTTATGTTTGTTTCAAATTCTGCAACTTCTTGTGCATCTGCATCTCATAATCTATAGATAGGAATTGAGTTTTAATCCGGATCTTCATTCTCTCCAAAGAGATGATCTTCTTCCTCCAAGTTTGTTCTCTTTCTTCTTGCACCATGTTCCACCATACTAGGGTTGATCCCTTCAATCTTGATTTAGCCAAATTGACCCCCTTTTCTTTTGCAACTTATTTGTATTCAAAATGATTATTCAAGGCTTCTATCCAATCCAATAACTCTTCTCCATTTAGGCTTCCATTGTAGATAGGTAAACCTTCTATGTTATCTTTATTGAGTGATTTGAGGGAATCGAAGAAGATATGTTGATCTTTTTCCAACTCCTTCTTTTTTGTTATCACTCCTATCACATCTGCATCTTCATTATCACTTTCATCCCCCCATTCAATGACTTTGTCCTTGCCTTTCTTGGTTTTTTGCACCCGGGCTTCAATGAGCATATCTTGGACCAACTTCCTGATGGCCTCTTGGATCATTTCCTTTGGTGGCATGTTGTTGGCTTTTGACTCTACCTATAGGTTAGACATAAACCACTTTGTACAATCAATTGGCTCTAATACCATTCTGATGTAGAGGGAGTTGTCTCTCACCTATTTGTGGCTACCTTGTCTAGTTTTCTCCTCCAAGCTACACTAGAACCATCCAATGATTCTACACCTCACACCCACCAAGGGTTTGCAAGACTTACCCTCTCTAACCTTACCAAGTTCCTTAGGCTAGGGTAAGCACTTGTTGTTTTGTGAGTTCCATTCTCTTTCTTAAGAGACCTTGTTTTCCAGCTCCCTTTCATAGTCAACCTGAGAGTTCAACCCCTCTACCACATGATCTTCATTCCCCACAATACACACATAAGTATGGATGATTTTTTATGGTTTTCCAACCCTAATCCTTCCTCAAGAACTTTGGTATTTACCAATCCCAAGCTTCACAAGAAAATTGCACTTTTCAGCCTAATAGGAGACCTAATTCTAGTAGCCCTGTCAGCGAGGTGTTCTGCGATTATCTATAATATTACTTAAGAACACTATAAAATATTTTATATTCTAGACACCCTTTTGGGGTTTACATACAATATCTCAAAAAAGGATGTTGGTTTTATCATTAACATATCTAACCCTTGTAGGGCTAATTAGGCCTAATTGCCCCTTCCTAGGCCTAGAAAGTAGGGATTTGTTCAAAAACCTTCACCAGTCCTTTTGCCTAAGTAAGATGATTTTGGCTTTAGGTTTTTACTTCCATAAGGCTTTCCAATCCAACCATTCTTCACCTCCATCCATGAGATTCACCCAATTAGGGCCTATTATCCATTATTCCTAATGCTTGCCAACTCAACATGCCAAGCCTAGGGTATGGTTGAAAATATTTGATTGAGCTTCCCTTGACTCAAAACCAAAGAGAAAAAATAGTATAAAGTGCAACCTAACATTCCACAAGGTTTCAGAGTGGGTATCCACCATGAAATGTTAGGTTGGAGCCAGTTTGCTCTCAAAACCCTAGGTTTTAGGACCTTTGAACCTGCCTGCAATAGCAAGAAATCAGTCTAACAATCCATTTCCCTATTTTGGAAGTGTCAATCCATACAAACTTGCAAAGAATGCGCAAAATCTCAAAAGAACACACCAAATGGGAAACCAAAACTTTTCTATTTGATCAAATTTTCAACAATCGATTATCATCAGTCTTTCCAAGCCTTATACTAGCCTTGGAGTAGTTACACATTCTCACAACCTATTGTGTCAACCAACTAGTTGCTGGTGTATGAAACAATGTTGCAAAGTTGCTATGAGCAACTTTTGCAAGTTTTGCAATTTTTGCCTTGGTGAAAAACTGTTGCTCAACCCAAAACTTGGTCACTTCTAAGTCACTCATATGACCTCAAAAACTGCAATATAACACCAACCAACCTACATTACCCAAAAAAACTTATCCTAGCGAGTGCTCTACTTGGCACCCTTAAGAGCTCACATGCAAATATTGGCCAAACAGAGACTCTTAGGGCCCTTACAATAATTTGAGCACACACTCAATGGGCTCTTGGCCTTATTACAAAAATAAAGACATGATTCCAACATCCTAGACACAAAGTTAACAAAATATTGTTAAGTGCCCCTACACCACCACACAACAATAAAACAGAACAAAATAGGAAAAAACCTAAAACATGCTAGACAAAAGATTGCATCAGCTCTGAATTCTTCTGAGTCATACTCTTGTTGATATCCTCAAGCTCATCCATGATGAACCTAGAGGTATTCTTCTTCTGGTTCCTATTTCTAGTCCTCATATAGGGGCCTATAGTGATATAATGTCTCATACCTTGCAAGTTCGACCAATGGATTTTCTTCTTTTATTTGGTGTCTAAGGATGAAATAGTGGTGGTGGATTGAGCTCCTTGATCAACCATCATCACATTTACCTTTTTAAGACCCTAAGCACTTTTATTCATGGCTTCCCTGCTAATATCCACCAGATTCTTCAGATTGCTCTTAATTTCTTCCAAGCTAATCTTCAACTAGCAAATCCTTGATTCATGATCTGTTATCATGGTCTTCACATTTTTTGTGAGTTTTTGTGTCATTCAGAGAAGTTTATCCATTTTTCTTGACATGGGCTTCTCAGTAAAATTATCAATGATGCCCTTAATTCCATCCTTCAACAAATTAATCTCCTTACCGAACCAAAGGAAGCAGTTCTCCTGGCTTTTGATAGAGTTGTTAAGGAGAATACCAAAATATGAGTTATTTTGGGTATCCCCCTGTCCCTTCTGTTCAACATTAATGGGTATTTCTATCTTTATTTCCTTCTCCTTTCCCTTTGTTTCCCCATTTTTTCCAATTTTATACTTTTTCATGTTCGGTGGACCAAAACCCTATAAAATGTGGTTGAGAGTTTTATACTTACTAGTAGCCCTTTTGGGATGTTTCTTTCTTTTGCTTCTTCCAGTGCCAGGTGTAATATTCTGTTGGGGGACCTCCTCTTGAGAAGGATGATATTTCAAATCATCTGAGACATTGAGGTCCTGCCAATCCATAGCCCTACCAGACTCTTCTTCATCTATCTCCATATCAGACACATAATGTACATTATTATTGATCAGAGAGTTAGGGGATTTAGTTTAACTCCATGATCCTTAGCATGATTAGCCAGGCTATTTTCAAGAGAAGATAATAGATAAAAAGACAGATAAATTCTTTTCTTGTGCCTAAAATGGTTTAATATCATAAAGTGGTGAGAGAAAATACTAGCATAACATCCATCAAGAGTAATATACCTCATAATCACTTCGGCCATCTCCACCCAAAGTGATTGTAGGTCCTTCCTATTATAGCCACCATTGTCATCTTTCACATCCCTTTTCTCTCACTTTCTTTGGCAAAGAAAGCCACAATGGCTTCTTCCACCGCCTTCCTCTTTCAGTAAAACTTCTTGCCTTCCATCTACAAACCAGATATCTCCATGATGAAGGTTTCATCAATTATAAAATCTAATCCAAATTTCCATGAGGATGCCTTTCTCCCAACCATTAACATAATCCATGAGGATGCCTTTCTCCTAACCATTAACATAATCCATGAGGATTCCTTTCTCCCAACCATTAACATAATCCTTTTTCACTTTTGAGTTATTTCCATGAAGCCTCTCGAGATACAATGCAAGGCCTCAATAAAAAATCTTTGTGCATAGCTCTCTATTATTTTCCCATTTCTTATAGCAAGTAGGCTCCATTCTATTTTTGTCACCTCCCATGAAAAAATTGGTTCTGCAACAATGGATACTAAACCCAAACTAGGCAATATAACACCAGATACAAAAGAAGGCTCTAGAAACCCTAGTTTTGGATTTTGAACACAAATCCCATGAAAGACCATAGTTCATTTGGAAATATATCATAATTAATGTGATATGAATGGCCAATGTATTTGGTGTCTTTTCTTGTCAATTCACACATTTGTATCGATAAAATTTCCTTTCCCATATACCACTATATGTCCAGAAGAAGATATTAATTTTAGGAATCAACAACTTATTCCAAATACTATCCCAAAAAGGGGCAGAAACAAAGGATCTTGTTAACAGGTAGAAAGCATGAGAGATGAAAAAAATCTTGAGGAAGAACCACTCCACACCAAAGAGTCTTCAACATAAAAAGAGGGAATATGAATACTAGCCAACCATAATTGAAGGGGTTTTAAGATGGGATCCACACTAATAAGATTGATTGAGTTACCCTCTCTAATATAATCAATGACCCAGTAGCCAAATAACTCCACACATCTCTCTTTAAGCTGAGCAACCCAATGAAAGTTTCTTAGAGGCCCATCACCAGCCCACCAATCACCCCAAACATAAATTTTCCTCCCATTTCCAAGGACCATCTTGATCCTTTAAAAATAATATCTTTGGAATTATGGAAATTAGTCCAAAGATTAGAAGTCGCCATAGGTAGATTGTAATCTTCTAAAACACTTTGGATAGATATACCAGTAATGTGGTATTTGTTATGGATAAATAGAGATTCATTCATTAGAATCCTTCAAGAATCTCTATAATTGTTTTGCGATGAGGGCTTTCTTGAAGTCATGGATGTGCCTAATGGCAAGGCCTCGAAGTCTATTTGGGAGACACTTGATCCTTGGCCACAAGATGAAGGTAGTTTTTAGATTCAGTACCTATCCATAGGAAATTCTTTTGGATTTCTTCCATGGGATCAACAAATTTTGAAGGAACTTTAAACAAAATTATAGCATAGACCGAAAGAATTTGCAAGGAGGCCTTAATTAACTGGAGCTTACCAACTTGCCTCAAAAGGGCACCTTTCCAACCTGCCATCTTATTTTGGAACCGTTCAATTAAATCAGACTAGAAGGAATCAGGAGCAGTTCCCTAACACAATGGTAACCCCAAATTGGTATCCGATAAAGAGGCTAATTTACAACCCAAAATATCAGCTATCTTGGTCTGTCTATGGGAATGTCTACTAAGGAAGAAAATAGAAGTATTTTGCAAGCTAATCCTCTGCCTAGATCCTCTTTCATAAAGATTAAGAATATACTTCAAAATCTTAGCTTCCCCCATAGAAATTCACCCCATCAACAAAGTATCATCCACAAATTGTTGTTGGAACAAATATGTGGGATTGACAAGAAGGGCGGTGCCCTTTGAGTCTTCCAAAATTGACCTCTCTTTGAATAATTTTACTAAGAGCTTCACCCATCACTATAAAAAGAAACAAAGAGAGGCGATCACCCTGTCCGATACCTCTAGAGGCTAAGAAGAAACTTGAAGGAGATCCATTGATTAAAATAGAGAACTTTGGAGTAGAGATGCATTGATTCACCAATTGAACGGATTGATTACAAAAACCAAAAGCCCGAAGAATTTTGGTCAAAAAATTCTAGTTAACCCTATCATAAGCTTTAAGCAAATCCAACTTTAGCAAAAAAACAAGTCTCTTATTGACCGAGAGTGAGTGAATGTTCTCATGAACCGCAATAATGGAATCCATAATTTGTCTCCCTAGAACAAAACCATTCTAATGCTTTGAAATCAAAAGCGAGAGAACTTTTTTTAGCTTAAAAACAAGAATTTTAGTGAGGATTTTGTAGACAGAGTTACATAAGTTGATAGGTCTGAAATCCTAAAAGCAGTTGGAATTTGCCATGATCTTGTCCACAATGCAATCCGGGATATAGATGGAAAAGGAACCAGACTCTAGATCTACATAGTGGGAAATAGGAGAAGATGACTTACCTTTGAGATGCAAACCAAAAAGATTCGACCATTTATTAATCTAGTCAGAAGAAGAGGACACATCCTGCTTCTTAGCAAATTCCCTAGGACCCTCCACTACATGTGAGATGAATGAATTATCGGATCCATCATCCTTGTTACACGTTAGAAATCAAAGAGTTCCACCATCCCACACTGCATTTCCCCCTCCATCGGATTTTTTGTCTTCCTCTGCATCTCTTGTGATGCCCTCCATGTGAACTCCTTCACAACTTCCATTTCTGCACTTTCCCGCCCTTTGCAAATTAAAATTCTCCTTCGCCATTCCTCCCATGGTCAGGATCTTGAGTTTTTTGAAGAGTTATAGTTTATTATTGCAAAAGGCAGATTTGTGTTCCATAAACAAAACCCTAGAGCTGAGGAACTAGTAAACATTCAAAAAATGGTAGAATATGAAAAAGATAAAATAGAGATTGAAAACACACCTAAAGAACCAGTGATTGAACAAAGAAAGCTATAAGCAAGAAGCTATACCATTAATAAACAATGGCTCAAAAGAACATAGCGATGATACTGGAAAAGAATATAACTCCTGATGAATGGAGTTAATATTGACAACCAAGAGGAAACAATAGAAGACATCAAAAATAAGGAGGATAACAATGAGGAATCAGAAAACCATCCCACACCACATGCAATAGAGAAGACAAGATGCTCTAAAAAAAATAAAAAGAACAAGAACAAAAAAGGAAAAAAAAATAATAGAAAAGGAAAAAAGAAAAAGAAAAAGAACTCCAGCAATAACAACAGTGAAAAGGATATTGAAAGAGAAGAAAGGATGGAAAGAGAGAAAAAATGTATCCTTGAGTATTTTGGCAATGAAGTTACAAATGACCTCATTCAACTATTCATTAATGAAATAGCAGATGAGAAAGAACTAGCATTACAAAAAGCATTGTTAGCAAGAAAATTATGCAAACTTAATGTAACTGAGGAAGAATTACAAAACCATAAATATGATGTTGTAATGAATAAGATGGAAAACCTAGGGATAGCTAAAACCGCAAACCTTTTTGAGGCAGGGAAGGGGAAGGACCTTCCCATGGTGTTATGAAACTCCTTACTTGGAATGTTAGGGGCCTGAATGCCCCTAACAAGCAACATATCTTTAAATGTTGCATAGCTAAATTCAATCCAGAGATATTCTTAATAAAGGAGACTAAATTAAATAACACTAAGATGACAAACCTCAACAAAAAATTAGGTATCAGAGAAATAGAAGGACAAACTGCTTGTGGAGCCTCTGGTGGATTGGCCATCATGTGGGATCCTAGGCTAATATCCTTTAAACTAATAAGCAAAAGCCCAAACTAGATGTGTGGCTGGGCTATAAGCATCAAAAGCAACTTAAAATTTATTATAATTAATGTCTATGGACCTATCCAAACGCAAGCAAAAAGACAAGTGTGGAATGAAATTGAGAATTTCCTTTTAAGTGACACAGATCAAACATACATAATAGGTGGGGATTTCAATGCTATCTTAGATCCCAAGGAAAAATGGGGAGGTAATAAAAAATTGACCTAGATAAGTCAAGACTTGAAAGAATGGACACATAAGTGTAACTTGATGGAATTCAAAATAAAAAATGAAGCCTTTACTTGGAATAATAGAAGACAAGGTTTCTGCAACATTGCATAAAAACTAGATAGATTCTTCCTTTGTGGGAATCTCACACAGTCTTACGAGTCCTCAGTTCTCCCATTCTCAGGATCGAACCATTTCTCAGTCTAATTGACCATATCAGAGGAACTAAAGCCAACCAAAACCCCCTTTCTCTTTGAAAAATGTGGCTAAGGGATGAAAATCTAATACAACTAATAGAAAAATGGTGGAATGAAACAAAAGTTATAGGCTCCAAAACTTTAAAAGTAGTTACCAAACTAAAAAAGATAAAGCAACAATTAACAATATGGAACAAAATGCACTTGGGAAATATCTTTACACAAAAAAGGGAAATTGAGATAGAAATGGAAAGAACTAATGAAGAGGTAATTAGGCATGGGATGGATAACATGCTTTATCAAAAGGAAAAAACCAATTTGGCCCAATATGAGGAAATCCTCGCAAGAGAAGAAATATATTGGAAACAAAAATCCAAGGAACATTGGTTGGAAGCGGGGGATAGAAATACAAGCTTCTTCCACAACAACACAAAACAATGAAGAGCTATAAATAGAATCAATAGAATAAAATTAAATTTAGGAGACTTCAGTGAGGACCCTGATAGTATAGCTAGGGAAGTAGTAGAGTATTTTGAAAATATCCTTAATAATAAAGAGGGTTCTAGGTGGACAAAAGAGAGTGAATTTTTAAAATAAATTCCCAAATTAAAATCTCTAAGGAACACAACTTGATGCTCAATAAAAAACTATCTATGAAAGAAGTGGAAACAACTTTATTCCATATGGGACTGGATAAGGCTCCTAGCCCTAATGGTTTCTCAGCACACTTTTATCAAAAATGTTGGAGCTTCATGGGGAAGGAAATTATAGAAGCACTTGAGCGGATGAGAAATTCAGGAAAGATTCTAAGAGAACTAAATAACACATTCATAGCTTTAATTCCAAAAAAGGAAATAGTGGACTGTTTTGAGGATTTCCGACCAATAGCATTATGAAATACCCTTTATAAATTACTCATAAAAATAATTGCAAATAGACTTCACAAACTTCTCCCCATAATCATTAGTGAGGAACAGACTAGTTTTGTGCTAGGCAGATCTATTTATGATGGCATAATCATTGCTCAAGAAGCAATCCATACAATACAAAAAAAAAAGGAACCGAGCATGTTGATAAAATTAGATATTAAAAAGGCATATGATAAAGTAGACTAGCACTTTCTATGCAAATTTATTGAATCATTCGGGTTTAATAAGCAATGGATCAATCTAGTCTATGAATGTATTGCAACACCTAGAGTATCAATCTTAGTCAAAGGGGCCTCAGAAGATTTTTTTGAAATCTCAAGAGGTCTCAGACAGGGGGACCCCCTCTCCCCCTTTCTTTTAATCATCATGGTAGAATCATTGGGAAGGATGATCAATAAGGAAAGAGAAACACAACAGCTGAAGGGTATTAAAATTACTTCAGACATGGAACCAATTACCCATCAACAATTTGTTGATGACACCATTTTGTTTGGATTGAGCAATACAATAGAAGCAAAAACACTTAAGAAAATCTTAGACAACTATACTATGATTTCTGGATAGGAAATCAACTCTTCGAAATCCAACATTATCTTTTTTAACACAAATAAAGAACTCTAAAGGAAAATCTTAAACATTCTTAAATACAATATAGGAGAATTACCATGTAAATAGCTAGGACTCCCCTTAGACAAAGGGATTAGATCATCCAAATTATGGGATTAGTTGGTCTCCAAAATTACAAAAAGGATCTCCTCTTGGAAGGGGAAATGGTTATCCTCTGCTGGAAAGGCCACCATGATTAAGTCAATTCTCTCAACGATGCCAATATACCAACTCTCATGCATGGATCTACCCTCAACCAAGAGAAAGGAAATCACAAAACATATCAGGACATTCTTCTGGCAAGGCTCTGAAGATAAATTTAGACTACCATTGATAGCATGGGATAAGATTGTTTGGAGAATGTATAATAACCCTAACTTCAAAGCAAGGCTCTAGGAGAAAAGCTTGTTTGGAGAATGTATAATAACCCTAACTTCAAATTGTCATGGATCCTTTATAACAAATACCTACATAACTCGGATCCCACAAGCATCTTTAGGACAACCCATCCACATAAAGGATCCATATTTTGGAACTTTATGCTTGATTGTAGAGATATCATAACGGACAAGCTAACATGGAATGTAGGAAATAGGGAGGATGCCCTATTCTGGAGAGACTCCTGGGGGGCTCAAACTTCCATCAACAGACTTCATAACTTCAACAAAATTATACCCATCCTTGAAGAGCAATGGGGAGATAAAGTAAAAGACTATGTGGAAGAATACTGCATTGGGGGCCTCAAACAGTGGAGATAGAAATCACTGAATAATTTAGACCTACCAGACTAGGAGAGAGCACTCTTAGCACAGATCCTAGCCTCAATAAACTCTGCATTAAATTCTGAAAAAGATAAACTGATGTGGGCAGGATCCAAGAAGGGGAAGTATGAAACTAAGGAGGGATATAAACACCTCTTAATCAAGGAAAATAACCCAAGCACCAACCTGCCCCTAACACTTTGTTGGGATAAAGGGTGCCTACCAAAAGATGGCCTGTTTGCATGGTTGGCAATTCAAAACTAGCTCCTCACCAATGAAACCTTCAGAAAACTAGGATTTGAGGGCCCCAGCAGATGCCCATTATGTGAAATGGAGGAAGAAAACACTAATCATATACTGTTAACCTGCGTTTATGCACACAATTGCTAGGGATGGTTGAAAAAACAATTGAACTGGTATACCCCTATTCCTAGCACTCTCTATGACCTATTCCATGCTTGGCCCATTCAGAACATAGGGTATATGTATGAAAATTTATGGATCATAGCCCCTTCCATTATTATCTAGGAAATCGGGAAGGAAAGAAATAGGAGGGTTTTCAAAGATAGTAAAATGCACTGGGCCTAACTAACCAATAAAATCAAAGCAACCATAGTTGAAATGGTAAATAACCAAACCTCTAAAAATCAGAGGGATGTTAATATGTCCTATTGGGATGAAAAAATGAGACTAAGGTGGAAGGGTCTAAAGATTCCATCCTTCATAGGAAAAGGTCCACCATCCAACAACATAACACTTGCAGAATGCAAGTGGCTACCCCCCAATGCTGAATGTATCAAGCTTAACTTTGATGGGGCTTCTAGGGGCAACCCAGGAGAGGCTAGACTTGGTTGTTTCCTTCACAATTCAAATGGGGAAGAAATGGCCCACATGGCCATTCCCTTGGGCAAATGCACAAACAATGAAGCAGAGTTGAAAGCATTAGTTGCATGTATAAACCTATGCAAAGTATTGAATATAAAGAGGATTAACATTGAAGGGGACTTAGCCATAATCATTAATGCCATTAGAAAAGGGGCAATGCCTGATTGGAAGCTAAATGCTTACCTAGCTAAGATACTGACGGACATCAAAACATTTGACAGGGTCATCTTTAATCACATCTACAGAGAGGGCAATAAAAGGGCCGACACTTTAGCTAACATGGGGGCTGATGGCAAAACAATGATCCATGTGGCACCTGGCATCTATCCTTAAACAATATTTTACATCGACACAAAAACTATAAAATAAGAACATTTATATAGATTTATCCACAATTTAACCAAACACTTTATCCCATTATATAAATAGAGATATCCTAAGCTCAAAATTAGGGGTAGGGGATAAGAATTAAATATTTAACACAACCTTTTACACTCTCTGTTTTAGATCATTTAGAGTCATTCATATTAATACATTTACATATACATAATAATTTGTATAGACATAGGCATATATATATATTGACTGGATGAGTTTATCCATTGGCATTAAACTCTGTTATAGAATATGTAGAACAATGTTAAATTTAATAAATATTAAAATATTGGATGCACATATATAAATATATATTCAGATATATATATATACAACCTATGTATATATATATATATATTTTATATTTATATATATATAATATATATATATATATAGATCTTATATATTTATATATACAACACATATTTACATTCATATATATATATACATATATATATGCATATATATACACATATATATATGCATAAATATATACATATATATATGTATATATATATATACATATATATATGTATATATATATATACATATATATATGTATATATATATATATATACACACACACATATATAGATATATATGAATATATATAGATATATAGATATATATATCTATATAAATATATATATTTATTTATTTTATCTTATATATATATGTTAGTTAACAGATTTGCCTTTTATACATTGTATTCTTTAAATCTCTGTATGCCCATTTATTTAAAGACAAAGGAACTAATAGTTGGATAATTCTAGAAATAATTATCCTCTGCATATGGGTACAACTCCCCAACAAAGAATGATTTTCAATCAACTCTAAATTTACAGTAATTTTCTTTGTATACTTTTTACCCGAAAGTACTAAAAGGCAGATCAATATTCATTTGTTAGCACACAATGAATATACTCTTAATTAATAACACAAATTCTATTATGAAGTTCACAGACTTCAATCATTTATTTTTCAGAGAAAAACACATTCGATGTGCATTCACATATAATGAGAAGAAAAGTAACAAATTCCTGATTCAAACTAAATCCACATAGAGATTATCATCCAAATCTATTAAACTCACAGATTTAATACTATAGAATCTATAACAATTTTATTCATAAAAAAAAACTGTTCTTTTCTTTCCCAAAATATCATGAAAAGAAGATTTTATCTATTGCATTCCTTTCCCCTAAAAATCTTTCGGCCCTTTTAATAGTCATTTTCATCCCTTATATAGCCACAATAGGGCTTACAATAAAAGAGAGAACAATGGAAAAACTAACTTTTCCGCCCCGTCAAGTTCAGCAAAATTATCAAATGAAACTATCTTTTCAAATTACCCAAAAAAAGAGCCTATTGTCTAGAAAACATGAAATAGTTTTAAGAAACAAATTCTTTATTCCAATCAGAATACGCCGTAATGAAGTGCTGGATAATAGTATTATGTGGAAGCCCCACATGTGCTATGCGCTATTTCCACACCCCATTTTCCTTGTGAACCTGCGCAACCTTATCGGAGTGGCTATCCAGATGTCCAAAGCATAGGAAAAGAAGTGACTCAATTTTAGCGATAATAGTTAGGTCATCCGAGACCAAGCCTTTAGCCTCCTTCACATAGTAAATCTTTTTCTCAAAAGATTCAATTATTGCTTCAACTGTTTCTAGTGTCCCTTCACTTTTTAGGCACTTAATTCCAATGCATAGGAGCTCATTTCGCATGGAGGTGGTTAACTCTGCAAGTTGGTCTGCCAATTTCGTGAATTCTTCATATGCCTATTTTATCAGAGAATTCCTCCATTCAATGTTCTTTTGGCAGACATACAAGATGCTATCATCCAATCCTGGCATTGGTTTCTCAACCAGGAATTTCATAACTCTGTAAGTCTGTACTTCTCACATCTGTGCAGTCCTTGTTGCCCATTCCACCTCTTCATTTTTCCAATTACTTATTTCTGTCTCCAATTCTTTCATTACATGTATTTCCCCATTATGGACTTTACTCAGGTTCACAAAATACTCAGCTCCAGATTTCCACATCTATTCCAACCACTCCATTACGATCTCTGTTATCAGTCTACATTTCTGTATTTGTTCCAGGGTTTTCTGATTGGCTAGGGACTTTAGATCAAATGACGTAGGTAGTTGTGACAAGGGTTGAGGATTCAGACTATTTATTGCCTCAATGTACTTTGCCATTCTGTGCAACATCTCCTTCATTTGACGTTTGTGCCTTTCATCTTTCCAAGTCCTTGTGATAATCTTCTTAGTTGAAGCTTCGAGATGAAGGACGTCTGTGGCATGAGTAGTAGTCCCTATGTTCACCTTTTCAATGGCAAAATCTTGACCTATAGTACTTATAAATTGCATAGCTTCCTCGGTCAATCTTTTATGCATGTCTCCTCTCAATTCAAATACTATCCTGCCCAGAAAAATATTTTGAACTTTATAATAATATTTTGCTATCCTGTGTTGCTGTAAATGTGGATAGTACTCATAAATTCTCATATCATCCTGCCAAATTTCATGGAATAAACCTGTCCATTAGCGTATACAAGCTAAGCAATATATAAGATAGGAAGACATATAAAAATTCTTGTTTCCAAAGCAACTTAAGCCCTCATGCATTCTCTCTGCAATTAACTCGGCCCAGTCTATATATCTTTTCTCACCAAAAATAACCTGAACAAAGAAATACATCCAATCTTCCCAGTAATAGGCAATCTGACTTCCCCACACCCTATGTAAGAGAATGATTATATCCCTTACTTCTTGAATCATGTGATCATGGGTTAATGGGCTTGGCAATGTAGAACCCCCTTTCTGGAATTTCAACAGCCAATTCCCGACAATAACACTTCAGTAATAGGCATTTTTTCTTAGAAAAGCCCTTGTGACTTGCAAATCGTCCAGTCCTCGTATTGTTGTTTCTCAAGAATTCTCATTACTATGGCAATGGTCTCGTGACTAATTACCAGCAAACTTTTCCCCTTTATGTCCCTAATACACCTCCAAACAAGGTCATATCTGCTCATACATTCTAAAACTAATTCTGGACATGATACAGCAGGGGGAAATCCTACAGCTTCTCTTAACCCACTGTCTAGAATTTTTTGCATTAAAGGGGTATTGGCAGAATTATGCTTTCTTTCATGAAATTCCTCTAAATTTACTGACGGCAAGAAGGTGTCTCCTATGTCAGGCAGGGAATGGACTAAGCTAGATTTTTGGGTCGAACTGAGGTGGTTTTGGTCTCGTCTCTACTCAATAACCAGGAAAAGTGTACAACAAGGAGAATTGACTGAACTAACTTAAATAATAAGCAACACTTTTCAATTTATGCAAATTAATAGGGAAGAAAGAAGAACTTTGAGCTCACCTTTCATGCAGAACCAAAAATTCACACAAAGTTGAGAAAAGAAACTACCACCGTCGCTACTCCCCTACTGACTGATTTGAACAAACAACAGAGGCCAATAACTTATTTTCAAAGAAATAGACTTATAACATAACCTGAAATGTCAGCTGCATGACTCTTTATGATTCCTGCCTGTATGATTATCCATCCTAATTATGTCGAAAGGATTTGACCCTCGGACCTTATTAATTCTCGCATACCTTCTCCTTTCATATCTTTTCTCAACATGATTATCTCTAGTACAGATGTCATTATCATTCATTACCTTTAAGGTTCATCATTCAAATCTGGAATATTCCTTTATATGTCGATACTTCATTACTTTGTCTTCAAAATTATCTATCTTCGAACCTTGAACCCTGAACCATTAAAAAGCAGTTCGGAAGTTCAAGTTCAAGATTGCACTAGAGAACAAAACATTTGGTCAAACAAGGACTCACACTTTATGAATGTGACTCACAAAGGACTAACACAACATGTTTGAACCTTGAACCCTGAACCACCTTTTAAAAGGTTCAAAGATTCAAGTTCAACAACAACTATTACAAAGTCTACTGATGCCCTATTGAACACAAAGCCATTACTTCATAAACCGACTTTGAACTTTGAACTTTGAACTTTGAACCACTTTTTGAAAGGTTCAAAGGTTCAAGTTCAAGAAAGACCACAGAACAAAAACTTTCTTTGGATGCGGAAAATTTAAAGGAGTAGACTAACATTGGCTCTCACTAGGGACTGGGATGGTAATAGACTAAGAGATGAACCAAAAAATCTCTAGTTTCACAAAATAAGACTCATAGGGAAAAGATCTAAACCTCAACGAATTGAACCTACGATTAATCACAACAAAATTTTATATACAAGACCTGCAGGGGACTCCTGCTTACAATTTGTACAATTTCAAATCCTACCCATTATAGGTCAGAGGAAGAACAGTACCATCTAGGTATGCAAGTATAAATGAATTTGGTCCTTTTACTTCATGGATGTAGAACAACCCCTTCCAAAGCGATTCGAATTTTCTATGTGCTCCTTTTGGTGCCTTTATGATGTCCCAAAGTAAAACCTGATCACTGGACATGAATTTTTGTGGTCTAGCTCTCCTGTCAAATATTTTCTTGACTCTCATCTGATGGTCTCTAATCTGATCAACCAATTTCTCTCTTTTCTCCACAACTTTCATTAAATGCATAATTCTCCTCTCTAGAGAATCTTGAAAATGTACATCCTCTATTACTGTTTGTAACTTTGAAGCCGCAAGTTCTAGAGGAAGTGATAATTGAGCTCCTACACCATAGACTAACTCGAAAGGTGACATGCCAATTGCTCTCTTTGGAGTAGTATGGTCTGCCCAAAGAGCTTCATATAACTTCTTATGCCGATCTCTGAAATATTTACTAACTAATTTCTTCATAATATTTATAAAGTTTTTTATTGTCTGACTCTGCTTGGTCGTTACCCTGTGGGTAATAATCTGAGGAATGAGTAAGCAAAATCCCATAATCATAGAAAAACATAGAAATTTTAGTGGAGTAGAAATTTGTTACATTATCAGCCATGAGTTTGTGAGGAAATCCAATATGAACCAAAATATTTTCCTTTAGAAAATTTTAGACAACCTCTGATGTAGTCTTTCTTACCGGAATAGCTTCAACCCATTATGAAGTAGTCAGTAGTAGTCAGAATATGAGTGTGTCTTGCACTTGATGTAGGTGACAATGGCCCTATGAAATCTTAACCCCACTGTTTAAATGGTTCATCAATAATTACAGGTCTGAGAAGCAATGCTGCAAGTTGAGGCTTTCTGGTGAACATTTTATATTTTTCACATCTACCTACCCAAGCATAAGCATCTTTGAACATACCTGGCCAATAATAACAATTCCTCAGGATTTTATAAATAGTTACTATTGATGAAAAATGACTGCCACACACTTCATCATGAAAAGTTTTCAACAATGATTCTTGGAGTGGTTTATCTACACAGCTTGAGAAAGTTCCGTCCAACCCTTTTTTGTATAGCACATCATTAAAAATGACATACTTGGCAGCCTTCAATCTTAGGTTTTGCCTTTCTCTTGGAGATAGATGTGCCAGACAATCTCCATAAGTCAGGTAATAGCATCTACAAACAGAACTAAGGGCAATTCCTTATTATTTCCATGTTCATTTTCTGCAAGTAACTTACATAGACCTTGTCCTCTCACCAATTTGGTCAGCTTTATACCTAAGTTAAATTCCTGAATCTTAGAAACCCATGAGGCTCTATTATTCATTCCAATATCCTGTTGTGTTAGAATTCTTTTCACAGTAGAATGAGACACATATACTACTGCATATGAATGAAAAATATAATACCTAAATTGCTTCACAGCTTTCACAACAGCAAATGCCTACTTTTCCATCAGTGAATATTTTAATTCATGCTTTTTCAATGGCACACTCATGAATGCTATGGAGACTTCTTCATCTTCTTCATTTTTTTGAAGCAATATTCCTGACATAGTATGTTCAGAAGCATAACAATAAATAATGAAATCTTTCTTAAAATCAGGATTAACAAGGGTAGGAGCATGTGCTATAGCTTTCTTAATTGCATCAAAGGCTTTCATTCCCTCTTTATTCCACTTAAACACTAAGTTTTCACTCATTAAGTTCACAATATATCGGGTGGTCTCTGCAAAATCTGGAATAAACCTCCTTAAAAATTTTACCTGCCCGAAGAAGGATTTGACTCCATTCTTGTTAGATGGCAAGCTCAGTTATTGAATTGCCCTTACCCTTTTAGGATCCACTTTGACACCTTCCTTTGACACAATATGACCTAATAATTTAGCCTCGGTGACACCAAACATTGATTTCTTAGGGTTTAAAGACACTCCATGCTCCCGACATCTTTGTAGTACCTGTTTTAAGTCTCTTAAGTGGTGCTTTCTCCTTTTTGAAAATACAGTTAGATCATCAAGATATACAACTATTATTTTATCCTTCAGATGACCAAAAGACAAGTCCATGGCTCTCTGAAAGGTTGCTCCAACATTAATCAAACCAAAAGGCATTTTGTTGTATGCAAAGGTACCCTATGGAGTAATAAAGGCTGTTTTATGCTGATCCTGTTCTTGAACACTGATCTTTCATATTCTCCTGTATCCTGAGCTATAGGAATATGCTCATCATTCCTTTGTCTTAAAGTATCATGATGATCAAAAAGACGTTCCAAAGAAACCAGACCTTTAGGAATCCTATTTCCCTTCAACTACACTATCCCTTCATTTTCCTCTTGTTTTAAATCTGGAGAAAACTCTTTGCACTCTGAGGTTGAACCTTCAAAGAAAGTAGTTGTAAACATCTCTGTGCATTGCAAGAAATTCTTGATCTACTGATCATTTTCAAACAACTGCCAAAATGCTGAGTTATCAAGCACACTTGGTCGATAAATCAGTACTACTTGATAAGTATCATCTGTAAATTCTGGATGTGGAACCAGAAGGGAAGCCGATACTACTAAAGAATCAGCTTTTAGAATTTTGCTTTCTAGGAATAGATTCAATAAAGAATGCATCAAACCGTTCAATTTCATCCCATACTCTATTCTTGTAATGCCTCAATCTCTCATTCTTGACATGAAATAACCCCTTGACTTGCTTCACAATCAACTCTGCATCCCCTTTAACTCGTAGCAGCCTTATTCCCAATTTCTTTGCTTCAAACAGTCCTAATAATAAAGCTTCAAACTCGGTTGTATTATTTGTATTCATAAATTGTAACTTAAAGGAAAATGGAATGGGCTTTCCAGAAGTAGGAATTAAAACAACCCCTACCCCTAAACCAGATGTTGAACAACTTGCATCAAACTCCATACCCCAAAGTTCATTGGCTCTTTGTGATAGATGAGCTAAAGCTATGACCCCATTGTTAGACAAAATCATATAGTTGCCAAAATCACATTCTTGTTACAAAATTTGTGCTTTAGGATCATCTGTTGGGAAAACAGTAAATTTAGACTTTGGTTCTGGTTGCAAAATATCTTGTCTTTTCCCAATAAGAATGGTGGCTTGGGACCAATCCATCTTAATTTCACCACCTAGGTCTTTGCAAAAGGTCCTACTAAGTAACATGCCATAAGTTGTTGGAATATCAGCTACTAAAATAGTCAACTTAACACGTCTATCAGGATGTACAGCAAGAGTCACTTGTGCATCTTTAATCTATCCCACAAGAGGAATTTGTTTGGAATCCATGGAATAGCATCTTCCAAAGGTTTTTTTAAAGATAACCCTAAGGCCTTAGCTACAACGGATGGCATAATATTATCTGAGGCACCAAAATTAATACTACATTTATTCAATCTATGTCCATTTATGAACAAAGACACATAAAAAGGGTCAGGTTTAGGCTCAAAAATAGGTATCATTTCATCAGTTTGATTACCAACAATATCAGATGAAGTTTCAAGACTAACTAGATGTGTTGACTCTTGATATTATGGCATTGAGGCAAGATTAACTGATTGCTGAGTTGTCACAACTTGTGCAGAAGCATTGTTCCCTTTAGCAAATTTAACAAGCCTATCAAGTTCTTTAGGGTTCAATTTCAGATATTTTGCTGGTGAGATTTGAATTCTAGAGGATTTACAAAATTCTATTATATCAAAACGATTGACTATGTCTATAGGCTTTAACAATGGAATTTCTTGTACCTGTAAATCATTGTTGTGAAAATGAGAGAAGATTTCTTTACCTTTGAAACTTCCAGCTAAGGATGAAGAAGCCCCTTGAGACTTAATATTGTGCTAGTTTCTAGTTAATATTGCACATGAAGGGTCTTCTAAGCTAACCAAAATGTCGCCTCCTCTTTTTGAATCTAACTCATACTCTAGGAAGTGTATTTTAGAGTCGCCAGGCTACCCTAAAGATTCTTCTTCGCTTACTTCCCTCAGCATCTCTTTTGAACCCATCAATTGTGTATAGCATACCATTTCACGACAAGAGTTTCCATCATGATCATCAGTAAGATGAAAGATACACATATTAGCTTTTGGTGGAGGTGCCTCAATGGCTAACCTATGTTGTATAGGAGATAATTGTGGTACTCTTACTCCAATCCCAGTTGATTGATTTGGAAATCTTCTAGGAACATCTTGATAGGGCTGAGGATATGTCATATTAGACTTAGGAAAATGTCTCTTAAGTGTTATGATATCATTCATCAACCTTTGAATCACAGGATCTGATGTAGTAGTTGATGTTGAGGCTTGTGCAGTAGAGGTTTGAACCTCTCTTTTCCATTTTCCTCCTGTAATTAAATCATCCTCCAATTCAATTGCTAAGGTCTTAGCAGCTTCTAAGTTTCGTACTCTCTATCTATGGATCAAGAAACTTATTTCTGAGGGCATTGAGTTGATAAAGAAACACTTCAAATTATCACCAGAGGGTCTTTGATGAACGGGGATTTTATGAACTATCTTGTTAGATTTAGTCACAAAATCTCTCATAGTTTCAGGAATCTCTTTTTTAAGTTGCGCTAATTGAGCCAAAGGAAAATGCTCATCCTCAGCTAACTTGAACCTAGCTTCAAATTTTCTCTTAATATCTTGCCAGTTCGTAACAACACCATTCGGTAAATTGTAGAACCAATCTGCAGCTGCATCAGTTAATGTTTGAACAAAAAGTTTGATAGCTACATCTTCATGCTGAATTGCTAATAGACCACATGCTACATGAAAAGCATTCAAATGCTCACTATTTGTGACTTTTCCATCTCCATTAAATTTAGGCAGGTGATCTCTCGAGCCTTTTGGTAGAGGGTTTAAATTAGCTCCTAAAGCGAGTGGTCCTACAGTTGGTCCCCAGGGATTATTCACAGCCATTGGTAAGATAATGTTTAAAGGCTTATGGTTGAAAATCGTAGGAAGGGAAACACCATGCAACATCAGGGCATGACAAGTAGAAGATACAGGTATATGAGAAAAAGCACTAGGAGGTCTACTCCTCGCTCTTCTTTGTGGCGTAAAGGAAGTAGAAAAATTCAAATTCTGCAATTCTTGAAAAACTCAATCAATAACTCCTTCATGCCTCTAGGACCTCGTATACCTTCTGGACTCCAGTCTGTTTAAAAAATATATCTCTAATATTTCACCATAATGAATTCTAAAGCTAATCACAAGATAGCCCTATACACCTCATTATTTTATTTCTCATCTCTTATTTGACTCCCCAGTAGAGTCGCCAAAAATCTATTATTTAACAGATTTGCCTTTTATACATTGTATTATTTAAATCTTTGTATGCCCATTAATTAAAAGACAAAGCAACTAATAGTTGGATAATTCTAGAAATAATTATCCTCTGCATATGGGTACAGCTCCCCAACAAAGAATGATTTTCAATTAGCTCTAAATTTACAGTAATTTTGTTTGTATACTTTTTACGTGAAAGTACTAAAAGGTAGATCAATATTCATTTGTCAGCACATAATGAATGTACTCTTAATTAATAACACAAATTCTATTATGATGTTCACAGACTTCAATCATTTTTTTGTCAAAGGAAAATGCATTCTATGTGCATTCACATATATTGAGAAGAAAAGTAACAAATTCCTGATTCAAACTAAATCCACACAGATTATCATCCAAATCTATTAAACTCACAGATTTAATACTACAAAATCTGTAACAATTTTATTCCTAAAAAAAACTGTTCTTTTCTTTCCCAAAATATCATGAAAAACAGATTTTATCTATTGCATTCCTTTCCCCCAAAAATCTTTCGGACCTTTTTAGAGTCATTTTCATCCCTTATATAGCCACAACAGGGCTTACAATAAAAGCAGGAAACACAGAAAAACTGACTTTTCCACCCCGTCAAGTTCAGCAAAATTACCAGAAAATAGAGCCTATTGTCTAGAAAACATGAAACAATTTTAAGAAATACATTCTTTCTTCCAATCAGAATACGTCATAATGAGGTGCTAGATAATAGTATTATGTGGAAGCCTCACGTGTGCTATATGTTGTTTCCACACCTCATTTTCCTTGTGAACCTACGCAACCTTATCGGAGTGGCTATCCAGATGTCCAATGCATAGGAAAAGAAGTGACTTAGTTTTAGCAAAAATAGTTAGGTCATCTGAGACCAAGCCTTTATCCTCCTTCACATAGTTAATCTTTTTCTCAAAAGGTTTCGTTATTGCTTCAACCATTTCTAGTGTCCCGTCACTTTTTAGGCACTTAATTCCAATGCATAGGAGCTCATTTCGCATGGAGGTGGTTAACTCTGCATGTTGGTCTGCCAATTTCGTGAATTCTTCATATGCCTATTTTATCAGAGAATTCCTCCATTCAATGTTCTTTTGGAAGACATACAAGATGCTATCATCTAGTCCTAGCACTGGTTTCTCAACCAGGAATTTCATAACTCCCTAAGTGTGTACTTCTCGCATCTTTGCAGTCCTTGTTGCCCATTCCACCTCTTCATTTTTCCAATTACTTATTTCTATCTTGAATTCTTTCATTACCTGTATTGCCCCATTATGGACTTTACTCAAGTTCACAAAATACTCAGCTCCAGATTTCTGCATCTGCTCCAACCACTCCATTACGGTCTCTGTTATCTGTCTACATTTTTATATTTGTTCCAAGGTTTTCTAATTGGTTGGGGACTTTGGATCAAATGATGTAGGAAGTTGTGACAAGGGTTGAGGATTTGGACTATTTATTGCCTCAATGTACACTACCATTCTGCGCAACATCTCCTTCATTTGATGTTTGTCCCTTTTGATCTTTCCAAGTCCTTGTGATAATGTTCTTAGTTGAAGCTTCAAGATGAAGGATGTCTGTGGCATGCATAGCAGTCCCTATGTTCACCTTGTCAATGGCAAAATCCTAAACTGTAGGATTTTCTATCTTAGCATCTGTCAACGGATGTGCAATTTCTGCCACCCAATTTCCACTGTCAATGTCAAAATCAATTTTTGACATAGTCTTTGATTTCTTGGCGTTGGGAGTCTTTCCCAAGCACTTACTCACCATATCCTCTATCAGAATGGAGGCAGGGACTATAATTCTCTTCTTGCTGCCAAGCATATTATCTAAGTAGACTAGGCCTGTGGAAGCTGGAGTCTTTCTAGAATCAGTTCCTACATCTTTTCCATCTCTTATTATTATGGTAGAGTCCACCTGAAAGGTTTCCTGTTCTTGTTGGTTGGTGTCCTCATCATCTAGATTTCATTGCTCTGAACCTGGATTATTTTGAATGGCATCCATTCCAAGATCAACCACTACTGTGTCTAGAGATGAGGGTTTTCTTTTACTCCTAGCTTTAGAGCGGGTAACTCTAACAGGAGTCAATTGCCCTTTTCTTTATAATGCCTTGCTTTTCTGCTCACCTTTATCCTTTTTGTGAGAATGACCTGCATCACAAGATTGAATAAATGTATTAGAAACCAGGCTCTTAGAGGATGAAGTTGAACCCCTCATCTAACTTTTTCTCAATCTGTGTTGCTTAAGCCATTTCTCTGTTCTTAGTATGACCATGAGGGTTCTAGTTTGAATATCTTCCTCCTCATTTTTCTCCCAATTTATCTCTAAGATTACCTCTAGCTACCTGTCTTCAACAAACTATGAATCAATTAAATCTTTTCCATTATCCACAATATGAGTAGTGTCCATTTCCAGGCCATACTCTCTTACTTGTTGCATAGTGAATCTTAGGTGGGCTCTTCTCTGGACCTCATACTCATCCTCACAGTCTACCCAAAAGTCTTCTAGATTCAGCATATGCTGAAAATGTTTCCTAATTATAAGATTAGCCATTGCAAAGCCTTTAATATCAAAATTAGTGTGAGGAACATACATTTTGAAATTGAACTGTTTGAACTCTAGTTCAAGGTTCAAGGCATCTAAAACACTATTGCAAGTGTAATATGTTAGTTCAATAGGGAAAGAAACCCCTATTTGATGCTTTTCTCTATATTTCTTTTCTATATAGGCAAGCTGCCTACTTACTTCCATTAGCACCTGTCTATCGAAGACATACCTCAGCAATTTGTAGGGCAGTCCTTCAAAGCCACCAACCCTCAGATAAGTGAATCTAGAAAACTAGATGTAGAAACCACCGTAGGTACTTATAAATTGCATAGCTTCCTCGGTCAATCTTTTATGCATGTCTCCTCTCAATTCAAATACTATCCTGCCCAGAAAAATATTTTGAACTTTATAATAATTTTTTGCTACCCTGTGTTGCTGTAAATGTGGATAGTACTCATAAATTCTCATATCATCCTACCAAATTTCATGGAATAAACCTATCCATTAGCATATACAAGCTAAGCATTATATACGATAGGAAGACATATAAAAATTATTGTTTACAAAGAATCTTAAGCCCTCATGCATTCTCTCTACAATTAACTCGGCCCAGTCTATATATCTTTTCTCACCAAAAATAACCTGAACAAAGAAATTTGATTTCCCCATACCCTATGTAAGAGAATGATTATATCCCTTACTTCTTGAATCATGTGATCATGGGTTAATGGGCTTGGCAACCTAGAACCCCCTTTTCAGAATTTCAACAGCCAATTCCTCGCAATAACACTTCGGTAATAGGCCTTTTTTCTGAGAAAAGCCCTTGTGACTTGCAAACCATCCAGTCCTCATATTGTTCTTTCTCAGGAATTCTTATTACTATGGCAATGGTCTCACGACTAATTACCAGCATAATTTTCCCCTTTACATCCCTAATACACCTCCCGACAGGGTCATATCTGCTCATACATTCTAAAACTTAATTATGGACATGATATGGCAGTGGAAAATGCTGCAGCTTCCATTAACCCACTGTCTAGAATTTTTTGCATTAAGGGGGTATTGGCAGAATTACATTTTCTTTCATGAAATTCCTCTAAATTTATGGATGGCAAGAAGGTGTCTCCTATGTCAGGCGGGGTATAGACTAAGCCAAATTTTGGGTCCGGATGAGGTGGTTTTGGTCTCATCTCTACTCAATAACCAGGAAAAGTGTATAGCAAGGAGAATTGACTGAACTACCTTAAATACTGAACAACACTTTTCAATTTATGCAAATTAACAGGGAAGAAAGAAGAACTTTGAGCTCACCTTTCATGCAGAATCGAAAATTCACGCAAAGTTAAGAAAAGAAACTACCACTGCTGCTACTCCCCTATTGACTGATTTGAACAAACAACAAAGGCCAATAACTTATTTTCAAGGAAACAAACTTATAACATAACCTGAAATGTCGGCTACACGACTCTTTATGATTCCTGCCTGCATGATTATCCATGCCAATTATGCTGAAACGATTTGACCCTGACACCTTATTAATTCCCGCATACCTTCTCCTTTCTTATCTTTTCTCAACGTGATTATCTCTAGTATGGATGTCATTATCATTCATTACCTTTGAGGTTCATCATTCAAATCTGGAATATTCCTTTATATGCCGATACTTCATTACTTTGTCTTCAAAATTATCTATCTTCGAACCTTGAACCCTAAACCATTAAAAATTAGTTCGGAGGTTCAAGTTCAAGACTGCACTAGAGAACAAAACATTTGGTCAAACAAGGACTCACACTTTATGAACGTGACTCACAAAGGACTTAATACAACATGTTTGAACCTTGAACCCTGAACCACCTTTTAAAAGGTTCAAAGATTCAAGTTCAACAACAACTATTACAAAGTATATTAACCTCCTATTGAACAAAAAGCCATTACTTCATAAACTTACTTTGAACTTTGAACTTTGAACCACTTTTTGAAACGTTTAAAGGTTCAAGTTCAAGAAAGACCACAGAACAAAAAACTTTCTTTGGATGCGGAAAATTTAAAGGAGCAAACTAACATTGGCTCTGACTAGGGACTGGGATGGTAATAGACTAAGACATGAACCCAAAAATCTCTAGTTTCACAAAATAAGACTCATAGGGAAAAGATCTCAACCTCAACAAACTGAACCTATGATTAATCACAACAAAATTTTATATACAAGACCTGCAGGGGACTCCTGCTTACAATTTATATAATTTGAAATCCTACCCATTATAGGTCAGGGGAAGAACGGTACCATCTGGGTATGCAAGTATAAATTAATTTTGTCTTTTTACTTCATGGATGTAGAACGGCCCCTTCGAAAGCGATTCAAATTTTCTGTGTGCTTCTTTTGGTGCCTTTCTGTTGTCCCAAAGTTAAACCTGATCACCTGACATGAATTTCTATGGTCTGGCTCTCCTGTCAAATATTTTCTTGACTCTCATCTGATGGTCTGTAATCCGATCAACCAATTTCTCTCTTTCCTCCTCAACTTTCATTAAATGCATAATTCTCCTCTCCAGAGAATCTTGAAAATGTACATCCTCTATTACTGTTTGTAGCTTGGAAGCCACAAGTTCCAGAGGAAGTGATAATTGAGCTCCTACACCATAGACTAACTCAAAAGGTGACATGCCAATTGCTCTCTTTGGAGTAGTATGGTCTACCCAGAGAGCTTCATATAACTTCTTATGCCAATCTCTAAAATTTTCACTAACTAATTTCTTCATAATATTTATCAGGTTTTTATTAATTGACTCTGTTTGGCTGTTACCCTGTGGGTAATAATCTAAGGAATGAGCAAGCGAAATCCCATATTCATAGAAAAACATAGAAATTTAAGTGGAGGAGAAATTAGTTGCATTATCAGCCATGAGTTTGTGAGGAACTCCAAATTGAACCAAAATATTTTCCTTTAGAAAATTACAGACAACCTCTGATGTAGTCTTTCTTACCAAAATAGCTTTGACCCATTTTATGAAGTAGTCGGTAGCAGTCAGGATATAAGTGTGTCTTGCACTTTATGTAGGTGACAATGCCCCTATGAAATCTAAACCCCACTGTTTAAATGGTCTCAATAATTATAGGTCTCAGAGGCAATGCTGCAAGTTGAGGCTTTTCGGTGAACATTTTAAACTTTTCACATCTGGCTACCCAAGCATAAGCATCTTTGAACATACTTGGCCAATAATAACAATTCCTTAGGATTTTATAAGCAGTTACTATTGATGAAAAATGATCGCCACAGGCTTCATCATGAAAAGTTTTCAACAATGATTCTTGGAGTGGTTTATCTACACACCGTAAGAAAGTTCCATCCAACCCTTTTTTGTATAGCACATCATTAAAAATGACATACTTGGCAGCCTTCAATCTTAGGTTTTTCATTTCTCTCAGAGATAGATGCGTCGGACAATGTCCATAAGTCAGGTAATAGGAAACATCTACAAACCAAGTATCTTGAAGTCCAACAAACAGAACTAAGGGCAATTGCTTATTATTTTCATGTTCATTTTCTACAAGTAACTTACATAGACCTTGTCCTCTCACCAATTTCGTCAGCTTTATACCTAAGTTAAATTCCCGAATCTTAGAAACCCATGAGGCTCTATTATTCATTCCAATATCTTGTTGTGCTAGAATGCTTTTAATAGCAGAATGAGGCACATATACTACTGCATGGGAATGAAGAATATAATACCTAAACCACTTTAGAGCTTTCACAACAACAAATACGTGCTTTTCCATCAGCGAATATTTTAATTCATGCTTTTTCAATGGCACACTCATGAATGCTGTGGGGACTTCTTCAACTTCTTCATTTTTTTGAAGCAATATTCTTGACATAGTATATTCTGAAGCATAACAATAAATAATGAAATCTTTCTTAAAATTAGGATTAACAAGGGTAGGAGCATGTGCTATAGCTTTCTTAATTACTTCAAAGGCTTTCTTTCCCTCTTCATTACACTTAAACACTAATTTTTCACTCATTAAGTTCACAATATATCGGGTGGTCTCTACAAAATCTGGAATAAACCTCCTTAAAAAGGTTTCCTGCCCGAAGAAGGATCTGACTCCATTCCTATTAGATGGCAAGCTCAGTTGTTGAATTGCCCTTACCCTTTCAGGATCCACTTTGACACCTTCCTTTGAGACAATATGACCTAATAATTTACCCTCAGGGACACCAAACACTGATTTCTTAGGGTTTAAAGACACTCCATGCTCCCGACATCTTTGTAGTACCTATTTTAAGTATCTTAACTGGTTCTTTCTCCTTTTTGAAAATACTGTTAGATCATCAAGATATACAACTATTATTTTATCCTTCAGATGACCAAAAGACAAGTCCATGGCTCTCTGAAAGGTTGCTCCAGCATTAATCAAACCAAAAGGCATTCTGTTATATGCAAAGGTAGCCCAGGGAGTAATAAAGGCTATTTTATGCTGATCCTATTCTTGAACATTGATCGGATTATAACCAGAAAAACCATCTAACATAGACATCATTTCTGAGCCTGAGACTGTTTGCAAAATATGATCCATTGAGGGTAAAGGATAATTATCCTTCAAATTAGCCTGATTCAAATTTCTAAAATCTACACATATCCTTATTTCCTCATTTTTCTTAGGAACAGGAACTATGTTTGCAACCCAAGTAGAATGATGAATAGGATAAATAATCCTTGCTTTCAGCATCTTATCTACCTCTCTAAAAATAGCCTCTGCAACTTTAGGGTTGAAACCCTGTAGCTTTTGTCTAAAAGGACTTTTTCTAGGCTTGAAAGGAATATGATGTTGAAAATGTCCATCCCTAAAGTTTTTCAGATCATCATAGCACTAGGTAAACACATCTCGAAACTCCATTAAGAGACTTATGAATCTCTGCTTTTCCTCAGACGTACAACATTTTCTTAAGTTAACATACTTAGGATCTTCCTCTGTTCCAATGTTGATTCTTTCATATTCTCCTATATCCTAAGCTATAGGAATTTGCTCATCCTTCCTTTGTCACAACCCTCCTTTATCACCTTTTTGATTTAAATACAAAACTCTATTATATTTCCTTGGATAAACTATTGAATGAATATTGTAAGGGAATAAAAATAATAAACCACACACATGGAAAATATATATATATTTTTAATTGGATATTTAATTTCCCTCACCCAAATTAAGGCACATGTTGTAGGAGGAATAAGAAGCTTCTAGAGGCTTCTCCACCACCCTTGCATGTAACTCCTCCCACTAAGCCTAATCAATTTGCATGGAGGCCAAATTGGGAGAGAATCTCTTTTTTTTCAATTAAAAATTAGGTAGTGGGAATTTGAAATTCCTTTTATAAAAGAGGTACAAGTTTCAAAATGAATGGGTTGGCTATTCCATAAGAAATTCTACAAGTAAAATTTTCCTTTGTAGTCAATTTTCATTTTCAGCTAAGATTTTGTTGGGAGGACTTCTCTTCAAATTTGGAGGATCAAGGAAGACTCTACACCATTTTCAAGCACCCAGGTTCTTTCAAACTTAGTTTCAGATTTTGATAAGAAATAGATTAAATTGTTTGATAAAAAGTAGATTAAATTGTTTGATGAGAATGAGATTCATTGTTTCAGATTCTTGATAAAAATTAGTTTCAGATTTTGATAAGAAGTAGATTAAATTGTTTGATAAAAAGCAAATTAAATTGTTTGATGAGAATGAGATTCATTGTTTCAGATTCTTGATAAAAATTAGTTTCAGATTTTGATAAGAAGTAGATTAAATTGTTTGATAAAAAGTAGATTAAATTGTTTGATGAGAATGAGATTCATTGTTTCAGATTCTTGATAAAAATTAGTTTCAGATTTTGATAAGAAGTAGATTAAATTATTGATGAGAATGAGATTCAATTGTTTTAGATTCTTGATAAGAAATTAGTTTCAGTTTTGATAAGAAGTAAATTAAATGGTTTAGGAGAATAGAGTCATTTGATGAAAATTAGATTCACTGTTTTCAGATTTTTTTTGATAAAAATTAGATCCATTCATTTCAAAATTTTGATAAGAATTAGATTCATCCAGATTAAATCGTTGGAATATCTTATTAAGTTTTAGATTTGAATTTAGAACTACCTCTACCTCCTTTCTCCAGAATCTTTTCTCTAGTTATTGATTTAAAATCTGAAATGTATTCTTTTCTTTGGTTATTGATTTAAAGTCTGAACTGTGTATTTGAAAGGATCTTGCTGTAATCAATCTCTCTAAAATTTTCTCATTTTCTGGTTATCTAAATCCTCTGTAGGAATACGTTTAACATTTCCCCTTTGTGAGAGTTTTTTTTTTCCTGTGTGCACAAATAAATTATCTCTTTTTTTTCTGTGAATAGATCTCCCTGTGTGTACAAACAAATTTCTCTTTTCTCTGTGAATAGATCTCCCTGTGTACAAACAAATTTTCTCCTTTCTCTGTGAATAGATCTCCCTGTGTAGAGAACAAAAGAAATGGAAAAAAAAACAAGAAGAACCTCTCTGGTTTCTGCTTCATTGTATTTGGTCCCTGGAATTTAACCTGTAACATTATTATTATTATTTTTATACCTGTTGAAAATGCAAAAACTCCTGCATCAAAAAAAATAATAATAATATATATATAAACGTATATATTTATATACATATATATATATATATAAATAAACACAAAAAAAAGAAGAGGGAAATCGTTCAAACCGTAAGAAAAATCCCCGTAACGCATGGCGTTTAACGTAAGACGGACGTTGGCATGCGGGACGGTTACATTGTAACCATCGTAGGGTACGGAGGGGCCCGCGGGTCCCCTCATCTCTGTGGACCTGCGCATGCAGGGCCGCAGGGGTGATGGGACCCGTGGTCCCCACCCCGCACCCTACTTACTACCCAAAGCAAAAAAAATATAAGTTATTTAAAGGTTTTTTTTTCCCTTTCTAATTTGTAATTTGAAATTTTAAATTGGGGTTTTTTTTCTTTATATAAATTAATTACTTAAATTTTTTTTTTTAGTTGATAGAAATGGCATTTAGGAAATATTGAATTCTTTTTTGTATAAGCTTTAAGATATCGTATTTCAACTTAGAAAAAAAAAAAATTGGACTAATATGTAGCAAGTTCATAATTAAATTATCCTTAGTAAGTTCAAAATTGTAGACTATATTCTTTTAAATTTAAGTTACTCAACCCATTAAGAATCATTGGGACACTTGCTCTTTATAGATTAACTTACATTAATACAAATGCTTATATTTAATCATTATTTTGGACTCGTTAAATCTCCTTACATCATGCAAGTTTCTCATAGATTAATTGCTTTCATTGATGGTTCATAACATGCGAATTATTTGTGGAATAATTACATCTTCATGCAATTACTATTATGCAAGTTTCGTGATGGTCATTATTATGCAAATTACACTTCAAGTAGTTATTTCAATTATTATGCTTTCATTTTTGTTTTCGTAGTTAGAAAACTAAACAAAGGAAGTTGGAAAACCAAAACTAGCAGTGTTCGGTATATATGGTGCCTCTGGGTCACGCTTACGGGTAATGCCGTCGTGTTGAACTACTGCACTTAACGCCTAATAAAGCTGCATTAATGATGTCTGTGGCATCGTCCCTATAAATCGTCGGGGAGTAATAAGGGACATTTGGAAGTTAAAATCCAAGGGGCGGGTAATCCCCCTTGGATCGATAATTTAATAAGATAACTTTTAAATGATTTTCACATCCGTTGAGATACACCATAGTAAACCCCCTTTTAAGGATGGTCAAGTTAAATACCCTCATGAAGTTTATTTTCCTTATTTATTTATTTCATCTTGAAGGGATATTGGTGATTTGCAATTGGGTGATGCTCATGATAAGTATTAGGGTCTAGTTATTTTGTTTAGGCCACAAGCAATAGGCCATCTTGAGCCTTCGCTTAAGTGCTACCATCGTGGGTAGCAACCGCAGAGAAACTGTCTGGGACACTGACCCTAGAAAGGGTTGCGTACCCACAAATCAGTTTACATCAAACCATAGATTAGAAAATAGAACTACATATTTTACACCTTGATCCCGTGCCGAAGCGGGTATGTAGGCAGTCTTGGGATGGAGTTGTCCCTCGTACTCAGGCATTCGTGGGTGGGGTCTAGGCTTGGTTGAGTAAGAATCCTAATTGAAGATAAGATAATCAATTTAATTCAATGCATACTCGGAAGGAATCCCGTATGGATTCGCTTGACTTCCCGAGGCTTTAAGCCAAATTCTGAGGCGGAATTCAAGCTTGTATTATTTTTAATTACTCCTAAGGACGGCGACCTCGGTGCATTCTTGTTAGAAGAGTGTAGTACTTAGTGAGTGGCTCAGGACCCGAATGGTCCCGATGAGTCTAAGTCTCTGGCCAGAGCATCTCCTATCCCGTTTGGATGGATGCCTACCCTGTATGGGTAGATGCCTATCCCGTATTGGATAGATGGAATTTTACGTCCCGTATGGACAATTGCCTAACCCGTATGGTTAGAAGCTCATCCTGAATGGATGAATGCCTAATCCTAATTGGATGGATGCCCAGAGTATGCAATTGAATAAAACATAATGAAAAAAAAATAATACTCAATTTTTGTTGAATCAATTTTGGTGGGTTATTACATCCTTTACCTTAAAGCATCATGATGATCAAAAAGACATTCCAAAGAAACTAAACCTTTAGGAATCCTATTTCCCTTTAACTGCACTATCCCTTCATTTGGCTCTTGTTTTAAATCTAGAAAGAACTCTTTGCACTCTGAGGTTGAACCTTCAAAAAAAGTAGCTGTAAACATCTCTACACATTGCAAGAAATTCTTGATCTGCTGATCATTTTCAAACACCTGCCAAAATGTTGAGTTATCAAGCACACTTGGTCGATAAATCAGTTCTACTAGATAAGTATCATCTGTAAATTATGGATGTGGAACCAGAAGGGAAGCTGGTACTGCTAAAGAATCAGCTTTCGAATTTTGCTCTCTAGGAATAGCTTCAATAAAGAATGCATCAAACCCTTCAATTTCATCCCATACTCTATTCCTATAATGCCTCAATCTCTCATTCTTGACACTAAATAAACCCTTGACTTGCTTCACAATCAACTCTACATCCCCTTTAATTCGTAGCAGCCTTATTCCCAATTTCTTTGCTTCAGACAGTCCTAACAACAAAGCTTCATACTCGGTTGTATTATTTGTGTTCATAAATTGTAACTTAAAGGAAAATGGAATGGGCTTTCCAGAAGTAGGAATTAAACCAACCCCTGCCCCTAAACCAGATGTTGAACAACTTGCATCAAACTCCATACCCCAAAGTTCATTGGCTCTTTGTGACTGATGAGCTGTAGCTATGACCCCATTGTTAGACAAAATCATATAGTTGCCAAAATTGCATTCTTGATACAAAATTTTTTCTTTAGGATCATCCGTTGGGAAAACAGTAAATTTAGACTTTGGTTCTAGTTGCAAAATAACTTGTCTTTTCCCAATAGGAATGGTGGCTTGGGACCAATCCATCTTAATTTCACCACCTAGGTCTTTGCAAAAGGTCCTACTAAGTAGCATGCCATAACTTGCAGGAATATCAGCTACTAAAATAGTCAACTTAACATGTTTATCATGATGTACAACAAGAGTCCCTTGTGCATCTTTAATCTGTCCTACAAGAGGAATTTGTTTGGAATCCATGGAATAGCATCTTCCAAAGGTTTTTGTTAAAGATAACCCTAAGGCCTTAGCTACAACGGATGGCATAATATTATCTAAGGCAATAGAATCAATAATATAGTTATTCAATCTATGTCCATTTATGAACATAGACACATAAAAAGGGTCAGGTTTAGGCTCAAAAACAGGTATCATTTCATTAGTTTGATTACCAACAATATCAGATGAAGTTTCAAGACTGACTGGACGTGTTGACTCTTGATATTGTGGCATTGAGGCAAGATTAATTGACTGTTGAGTTATCCCAACTTGTGCAAAATCATTGTTCCCTTTAACAAATTTAACAAGCCTATCAAGTTCTTTAGGGGTCAATTTCAGATATTCTGCTGGTGAGATTTGATTTCTAGAGGATTTACAAAATTCTATTATATCAAAAGGACTGACTATGTCTATAGGCTTTAACAATGGAATTTCTTGTACCTATAAATCATTGTTGTGAGAATGAGAGAAGATTTCTTTACCTTTGAAACTTCTAGCTAAGGATGAAGAAGCCCCTTGAGACTTAATATTGTGTTGGTTTCTAGTTAATACTACACATGAAGGATCTTCTAAGCTAACCAAAATGTCACCTCCTCTTTCTAAATCGGACTCATACTCTAGGAAGTGTATTTCACAGTCGTCAGGCTGCCCTAAAGATTCTTCTTCGCTTACTTCCCTCAGTGTCTCTTTTGAATCCATCAATTGTTTATAGCATACCATTTCATGACAAGAGTTTCCATCATGATCATCAGTAAGATGAAAGAAACACATATTAGCTTTTGGTGGAGCTACCTCAATGGCTAACCTATGTTGTACAGGAGGTAATTGTGGTACTCTTACTCTAGTCCCAGTTGATTGATTTGGAAATCTTCTAGGAACATCTTGATAGGGCTGAGGATATGTCATATTAGACTTAGGCAATTGTCTCTTAAGTGTTATGATATCATTCATCAACCTTTGAATCACAGGATCTGATGTAGTAGTTGATGTTGAGGCTTGTGCAGTAGAGGTTTGAACTTCTCTTTTCCATTTTCCTCCTGTAATTAAATCATCTTGGAATTCAATTGCTAAGGTCTTAGCAGCTTCTAAGTTTTGTACTCTCTGTCTACAGATCAAGACACTTATTTTTGAGGGCACTGAGTTGATAAAGAAAAACTTCAAATTATCACCAAAGGGTCTTTGATTAACGGGGATTTTATGAACTATCTTGTTAAATTTAGCCACAAAATCTCTCATAGTTTCAGGAATCTCTTTTTTAAGCTGCGCTAATTGAGCCAAAAGAAAATGCTCATCCTCAGCTAACTTGAACCTACCTTCAAATTTTGTCTTAATATCTTGCCAGTTCGTAATATCACCATTCGGTAAATTGTAGAACCAATCTGTAGCTGCATCAGTTAATGTTTGAACAAAAACTTTGGCAGCTACATCCTCATACTAAATTGCTAATACACCACATGCTGCATGAAAAGCATTCAAATGCTCACTATTTGTGACTTTTCCATCTCCACTAAATTTAGGCAGGTGATCTCGCGAGCCTTTTGGTAGAGGGTTTAAATTAGCTCCTAAAGCGAGTGGTCCTACAGTTGGTCCCCAGGGATTATTCACAGCCATTGGTAAGATAATGTTTAAAGGCTTAGGGTTGATAACCATAGGAAGGGAGACACCATGCAACATCAGGGCATGACAAGTAGAAGATATGGGTATATGAGAAAAAGCACTAGGAGGTCTACTCCTCGCTCTTCTTTGTGGCGTAAAGGAAGTAGAAAAATTCAAATTCTGCAATTCTTGAAAAACTCAATCAATAACTCCTTCACACCTCTGGGACCTCGTATACCTTCTAGACTCCACTCTATTTACAAAATATGTCTCTAATATTTCACCATAATGAATTCTAAAGCTAATCACAAGATAGCACTATACACCTCATGATTTTATTTCTCATCTCTTATTCGACTCCCCAGCCGAGTCGCCAAAAATCTATTATTTAACAGATTTGCCTTTTATACATTGTATTATTTAAATCTTTGTATGCCCATTAATTAAAAGACAAAGCAACTAACAGTTGGATAATTCGAGAAATAATTATCCTCTGCATATGGGTGCAACTCCCCAACAAAGAATGATTTTCAATCAGCTCTAAATTTACAGTAATTTTGTTTGTATACTTTTTACCCGAAAGTACTAAAAGGCAGATCAATATTCATTTGTCAGCACACAATGAATATACTCTTAATTAATAACACAAATTCTATTATGAAGTTCATAGACTTCAATCATTTATTTTTCAGAGAAAAACGCATTCCATGTGCATTCACATATAATGAGAAGAAAGTAACAAATTCCCGATTCAAACTAAATCCACATAGAGATTATCATACAAATCTATTAAACTCACAAATTTAATACTACAGAATCTGTAACAATTTTATTCATAAAAAAAAACTATTCTTTTCTTTCCCAAAATATCATGAAAAATAGTTTTTATCTATTGCATTCATTTCCCCCAAAAATCTTTCGGACCTTTTCAAAGTCATTTTCATCCCTTATATAGCCACAACAGGGCTTACAATAAAAGCAGGTAACACAGAAATACTAATTTTTCCACCCCGTCAAGTTCAGCAAAATTATCAAATGAAACTGTCTTTTCAAATTACTAGAAAACAGAGCCTATTGTCTAGAAAACATGAAAGAATTTTAAGAAACAGATTCTTTCTTCCAATCAGAATACGTCGTAATGAAGTGTTGGATAAAAGTATTATGTGGAAGCCCCACATGTGCTATACGTTGTTTCCACACCTCCTTTTCCTTGTGAACATGCCCAACCTTATCGGAGTGGCTATCCAGATGTCCAATGCATAGGAAAAGAAGCGACTCAATTTTAGTGATAGTCTTTTTCTCAAAAGATTTCATTATTGCTTCAACCATTTCTAGTGTCCCGTCACTTTTTAGGCACTTAATTCCAATGCTTAGGAGCTCATTTCACATGGAGGTGGTTAACGCTACAAGTTGGTCTACCAATTTCATGAATTATTCACATGCCTGTTTTATCAGAGAATTCGTCCATTCAATGTTCTTTTGGCAGACATACAAGATGCTATCATCCAGTCCTAGCACTGGTTTCTCAACCAGGAATTTCATAACTCCCTAAGTGTGTACTTCTCGCATCTGTGCAGTCCTTGTTGCCCATTCCACCTCTTCATTTTTCCAATTACTTATTTCCATATCTAATTGTTTCATTACCTGTATTGCCCCATTATTCACTTTACTCAAGTTCACAAAATACTCAGCTCTAGATTTCTGCATCTGCTCCAACCACAACATTACGATCTCTATTATCAGTCTAAATTTTTGTATTTGTTCCAAGGTTTTCTGATTGGCTGGGGACTTTGGATCAAATGACATAGGTAGTTGTGACAAGGGTTGAGGATTCAGACTATTTATTGCCTCAATGTACTCTACCATTCTGCGCAACATCTCCTTCATTTGACGTTTGTCCCTTTCATCTTTCCAAGTCCTTGTGATAATCTTCTTAGTTGAAGCTTCGAGATGAAGGACGTCTGTGGCATGAGTAGCAGTCCCTATGTTCACCTTTTCAATGGCAAAATCCTGAACTGTAGGATTTTCTATCTTAGGATCTGTCAATGGATGTGCAATTTCTACCACCCATTTTCCACTATCAATGTCAAAATCAATTTTTGACACAGTCTTTGATTTCTTGGCTTTGGGAGTCTTTCCCAAGAACTTTCTCACCATATCCTCTATCGGAATGGAGGCAGGGACTATATTTCTCTTCTTGCTGCCAAGCATACTATCCAACCGGACTGGGCCTATGGAAGCTGGAGTCTTTCCAGAATCAGTTCCTACATCTTTTTCATCTCTTATTATTATGGTAGAGTCCACCTGAAAGGTTTCATGTTCTTGTAGGCTAGTGTCCTCATCATCTAGATTTCATTACTCTGAACCTAGATTATTTTGAATGGCATCCATTCCAAGATCAACCACTACTATGTCTGGAGATGAGGGTTTTCTTTTAATCCTGGCTTTAGAGCGAGTAACTCTAATAGGAGTCAATTGCCCTTTGTTTTGTAATGCCTTTCTTTTCTGCTCACCTTTATCCTTTTTGTGAGAATTACCTGCATCACAAGATTGAATATATGTATTAGAAACCATGCTCTTAGAGGATGAAGTTGAACCCCTCAGTTGACTTTTTCTCAATCTGTGTTTCTTAAGCCATTGCTTCTTCTCAATTTATCTCTGAGATTACCTCTGGCAAGGAGAATTAACTGAACTAACTTAAATACTGAACAACACTTTTCAATTTATGCAAATTAATAGGGAAGAAAGAAGAACTTGGAGCTCACCTTTCATGCAGAACCGAAAATTCACACAAAGTTGAGAAAAGAAACTATCGCCGCTGCTACTCCCCTACTGACTGATTTGAACAAACAACAGAGGCCAATAACTTATATTCAATGAAATAGACTTATAACATAACCTGAAATGTCGGCTGCACGACTCTTTATGATTCCTACCTGCATGATTATCCGTGCTAATTGTGCCGAAAGGATTTGACCCTGACACCTTATTAATTCTCGCATACCTTCTCCTTTCATATCTTTTCTCAACATGATTATCTCTAGTACGGATGTCATTATCATTCATTACCTTTGAGGTTCATCATTCAAATGCACAATATTCCTTTATATGCTGATACTTCATTACTTTGTCTTCAAAATTATCTATCTTCGAACCTTGAACCCTGAACCATTAAAAAGTAGTTCGGAGGTTCAAGTTCAAGACTGCACTAGAGAACAAAATATTTGGTCAAACAAGGACTCACACTTTACGAATGTCACTCACAAAGGACTTAATACAACATGTTTGAACCTTGAACCCTGAATCCTCTTTTAAAAGGTTCAAAGATTCAAGTTCAACAACAACTATTACAAAATCTATTGACGCTGTATTGAACACAAAGCCATTACTTCATAACCTGACTTTGAACTTTGAACTTTGAACCACTTTTTGAAAGGTTCAAAGGTTCAAGTTCAAGAAAGACCACAAAATGAAAACTTTCTTTGGATGCGGAAATTTTAAAGGAGCATACTAACAATATAAACACATACTATATAATTGATATATATATATATATATATATATATATATATATATATATATATATATATATATATATATATATATATATATATATATATATATATATATATATATATATATATATATATATATATATATATATGAATTTATATAGATATACAGATATATATATATCTATATAAATATATATATATACAAATATTTATATAAACATATATATATTTATAATCTAATATATATATAATTATACTCCGGATATATATATATATATATAAATATATATAAATATAAAATTTATAATCTTATATATATAAATATATACATAAGTTATATCACATATTTATATACACTCTGTTTATTATCCACACATCACTTGTTATATGATAAAACATTTAAGAACATGATAATTATTAGCTCTTATGATGGGTACACTCAAATCCAAATATATACAACTGTATAAAAAATCAAAACTCTTAATCAAAGTACCCGATCATCATTATAAATCTTATCTCAGAGAGATCTGGGCCATTATGGCGGGTTAGAGTCCTTATGAGAAGGGCATTAGCTGGGTGTCCTAGTCGGTAACTCGAAAGATCATTCTCCAAAATATAAGTATGGTTATTCAAAATGATTTTCCCACAGGCGGATCATCATTTGAAGATTTTGCATTTATGCTAAATCAATTAGAAATGTCTAATGAGGATGAAAGGAATGCAAGATTTAAGAAAGGATGTGATAGCTCAGTCATTAACATAATTACCCAACACGACTATTAAGCCAAGCCTTCATGATAAAATTTAGAAACTTTCAAACCAATCTAGGCCTTCATAGCTCTATGTTATCGATACCTCCTGGATTGAAGTTAAACCAGAAATGGACACCCCGATCAAACAGAGTAGCTCAAAGTGGCAGATGGCCTTTGATGGGGCTATCACTACGGATCGCCTCAAATGCAATATTCGCTTTCCTCATACCTTAGTAATAGATGTTGTAGAAAATATCCTTGGCCCAGACTATCTCACAAATACTAACCGAACTAGCGTAAACTTTGATGTGGTGGCCATGTTCTTGGTTATTATAGTGACCTCCACCAAGAAAAGAGATGACACAGGCGCTCTATGCAAGGAGGTCTTCATAGCCTCGATCTTGGGCGATTTGGAGAGGGTTCTTATCAATATTGACAATGATTGGACAATTCTAAGGCCAAGAGACTATGATGTTTTCTTGAGAAACAATAGGGCAATACCTAGGTACCCCATTATCACTATGGATGAAGCAGCCTTTACAATGGAGAGGAATGATGTAGTTAATAGGAATGATAATTTCCTGTTGCATTTATTTCATGTGAGAAATCCACCAAAGACAACTTGGTTCGAGGACTTCCTAAAGGAAGAAGGCTTGGTACTGGACGAGGGTGAAGCAGTGACCCCTTCTTCAAGCTCAGAATAAGGAGGCTTTGGTTCCTAGTTAGATAATGAGACAATTTTGTCCCTTCCTTTTCACCATATATTCGGCATAGATTGGTACTTTAGCTTATTACTATATCAAGAAAAGTAATGTTAACTTTTGATCAAATACAGACTTCGTAAGAGATAATAATCTCACCAAATCTTAAAGATAAACATAGCTGGTTTAAATGAAATTAAATAGCATGCATTAACTGTTAATTTTATGGTTTACTTAGATAAACTTCATAAGATCAGCTCAAAATTATAATTTCGGTTACAATTGATTGTTCCTATTCATATATGTCTACATATGTTGAGAATTGGGCAATATATTCGTACTCTATTTTGATATTCATGAATATGAATATATACTCATATATATGATTATAAGCAACATGATTTACTCATATATAGGTATATATTCACATTGGTGGATACATAATCAGGGGGGTCTATTAAGGTAATGAAGGCCCTCAATTTCTATATGTGTAGACCTATATGAACTAAGAAAATCAATTGTAACGTTTAGTTGCCCTACCATATACTCATTTGATACTTGTTGCTGGGCTATCTATAAATGAAAGGTTATCTGACATTCTACAGACTGCAGGTATTATGTGGCTTGCATGCAAAATATTCTAGGTAAGAATTTAGGTTAAATTCCGCCATGAAGTTCATCCACTTCTATTACCCTCTCAATATAAATTTTACATGGATGACTGTGTTAGCTGGACACGGATTCAGGCATGACAGAATCCCCGTTACCCCCTTTTGTTATTGTATCCTTGATATCATCCATTATCAGGGATAGCATCTTGGTACATAAGCAAAAGGATGTAAACAGGTGATTCATAACTTTGGATGACCATTGTTCAAAAAAGGGAATTATCTAGAAACTTTGTTTATGATTATGTCATATCGACTACTTTACAATTATAGATAAATGAGGTTAAGAATTTAGAAACATCAGAGAAGGAAGTCAAAACACTTCTGTTTATAATTTTTTGCATTTCTCTGTTTAAGTTTTGAAATGGTAGTTCCAGTCGGATAAATGGCTGAGGAAGAATCCTAGTATGGAAGATAAAATTTATTACTTGAAATAGAAAATTAAATGCTACTAACAATCTTGGCAAGTGATTTGAAAACTAACCATGCAGGAGGAGCAAGGCCATCTTTAACAAAAGAAAGGATGACAACTATGCTAAAAAGGCTTTAAACTACATGCAATCAATGATCAAACTTAAGACAAGGCACAAGGAGAACAATGATAACTGTAAAATAGTAATAAGGGCTTGTAAGGGAAAGAAAATATCTTCCCACCTGTTCACTCTAACCTGGGGTGCCATTGTAATGTTCAAAATCTATGCATATATGTAATAGATGTAGAAATTATCTGGACTATGGTCTCAGGCAAGGCTGGAGGTTTTCTCCCCTTCACTCTTTCCTACTAGTGCCCACACAAGTGGAGTGATGTAAACTTTAATCTCCCTCTACCTCTCTCTATCTCTCTATCTATTTCTCTCCCACTTTTGTGACCTTTATACCTATATCTTTGTATCTCACTAGCTTTATCTCTCCACATCGCTTCTCTCATATCTTTCTCTATCTCTACCTTATTATCTCACCAACTCTGTCTACCCCTCTCTCTCTCTCTCTCTCTCTCTCTCTCTCTCTCTCTCTCTCTCTCTCTCTCTCTCTCTCTCTCTCTCTCTCTCTCTCTCTCTCTCTCTCTCTCTCCTTCATTAAGACCTTTCTAAGATAAACAAATTCATTTCTTATATGGCCTACCAATTGACCTAATGTAGTACACAAATGTATGCAAAAAATATAATTTTTTTCTAATTAACCTTTCACATTTATTCAGAATACCCATTGCACATCATAGTGCACTTGATAATTTATATTTAGCTATGAATTAGTTATATTAAGTTAACTCATTAGAACAAGTTGACCTCATAGTGCAACAATTTTTGCACACCCAGTGTTGATACCACGTCTTTAGTTTGACTCACACCTAAGACAACTCGGAGATGATTGATGAAGGATGAATATGGTGAATCAATGGTAGAAATAATATAGTGGCAAGTCATAAGTAGTAGGAGATCGACACTAGTAGCAAGGATAGGTACATGAATAATAGAATTGGCTCACTCGACATCTACATGATAGAGAGATCAGGAGATATTGAGTGATAAGGAGATTCTAAGGAGTGATAAGGAGGTGCTCAATAAAGGAGAGATAAGAGTAACAAATCAATATATTAGAGTAGGAGATAGAGTAAGCATGGGGAAAACATAGGAGAAATAAGGGTGGTAATATAGAACATCTCTGAGGATGAGGTCCCTAAAGATGTGGCCTTACTAGTTCATAACTCTAGTCAAAACCATTTAAGAATAAAAAAAAAGTTAATTCATCAGAATAAACAATTCACTCCAAAACTTTTAGTTACATAATTTTATTTCACATCATAGATGAAACCTAGTTTAGTTTTCCCTATGGTTATTCATGTCAACAACACATATTTATTCATACCTTAATATCATTGTTAGATAGAAATTAATAGTGAAAATGTAACATTAATAATTATTGTAGCCTTATAATTCAAAAGGGTAGATACTTATGGATATTATAGCATGTGGGAGAGACAAGACCTTTTGATATTCTATATATATATATATATATATGAAATTTCACCTTATAAATATTTTTTTCATCAATTCCAATCTTATATATAAAGTTTTGATTGGATTAGCATGAGAAGGGATTGCAATCATTAAAGTTTGACCATTAAGACAAAAGATATAATCTCACGAGGAGTGTGGTTAACAAAAGTACCTTATATATATGAAGTTTAGAGGATCATACTTTGAAAAAGAAAAAAAATCATAAAATAGCTCTTGGATAATACATTGCCTAGTTTTATAAAGTAGAAAATGATATTTTAGGTCACCATTAATCAAGAACCATTAATGATAAAGTGAGGTGTGGTCAAAAGGTTCACCCCTTGATTCTCATAATGGAGACAAAGGTTGGAATCCACAAAGGACACTCTAGTGTTTAACGCTATCCTAGATATACATCTTAATACTTTTTTTATGGGTAATTTATAACAAGATGATTATTTCAAAACCCCATATATTCAATTCATAACTCAAATAAGATATAATTATCATAACAAAAAAACTATAAAGAAAATAAGATAACTAATAGCATATCAATTCATAAAAAAAATCTTCAACCATTTTAGTGATTTTCAAAATCTTAGCTTCAATATCTCTTGGTGTTTTCTCATGATGTAGTAAATATTGTTTATATTATCAATATTTCAAAAATCTTTAGATTTTATAGAAATGATTTTATTTAATAATATCTCTAACCTTGTGACATAAATGAAGACAATTAAATAAAAAAGAATCATACTATTATCTAATTCATTTATATCTATTGAATTGATCTACATAAAATTCACTTATAAGATACATTATGCTACTTGTATACCTTCATATATATTTAGGGATGGTGAGCATATTTTTAATTTTTTATATAATAATTTTTTATATTATAGTATTGAAATGTTTTCTAAATTCGTATTCTAATTTATAATTTATTGGTATATACTAAAAATAGATATAAGCTTTTACAAAAAAATTTTGTTAAATACAATACAAGATAGGTTTACAATGACTTTTAAGTGAAAATAATCTATTGAATGTTTTCATATATATTAAACATATATAAATAATCTAGACATAATTAAAATTTCTAAATGTTTACTAAACTTATTTTCTAAGTGATAATTTATTGAAATGGATTAATATTAATCATAAATTTGTATATTTTCTATAATAAATGTTTTTAAACTTATTTTATAAGTGATAATTTATTGAAATAGATTAATATTAAGCATAAATTTGTACATTTTCTATTGTTAAATTCAATAAATGTTTTTTAAGAAAAAAATATGAATATATTTGACATAAAATAATATTTTATCTATATTACTTATTCATCTACTAGAATATTTTATGAAATCAAAACTTTATCTTATATAATTAGTAGATAGACTATTTAGTGTGGGCATTGCCCATCAAAATTAAATATTTCTCATTCCTGAAAGGAAATTGGATCAATTTTTCATGCCAAAAAAGAATTCCAATCAATTTCTCACACTTGAACAAAAAATTATAAATCCAAAAGAATGTTTCTAAAAAATAATAATAAATGACAATCCAAATTTCTATTTTGAAAAAATCATTTTAAAACTGCTATTAAAAACAAAAAGTTTCTATTTTTTAATTGGAACAATCTAGATAAAAAATCTTTCTTTTTCCATCAACCCATTGTTTCTCTTTCAAGAAAAAGTTTCTATATAACATTAATGTATTTTTCTATCACATTTCAATAGAAGCAAATTTAGTTTTAGCACACAGGCAAATTGGGCATCGCACAAAACGAATCAACATCATATTTTTTTCATAAGGTATATATGTGACTTCTGCAACTAAGGATCTTTCAAACAATTTTGAAATAGTTCGTTCTCATATTTTTTTTCCCTTGTTCCCTTAAAAATCTGATTGTTTTTTACCATTGCAACATGAAATGGGTTGGATGAATTTAAGTCTAACAAAAGATGATATCTGTATAATGTTTCATACTCTATTTAATTTAATGGATGATATCTGTATAATGTTTCAATGATTAAAAAATACCTATGTTATGCTATTGCTTGCAAATATATATATAGTTTTGAAGTTTCATCGAACTGAAATTTTGAATAGAATATTCAGACAACAAATTGAGACCTTTAAATCTACTTGTTACAATTTTTCGTTTCACATCATGCAAAGACATGACATAAGAAAAAATAAATAAAAGGATGATTTATTCATTAGTATTCTATTACTTCTATTCATAAATTTCTTAGAGAAAAAGGTATTCTATTAACTTCTATTCAGAAAATATTGTGTAAAGAAGATTGTTTTTTCTAAATTATTCACACATATTGGAGATTTGATTTACTTTTTGTTTTTAAAATCTATTTTACTTTCATAGATCAATTTTAATTTTTTTCGTGTTAATGTATTGTAATTACTTAAAATAAATCAATATTATGTAAAAGTATCAATATAGTAACAAAATGATTCTCTCCAAAAAATCTTGATAAGATTTTTCTTTCTATAATGAATTTAAATATGTTTCTATATTTTAAATAAATTAAATAAAGTTATATTATATTTCTATATTTGAATTTGGATTTTTATATGTTTCTATATTTATATTATAGAGAAATATATCATTCTCAATACATTATATCTGGATTATAAAAAAAATAACTAAATCTAGTTATACATCACTTATACAAATAAACTGAAGTGATAAGATTTAGAAATATAATACAATAATGATAATATAATACTAATATAAACACAAATTTAGGTTAGGATAAATATTAATATTCTATATTTTTATACATCCATATGATATAATAAAAAAATATGAATAATATGATAGACTTTCTAAAGTCTATTGAAATAACTATGTTTATAAATATGAATATCATATAAGAACAAATTTGTAAAATAAGGCTTCTTTGTGGTACCTATCATTGCTTATGTTTAATAAAACATGGATTTACAAGAAAAAAGCTAAGGCTTTATGAAAAATTGCTTATGTTTAATAAAACATGGATTTACAAGAAAAAGCTAAGGCTTTCTGAAAAAACCAAGATAACCCCCTTTCTCTCTCTCGCTCCTCCACCCCATAATTGTAAAGATTCAAATACTACCATTTTCCTATGATAGATTGAGCATGTCATTTCAGTGGTATAAATATGAATATCATTGTATGAGATTCCAGATTTGATTGTGTGAGATTTTTTGCATAAAAAAATCTCACACAATCAAATCCAAAAGCTCATATAGGTAAAAATATGATTTTATTGCAATTAAAAAAATTGAGTGACAGATTGCACTATACTCAGAAGTTTTGAATATTTTAAAAAAGCTTAAGCTCATCTTTGTAATATCAGAAAACTAGGATAACGCCCCTTCCCCAGAATATTTGCATACTATGAGTTTCCTATGATAGACAATACCATTTTAGTGGTATAAATAAGGTTTCATTGCAATAAAAAAGGGATAACCCCCCCTCCCATAGAATATTTGAATAGTATCATTTTCCTATGATAGATTGAGCATGCCATTTCAGTGGTATAAATATGGTTTCATTGCAATTAAAAAAACTGAGTGACAGATTGCACTATACTCAGAAATTTTCAATATGTAAATAGTGCTTAAGCTCATCTTTCTAATATGAGAAGACTAGGATAACTCCCCTTCCCCTGAATATTCAAATACTATCATTGTCCTATGATAGATTGAGCATGCCATTTCACTGGTATAAATATGGTTTCATTGCAATTAAAAAACTAAGTAACAGATTGCACTATACTCAGAAGTTTCCAATATGTAAATAGTGCTTAAGTGCATCTATGTAATATGAGAAAACTTTAATAACCCCCCTTCCCGTAGAATATTCGAATACTTTCATTTTCCTATGATAGATTGAGCATATGCCATTTCAGTGATATAAATATGGTTTGATTGCAATTTAAAAACTGAGTAGCAGATTGCACTATACTTAGACGTTTTCAATATGTAAATAAATATTAAGCTCATCTTTGTAATATGAGAAACTAGGATAACCCCCCTTGCCCTAGAATATTCGAATACTATCATTTTCTTATGATAAGCATGCTATTTCAATGGTATAAATATGGTTTCATTGCAATTAAAAAACTGAGTAACAGATTGCACTATACTCAGAAGTTTCCAATATGTAAATAGTTCTTAAGCTCATCTTTATAATATGAGAAAACTAGGATAAATCCCCTTCCCCCAAATATTCGAATACTATCATTTTCCTATGATAGATTGAGCATGGCATATCATTGGTATATATATGGTTTCATTGCAATCAAAAAACTAAGTAACAAATTGCACTATACTCAAAAGTTTCCAATATGTAAATAGAGCTTAAGCTCATCTTTATAATATGAGAAAAATAGGATAACTCCCCTTCCCCTAGAATATTCGAATACTATCATTTTCCTATGATAGATTGAGCATGCCATTTCAGTAGTATAAATATGGTTTCATTGCAATTAAAAAAACTAAGTAGGAGATTGCAGTATACTAAGAAGTTTTCAATATGTAAATAGAGCTTAAGCTCATCTTTGTAATATGAGAAAACTAGGATAACCCCCATCCCCCAAAATATTTGAATACCATCATTTTCTTATGATAGATTGAGCATGCCATTTCAGTGGTATAAATATGGTTTCATTGCAATTAAAAAAAATGAGTAGCAGATTGCACTTTACTCAGAAGTTTTCAATATGTAAATATAGCTTAAGCTCATCTTTGTAATATGAGAAAACTAGGATAACAACCCTTCCCCTAGAATATTCGAATACTATCATTTTCCTATGATAGATTGAGCATATGCCATTTCAGTGATATAAATATGGTTTCATTGCAATATTAAAATCTGGGTAGCACAGAAGTTTTCAATATGTAAATAAAGATTAAGCTCATGTTTGTAATATGAGAAAACTAGGATAACCCCCCTTGCTCTAGAATATTCGAATACTCTCATTTTCCTATGATAGATTAAGCATGCCATTTCAGTGGTATACATATGGTTTCATTGCAATTAAAAAAAATGAGTAGCAGATTGCACTATACTAAGAAGTTTTCAATATGTAAATAGAGCGTAAGCTCATCTTTGTAATATGATTTCCTTTTGTTATGAAAATTTCTAGAATGCATGTTTAAGCATGTTCATCCCTCTGGTTCAGGGATTTCCTATCCTTCATGTTCTCATGCTTCATCAAGTAGCATAAACTTAATTAAAGTAATTGTCCAGGTTGGTTTGGGGTTCTTTGTCTAATGGAAACCCTAGACAATTCGATGCAGTGTTCTAAGCTTGCTTGTTCAATGTTGTCTTTTTAAATTTCATTTCCCTTTGTTATTATACTTATCGACCATCACCATGCAATGCATATATCCCATTAATGATGAAAACAATGAACTGTTCTTCCATTGTAGTGTTGAAACAAACAACTGGAAATAAACCATGTTCCAATGTTGAAACAATGAACTGTTCTTCCATTGTAGTGTTGAAACAAACAACTGGAAATAAACCATATTCCAATCTTGAAACAATGACACAATGCCTTCTATAGAATAGAAAATAAACCAATAGTATACTGCTTATTACAATGTGCAATTACTCATTAGATATATGTGGTTATGCTATAGAATCAAAACACCACATACTAGGATTCTATAAGTCAGCCCAAGCTCAGGCTGCCATTGTCTATTAAAAGACTGATAATAAGGCTCTAATGCGCTATATAATCACCATAATACTAAGTTGACCATGATAAACTTTCTAAGCACTGTATATATAACTGGAATAATATATGTCTGCCATAGACAAGAGAACACTATTCTAGGGAGCCGATCGACCAATTCATATTTGCATCTGCAAACAAATATAATAACAATTTATATGTGGCCTGATCTATGTTTCATCTGTTTTTACCAGTACTTAAGTAGAAATAGATGAGAGAAAGGGCTACAAACATACCAAGTAATACATAGCTCCTTGTTGCAGGGCTTGCAAAGTGAATCCCTGTTCATCCATTATTACGGGTTGGCCGTAGGAATGAAACAGAACAGCATTTGGACCGAAGAGGGCGTTCACATTGATAGGACCCATTGGAACATCGATTGGAATATAATTGATAAAAACGGTGAATGAAGAAGCATTCGAGCTGCTCACTCTCGATTCTGCGCACAATAGATAAATAAGTCTAACGAACAGTTCTGCAAACTTGGAGATTGAGAAAACAATAATAAAAAAAATGAGAATACAGTTATCATGCATATATATTTATTTAACTTTTCTGATCACAGTGCACGATAAGATATATAATTCTTTCTAATAACGGATCGACAAGGATTGGAAAAATATACGATGGTTTTCCCAAGATTTGGTTTTGAAATCATCCATGTCAAACCCATTAAAAATGTTTAACTACAGGTCTCATTTCTTTAATCTGCATAAGAAAATCTTTGCATACCGGCGCCTGAATGAATAATAGTGCTGTCATTCAGAGGCGGTGATAAGAGATTTTGGTGGGGTTTAAAGGTCTCAGCTGCTGCATGGTGATCCACATATGGAGGATAAGCTTGTCCTTCATTGTGTAGAAATGAAGAATAGGTCTGTTGATTCTGAGGTATATTGGACATTCCATGAATATTGCAAGTAGATGATGTACCTTCATTCCACATTTGTGCTACTTCCATGTTGAGTTATTGCGCAGTATTAATTCCCTCAGTCTGCTGATAAGCCAAGTACTGCATTGGAAATGAGGCAGAACAAGGCAGCAGAGAGGAAGGCAGTTCTCCAATGAAAGAGCTTGTATTGTTATTGGGAAGGGTAACACCATATTGGTCAAAACATCTTTGCCCAGTGGCAGAGGATTTAGAGGATTTTTCAGCAGAAGCCTGAAGATGGCGTTGGTTTTGCTTGGTTCGGGATTTTCTGTTGTGAAACCAGTAGAAAACACTGGCATCTCCCACTTGGCCATATTCTTCAAGTTGCATCCTGATCTTCTGTATCTCTTCTCTCGGAGGATTCACCATACCAGAATTGAATATGCTCTCCAGAATTCGAACCTGTTCTGGTTTAGGATTCCATCTGAGTTTTGGGTCTGGGTTCCTCTCTTTCTCCTTCTCCTTCTCCCTCTCTCTCTTCCTCCAGTGACGATGTTCCTGCTTCAAAATTCGTTAATCAAAAACATACCATTCAGGATACATATTCTAAAAATTCCATCTTTGAAGTCACTAGCTGGATTCGATTGTGTATTTTTGTCATTAAGGTTTCGGATCATCTTCATGATAAAAAAGATATAGAGTTGTAAGTTGATGAAAAACATACACAATCGAATTCAAAAGCAGCTAAACGATACACTAAGATTGTTAAAATCTGATAAAATTAATCACATTTTTGACAAAAAAAAAGAGGGAGACAGAAGAGAACAGAAAGGAAGAGAAGAACGGTTTCTTACCTTCATTAGAGGACAAGTTTGGGCCGGAGATGTTTGAAGAGGTGGTCATTTGATGCCATTGATGTTGAGAAGTTGAGGGCTTCGATTTGAAGAGATTTGGCCAATGCGTGTTGGAAGTCATCCTGACTAAACCTGAACCCACCTCTGAACAGATACAATTTATCCACGTTTCTTTGCCTGACACTGCACACTGATGGAGATGAACTCCCAGTGCTCAGAATACCACGCTTCTTCTACTCTGCTCTGCTGCTCTGCTACCACAATTTATTGACAATGAAAACCCTAGACAAAGCCCATTAATACGCCATAAAGGGCAAAACTAAAGGGAAAACCCCACTGAGAAGCTCAGAGAGAGAAGCAGAAAATATCTCACATGGGCAAGGGTACAAAGGAATTAATGAATCCGTGTGAAAGATCCAGGTGGGTACATACAAAAAGGTCATTTTTAGTTTAGGGTTTAAGAGGAACTACTTACAAAATGGACATTTTGAGTGAAGGGTTTTCCATTTCCAGCTTCTTCTTCTTCTTGGAGACTCCAATTTGGACAGCTCACCACCCTCCTGATATGTAACATTTATGTGGGGGCCACTACGCGTATTTCCAACCCTGATAAATGAATCTTAAATAATTAACCAGGTTTTTGTGCCCCTTTTCTTCCCGGAGGGCCATATAATACAGTCGTCTTTAAGTCGTTTTTGTTTGCGTGTGCATGACGAAAACAGCCAAGCTAAGCTGGAATGTCCAAGATTCCCCCGTTAAGATTTCTCTTTTTTATCAAAACAGAAACACTTTCCTTATCAACATAAAGATCAACGGTCATATCTATCTTGCCATGTTCATAACAAGTAATAGTTATTTTATACAGGGACACAAATTTAGAGTTTTAGACTAAAATCTTTTCAATAGAAAGTCATGATTGATGGGTTTCTATATTGTCAAAGTTCTTCAAGATAGAATCACAACATTATCTTTATGGATTAGTTGTACATGTGATTGTTTATTTTGATTTATTGAGAACACTTATTTGTGCAATCTTATCAAAAGACATAGAAAATTAAAGAGTTATTCCTATTAGATATTTAATCTCTAACCAATCCTAAGTTCTAATTTTTAAAAGTTGGTTATGATGTCTTGACCTAGTTAACATTCACATCCATCCAATTTGTAGATAAGCTTTCTAGTTCATCTCATTTTCATTTATGATTTCTATTTAAATCAAATTCAATGTCTCATATAATATCTTATTAAAAAAATTAAGTATTAGTGTAACTAATTGTTTTTTATTAAAGTAAGCTAGAAAGGGCCCCAACCCATTACAAAACTAAAAAAACCAACTAAATAACACGTTGTTGAAGGAGAAATTAGTAAGGTTACTAAAAAAAATAAAACCAAAACACAACATAACCAAGCTCAACTAAACAAAATGAATTGAAACAAGCTATGGGAGATTAGAGTTGGGACTCAAGAGTAGCCCAAATAGGCCAATTTGAGTTTTTCAGGTTGACAAGGATTGACTCCTTGTCGCGAACAATAGTCCAAGAAGAAACATTAATATCTCAAAATTCAAAAGGAATAGTGTCGGAAGAGCCATCAAAGACAACAAATGAGTTTGACAAGCGGGCTGCCAAGCCTAAAAGGGTAACCTAATAGTCTAGAGATAGAGAGTTAGGAACCATGGACAAGATGGGACTAGAATTTGAAAGAGCGCCAAAAGGTGCCAAAGGACCAACAACAACATGAAGGTGTTCAATTAATTGTTATATCATTCATTTTGGCATAAAAAGATTGTAGACATTCTTTTATTTCTCTACCATTCAGTAAATATATAACCTTCCACCACTTAGAGTTCAACACTAGGTGTACACATTGTTGATTCTTTTTATCTAATTTTTTGAATTTATTTACTACTTTAAATCTAAAACTTTACGGATCCCTCTTTATCCTCATACATGATGGATAAAAAATGATGATGATATGGAAAGATCACTCCTTTTATGGATATCAATACACTATCTTGTCCTTTTTCAATTTTCCATACAAGAGACATATATTAAACACCCTAATAATTTCGAACCCTAGAGTTAGTTTTCTTCATTTTGTATTGGCTTGGTTTTACTCTATTTGACACTTTTCTAAATCTTTGCATTTTTCATATGTCATATTTATTGCCCTAATATGTGATTTTAATGATGGCGAATCTCCCCCATCATGAGTATCATTTATATTTTATGGATTGTTGAATATTTTCTAATATGGATTAATTCAATGTTATAAATATATGTCTCCTTACAAATTTATTGATCAAATAAAATGTAGTTTGTCATGTAATGGTAGATTAGAGATCTATTGATTCAATATTTGTATTCTTATATTTTATCTATTGATCACGATATTATTGCATGCATTCATAACTTGCTATCATACTAATTATTTCTATTGTTAGTTAGAATATGTAGTTATACATTATGGATATATAATAGAGCTCTATAATAGTTCTAGATGATTGATAATATTCAATTGGATTGATTTTATTCTTATTAGAGATCCACAATTGAGCATTGTATCTTTTACATTGTTCAAGATCTTAGTTTGGAAAGATGATGGTGTGTACTTGAGAGTAAATGCAGATGAGAATAATTGTAATTAGCGAGGTTTAGTTGAGGAAAACATATTTTATGTTAGGCCACTTTTATCTTTAGACCCCCTAATGTACACATCAAACTTAGTAATTATTATTCAACACCTAAATTGGTTTTAGGTGCCATTTAATTTATTTTCACTACTTGTTTACTTTTACTTCCCATGTGATATTCATGTATATTTATACAATCATTTATTTTTCATAGTAGACCTAATAATTGATTAAATAAATTATGATATGCAATTATTTAATATACTCAAATTACATCAATTAGATGTAACTTATAATATGGATTTTGATTTTGATGATGTAATTTAATTAAATATTATATTAGATGATTGAATTAGAGCTTAACTATGATATTGGGTTAAGTGCCAATAATGAGATTTGAATATAATGATATTTGAAAAGTTAGTTAAAGTTAAATGTGTATAGTTAAATAATGTGTGAATACAAAATTTGGTTAATTAATTCTTTTTTATTTATTGAGATGTATATTTGTAATTTTTCAACTATTTCATTTTTATTATAATTTAAATTTTAACCATGATTTTGATGTTTTACATGTTAGTAAAATGATCTTGTATAAGTGATTTTTTCAAAATAGTGTTTTATGTGAAAAATATTTTAATGAATTTATGCAATCAATTTAGTGTGTTATGAGGGTTGTTTGGCTATATACTTTCATGTAATAGATTTAACTTGCATATTAAGTATACATGATTATAAGATTTTCCAATAAGAAAATAAATGAGTTAGTAGCTAATTCATGTCTTACTCCAAACTATGGAGAAATGAGATAATTTATTACATATTAACTCATGACACCTATTAGGGTTCATCGAGTGTGGCTAAGACCCCTTTTGTTCAAATTGAGTTGGTAAATTTTTATGCCTACCATATAGTTGATTGGTTGATGCTTTTCATTGGTCAATAAATTATTTAATCTTATAGCTCATTCTACCTTGGAACTTATAGATTTCCATTTTGATGAAAAAAGGAAATTAATGTTATATATGAACTTCATCCTATGGAGAAGAAATATTTAAAGCGTCATTAAGTAAAAATATTAAAAAAATATTAGAGTTCACATGTATGTCTTTCTCTCAATATAAAATAATAATTTTGATATATATGCTCAAGGAAATGTGCTACAACATAATATAGGTCTAAATTTTTTTGTTAGTAATAATTTAAATGTTATATTTTAAATGTATAGCCTTTACTATTAAATTTATAAAATTTATAATATATATTATGTTTTATTTATTCTTATGTATTTATTAAATTTTATAAGTACTTATTTCCATTATAGGAAGACAATAATCTCTATTTAAGGCATTAGAAAAAATGACAAGCTTCATTAAGTAAAAATATTAAAAAAATATTAGAATTCAGATGTATGTCTTTCTCTCAATATAAAATAATAATTTTGATATATATGCTCAAGGAAATGTGCTACAACATAATATAGGTCTAAATTTTTTTGTTAGTAATAATTTAAATATTCATAGTTTATAAAATATTACTAAAAGATATTTTCATAATAGAAATTGAAGTAATAATATAATTTCAATAAATCATCAAAAATAGTGAAATTTGTGTGACATGGATTAATGCCACTCTATAAAAAAATATTAAAAAATTCATTAAAAGAGAATAATATTGATCATTTGAAATAATTTTGATGAATTTTTTTCCAAATAACAACTATTGTAAGATCACCTTAAATGTAATTAAAATAAAAAATATTTTTTAATGCAGGAACCATTATCTTTTCATTGAAAATGAATTAAAATGTTTGCGCTGCAGATCAAGTTTGAAAAATTCTTTATGAAATTAAGATATATAATTGTATACACATAAATCTGGCTTGAATAATTAATTTGATGTAGAGGTTATTTAAATATTTCTCTATTATACAGTTGAATTCCCCAATTTAATTATATATTTATTTTCCCAAAATTATTCTAAAATCCTATTTATTCCATCCCACTTGCATTTTCTTACAAATCCATATCTTCATCCCCTTTTCCACCTCATCAGACACATCAGCATGTGATAAGTTAGAATAGCTATTTTGCAAATTAAATTGGTCAAATATCCTCACATCACATGGGTACTTGCACCATACATCTAGGTGCTTGGATCTACACCATGGGTAACTAGACCTTCCTTGCTCCATACATCTTAGGTACTTCAATCTTACAGTTGTGTACTTGGACCTTTCTTGCTCCATGCTTATTTACTAAAAGTTGCTTCTTGAGCCCATATTTAGCAATAAATATGATCAATCCATCTCAACCTCCATCTACTTGGCCTTACCTCATAAATGATCTTTGCATCCTCACCATCCAATTTGGTAGATTGATTCTCAACCCTTGATTCCTTGCCATCTCACTCTTGGCCTTGGAAATTCTATAAATAGAGCCATTCCCAACATGTAAATATCTCTCTTATCTCTTATTTTTTCATCATAGTAATGCTCATTTTCATCTATCTTATGCATCAAATTATCTTAGCTTATCTTATTTAGCATGATTTTTATCTTAAGATCTTGTTTATATCATGCTTATATCTTCATCTTCGCTCCATATTAGCTTGTATATCTTGCATTTAGCTCTCATTTACATTAAATTGTACATCATTTAGTAATCTCATTCTTTAGTTTGTCATCTAATTTAATCTTGTGCACAATCTGAGAGCACTCATCTTGCAGATTCAATAGGTCCTTAGAGATAGAGGACAATAGGATGCCCTTGAGAGATTTTTTGTATATTTATGTTTATATGCTTTGATTGAATCTCATGAACTAATATCTCATTGGTGCACTTAAGCTAACTCCCTTTTCTTGTGTACAATAAGTAGTTTCCTGATACTATATGCATTAAAATGAGCTTATTATGTCTTCGTATGTTTAGTGTCGCAGTTAAAACATTGCATTGGTGAAGTGACCACCAAGGTTCAAACCCCTGTTGGGCCACTATGCTCATACATCTTTTATCTTCACGGGTCCGTTGTGCTCATGAGTTTGAACAAGTGAAGTGTGGGGATGAGGTCCCCCGTTTTTGGTCTCACAGGTTCATAACTCTAGATCAAAAGTGTTACACGTGGAACCAGAGAGTGTGTCATGCCAACATCACCGGTCACGTTAAAAATTTTACCAAACATTATTTAGAAAAAAAATGAAAATGAACATACTATATAAAAAGGGAATATATGAATCCATTGCCTCATGCTAGAGAAAGTCACCAAATTTAATTCAATATCTTAGAAACAAGAATCAATAGGTATGTAGGAAAAATACTGCAATGAGAACTCTTAAAATGACCCTATTTGATTAAGAAATATTTATTGGTAGTTTTATTAAATATGTAACTTTACAAACTTATTATTATACTTATTTTGATCTAAAAGGTCATTTTCATATAATATTTTTAATTCACTAATTTTTCTTCATGTTGGATAATAACCACTTAATTAATTAAGTAAAGTAATAGTTGTGTATGAAAGCTTTCAAGAGTACATGTGCATTTTGGATAGCATGAAGAAAACCTTTATATCTATAGGCATGGTTTTTTCAATGCATTTCATGTTTAAATAGTGAGTTATAGTTGTAAAGATATTTTTTCCAATATGATGCTCAACAACATTATAAGATATAAGCTACATATTGAAGGTTTGAAATGATATTTATGGAGAAATTATGTAGAGAGGTCTATAAGTATTTGATTAGTTTTCAATATTTTTTAATAATTAAATGGGTTGACACAATATGTTCCATCTATGAGGAGACATTCATAATCTTCATTAGTTAGTTTTTATTGTGTGTGGTGTATGAAAATTATAAATTATATTGATTACATAGAATAAATTTTAAAATACAAATGAAACTAATAATAAATAAACTAATATAAGTACCTGGCTAATACTAATTTTTAATAATCAATAACATTGATGAAAATAAATACTAAATTACATAGAAATAAATAAAATCTCAAGTTGTAACATAATTTTGAAAAGTAAGAATAAATTAAAGTAGAACTATAGATGCTATCAAACTTGAGACATTTTTAAGAGAAAACATTAAATTTATATAATCTAATTTCAACAATTAATTTTTTATTTAAAAAAATTAAAATAGGAAAAAACTGAAAACATAATGATTTAAAATGGTAAGAAAAGAATATTGTTAGAATGTTGAATATAAGGCTAGTAGAATTTTGATAGAGATAAACAATAATAAAAACTATAAAGTAACTCAAATGTTAAATACTAGCTTAGGGAATTGGTTGTAGTAGTGAAGAGGAATAAATGGAGTGTAGGCAATGAGCTATGATAATGCACTTGAGGAGACTTACTATATAGAACAAATACAATTAAGGAGGGATAAAGTACTAACTACTTTCTTCAAATTGAAAGATGAAGAAGGATGAGTGGAGTTACAAAATTAATAAATAAAGGGTTCAAGACAAAAGTAATGTAAAAAATTAAATAATGAGCAAACTCTTTGCTCAAGGAAGCAATGCAATTTCAAAAGAGTGTTGTTTTATTAATTATTAAAATTGGGTTCAATTATTGGTTTTAGGGTGATTATTTTAAACTCTCACTATAATTGTAAAATTATTGTTTATTTTGCTCATAAACAAGTAAGACGAGATCAAACATCGCCTCATTCTTTTCAAGGTGCTTCCTTGAATCTCATTACGACTAGGTTTGAATAGTTCGATCTAGGTAATTGATGTAATCAGTTATTTAGTTATTTTATATAGTTAAATAAAAAAATTTTAAAATTAGTTATAGAATGCATATTTATATAGAAATTTAAATAGTATGTATGTATGTATGTATGTATGTATGTATGTATGTATGTATATATGTATGTATGTATGCATGTATGCATGTATGTATATATGTATGCATACATATATACATACATATATTATACTTCTATAATAAAGATATAGGTAATTTAATTAGTGAAAAAATTAGAATAATTTATTTTATCTATGAACCCATTAGCTCATACACTAAATATATAGGGAATGAAATAGGATAAAACTAAAAATTATTTACCAAGATAATAAATATTGAAACCATGGTCTCATGTAAACACCCCACGCACATGGGATACAATCTTAAGAAAATGGTAAAATTATAAATGACTTCACATAGATGTCGCATGAACACCCTTAATGAGTCCTTGAATAGGAAAAATAATTGTTAAGACATCATAACTTTAAACGAATCACATCTCTAAATCTAGTACCCTATTTTGGAGTCCACTAACTTGTTTGGGTCCCAATTATCATCCAAATAATTCATTTCTCTCTAGAGAGCCTAAGTAATATATTTTTCCTTCAATTTTTTTAAGAAAAAATGATGATAATAATATTAGTTGTGCTTCATGCCCAAGTTCATGAATCCATATGACAATGAATGCCAATATTTTTAAGGAATATTAATTAAAATTACTTTTCAATTATCATTGAAATCTCTTTAAACTTCTTATGCTTATTTGAAATACATAAAATATAAAGAGTTTTGCAAGATAAATGGCACCTTAATCCTAAGTCATACAAGTTGTACATTATTGAATCTAATATAAAACCTTGAGATCACAAATAAAAATTATTATAGATACCATACAATTTTACCATGAAAAATTTGGTCTCAAAAGAGTGTTTTAAAATATATTTACCCTATTGCACTTTGTGTTTTTGATAACATGGAGATATATTATCTGATTCTCTATTGTGACATTTTTCTTACTCTATTGTTTTCTCTTGGCCCTTTCTCTTTAGAGTAGTTTTCTTGATATTAATTAGACCCCTTTCAAAAACCCCTTATACTACCCCTCATAAAAAAAAAAAAAAAAAATTTGGTGTAACCATTTAGGGTAAATGGGATTCCAAATATTGAGGTAACAATATGGATCATAATGAAGAGACCTTTATAACTATCACTTTGTCTCACCTCATAAGAGAGAAAATAATTTTTGAGGTTGCAGAGAGAAATCCTAGGCTAATAGGAGAAGGTTCTACATTAAAATACTTAAAAGGCTCAGAATTGATTTATGGTGGTCTTTTATTTTTTGTTATATAAACTAATAGTAAGGCTTCTAAGAAATAAAAATATTTGATAGTAGGGCTAACAAAAAAACACACATTGTAAAACTAAAAGCATTTGATAGTGAAATGTAATTCAATGATTGTGATTAATGCAATATTCAAGGAAAAGAGCTCAAGTTGGATGTTAAAATTATATTTTTAGAAGGCCTTAACTCTAATAGATTTGTTTGATACAATTCTTTTTTCTCATTACAAAAGATATTTTTATATAGTGGTGCAAATAATTTAGTTAATGGAGTATAATAATAATTATTAATAACTGTTTATGCTCACCACTCAAATATGTGATGTAATTTAGATTCAAACGTATCGTTTAAGACTCCTTAGGTAAACGATGGTTTTTGTAGTTAGGGATTTTATTTATTAGAAGTGACATTTTTTAAGATCTAGCAGAGGTATTGGGATGCATTTAATATAAGTTGGGTAAGAGTTGTGTAGACAAAGTTCTTTGAAAATGATTGATAATGAGTTTAGTAAGATATTTTTTTCAAATCAAAGGGCCATGAAGTGAGATGTTGACATGTTACTAATTATATGATGTAGCATTTCTTATATTTTGTGGTGGTACTTTTATTAGTTAAACCTTTGGAAATAATCCTTAAGCCATGATTGTGAAATTAATGTAGCAATTAGTAGCCATCATTATAAAGGAGTTAGTTTCCTATGGAGTACTCACCTTGTAGTTATGCTTAGATAGCTTGGGTATGAATAGTTTTTGCATGATCCTATCATGTCAAGTAGTAAGGCGATAGCCTAAACTTGAGGTAATAAAGGTGGCTAGTGGACCCATTTTCTGCATATGCAAAAGGTAGGATTTGTACGGGACTAGTATATTTTGTGTTACCTTCACTAGTAGATATGGAAAATCTATCATTGGCTCATTGAAAAGAGGTTGTAATATCATAAAAAGGTAACTCAAACTATCATCTATAACTATTTTTTTTGCATGTCAAGAGCTATCCATGCTAGGGTTTATCAAATTCTTCTTGGGTGAGTTCAAACTACAAGATACTCAATGCTTCAACGTGGTTATCAAATAGGTTTTAATTGCAAATTTAATGTTGTGTCTCTCCAACACAAAGGTCCATTTGTATCATTCTAGAATATTTTTTCATTAGATCTCAAGAATGGTTATTGTAGGTATGAATAAAGAGGTTAGACCGAAGGTGCAATTGTTGCTCTATGTTATCCCCTTCATAGTGAGAGGATTTAGTATAGATGATCCAAGTAGAGAAAATTGGTTTCTACAAAATAGTGCAGATATGTTAGCAAAATGTTATCCAATTTTCACATTCATCACTTTTGTGATGATTTGGAGGTGGGTAGTGATGACCTAATCAAATGATTTTTTGTGGTTCTTATATACATATATCTTGACATTGAAGAGAAATTTGATGATGTAACAATATGGTCCATGTTAATAGGTTATCAAAGGAGTTTGTTTGGAAATGAAAATGTTACTTGGATGGAGGAGATGGTGGGATCTAGTCAAGATCCAAATAGTAGAAAAGAGTGTTAGGGTGTGGTATAATGTTGTGTTTGTCTAGTTTATGCATTATTTTTTCTATTGGTTGATGGTCATGGATGTAAATTTATCATGTATATGATACTATTAGCTAGATATTTATATCTCTTCATAGTTGTTCTAATTAAGTAGTTTGTTAGCTAAGATAAGATATGAAACATTAATCAAGTTATAGGAACGAATCATCTCATTATTGATCTAAGACATTAAAAATTTTGCTAAAACAACATTAATGAGGATATAAAATAAAACTATAAATGGATAAAAAATTTATCAATTGAATGGGATCTAAGAAAAGAAAATTATGTGATGTGATGTGAGAGATTGAACTAGATCAACACTAACCCAATATAACAAATAGGTTTGATTAACATAACATGGCCTTGAGATCCTCTTGTGTTTATTTACCCTTTCCACCTCCCTTACTTTCCTTTGCATGGGCCACCATTAAGATTGATTATACAATTATCAAAATTCAAAAACCAACTTTATACCATAAAACTTATGAAATTGACTAGGGTAGAGGAGCTAGTACATGGGCAGTCGAGGTCATGTTATTGGCAGACCAACTTGTATGGCTGATTACATTACTCGCTCTATGTTTCATATTTAAATATATAATGGAAACACTTTGTTACTAAAACATGTTGCGTTTTTAGAGGGAAGTTTATTGAATTGAATATATATATATTTTGGGGATGGTTATGACATGTTTTGGTAGGTTAGGTGCTCAACCGTGGGCCCCAAACAATGAACAAACCATATCACGTTCAAGACCCTTCGCACATACTAACTCCTCTCCCCTATTTTAAACAATAAAATTAATAAATTGGATTGGTCAAATATGACATGCAAAATGCAATCAAAATTTGAAAGATAACCCAAAACAAATCATAAAATTTTCTCAACTGTCTCTTTCAATTTCATTGGTTTGTGCCAATGAAAAAGAGCATAAAGACAAATATAAATATGGCTAGTGTTGGGGATAGATCAAATGATTGAAACCCACCTCCTCCCCCACTACTAAATGCCACTTAGTAGCTCATTTTTATATATTTTATGTTTCAAGTATTAGTTCCATTTGAACTCTTGAAATGCGATTTTATATCCATCCACCTTTCTTTTATGAATTTTTGTGAATAAATATAATATCATTTAATAAATGATAATATCATCTGAATATGGGTAAGGTTTCCCACCGTGGTTTTTCCCCTTACAAGGTTTCCACGTACAAATATTTGTGTTATGTGTTGTGGATGGCTTTGTCTTTATGTTTCATGCACTAATCCTTACTGGTATAGCAATTAACTATTAAAACTGTCTACCGGCATATTAAACTGGTTTACTGGTATTAAGCATTAAGTTGGTTAAGTTGTTTTGGTTTGAATTTATTTGACAACTGATTCACCCCCTCCCCCCTCTCAGTTGTCTCCAGGACCTAACAATTGGTATCAGAGCCTAGTCCTCTTTTGTAGAAGTTTCAAAACTTGAGGAGATGCAATGTCTACTAACTATTTCAGGAAGGACAGTCCTAAACTTGGTGGAACCAACTATGGCATATGGAAGACCAGAATGGAGACAAATCTAAATTGCATTGGAAAAGACATCTGGGATGTTACAAAGAATGGTTATACTGCTCCTACTTAGAGTCAGCCAACTCTACCCAACTTGACTAAAGATGAGGAAAATGATTGCAAAGCAAGAGAAGCACTTTTGAGCACATTATCAGATCAACAAATCATGGGACTATCAGATAGGTCTACTGCTAAAGCTATTTGGGATCATTTGGAAACACTGAATGAAGGAGATTCCACAGTCAAAATTGCAAAACTTGAAAGCTTCTGGGTCAGGTATGAACATCTAAAAATGGAAGAACATGAAAGGATTTCTGCTTTTATGGAAAGAGTAAATGAGATTGTATTGGGTATTAAATGTTGTGGAGGAACCTTAAGTGAGGATGAAATTGTTTCAAAAGTTTTAAGAGGATTTCCACCGACATATAAAATAAAAGTCACTACTATAAATGAGTTAAGAACAATGCCTAATACATCAATAACTAGGGATACATTGATTGGGAAACTTTCAGATTTTGAAATTGAAGAATGTGGTCCTGTTGCTACTATAAAGATAGATTTGGCCTTTAAAGAATCAACATCATCTACTCCATCATTTGAAAAATCTGATTGGAAAGCCTTTTATGCAAGAGAACTTGAAGAAAGCGGGAATGCAAATGAAGAACTTGAAGAACTATTTGCAAGGAAAATGCCTAAAGGTCTAGTTGGAAGTAAGTATGAAGGTAAAGAAACCTTTAAATGTTTTAACTGCAATAAGATTGGCCATATGGCTTCAAGATGCCCCGATAGACATGCTAGACTAAGAGAAGAAGCTAGAAGAACATACAAGCCTAACCTTGAATATCAGAGATATAGATTTAAGAAGAATATAGACAAATCTTATTACATTACTGATGAAGGTGTGATTGATGATTCTGATGAGGATCCAGCAGACAATGGATGGGTTTTCATTTTTATAACAGAAGATCAATCGATACCTACTACTTAGCTGGTAGAACAGGCCCTGGTAGAGAAAATTGAAGTAAAGGATGAATGGATCATTGATTCAGGATGCTCACATCATATGACAAGAGACAAAGGTAAATTCCTAAACTTTCAAGAATACAATGGAGGCTTAGTGAGATTTGGAAATGACAAAGATTGTTTAACCAAAGGTAAGGGTACAATATCTCTTGATGGTAAGCATAAAACTAACAATGTTTACTATGTTGAAGGATTAAAGCATAATCTTTTGAGTGTTGGTCAATTAGTTGAGAAAGAATTTCAGCTACAATTCAAAAATGGAAAATGCAAAATCATGAATAGAACTGGTTTGGAAATTGCAACCATTAATCAGATTAGAGGTAATATCTTTCATTTGAATAACAGTGAAAAGGCATGCTTGATTGCTCATATTGATGAAAGTTGGTTATGGCATAATAGACTCTGTCATGTAAACTTTGATTTCAATGGTGAAGATCAGTACTACTAAGGTAGTTAGAGATTTACCTAAAATTGGCAAACCTCAGAATACAGTATGTAAGGAATGTCAATTTATAAAACAAGTTAGAGCTAGTTTCAAAAGTATTCCAAAAAAATCTAATAAAGCTCTTGATTTGATTCACACTGATTTATGTGGTCCAGCTAGAACTAAAAGCTTACAAGGTGATAGATATTTCATGCTAATCATTGATGACTATTCTACAATGTGTTGGGTTACTTTTCTTAGAGAAAAATCATAAGCAGTTGGAATGTTCAAACTGTTCAAAGAAATGGTAGAAAATGAAACCAGTAAGAAAATCAAATGTCTAAGATCAGATCAAGGAGGAGAATTTACATCTAAGGATTTTAATACATTCTTTGAAGTAAATGGAATCAGAAGACAACTATCAACACCTTGGACACCACAGTAGAATGTAGTTGTTGAAAGGAAAAACAGAACTATCTTGGATGCAGCATGAAGTATGTTATCAGAAGAAAACCTACCACATGTATATTGGAGAGAGGCAGTTAGTACAGTGGTCTATACATTCAACAAAGTTCACATCAAAGGTGAAACTGGTAAGACCCCTCATGAACTATGGTTTGGTAATACTCCTACTCTTAAATATTTCAAAATTTTTGGAAGTAAGTGTTATATCAAAAGAGATGAGTATATTGGCAAATTTGATCCTAGAAGTGATGAAGGAATATTTCTTGGTTATTCATCTAAGAGCAAGGCATATAGATGTTTTAACAAAAGATTGCAAAAAATTGTTGAAAGTACAAATGTAAAGATTGATGAACAATTTAGAGGAACTTCAAGGTATATAGACTCTGAACCGGCAACAAAATTTTTGACAAATGAACCTACTCTAAATACACCGGTACAGAATGAAGATCTAGTTACCCCAGTATCATCTGAGGATTCCACAGTAACTAAGGAACAATAGCAAACAAAGACACCCCGGTATGTAAGACTGAATCATTCTAAAGATCAAATACTTGGAAACAAGTTTAAAGGAGTTATGAAAAGAGGAAGATTGGCAAATGAAGAGGTATGTCTTATTTCTCAAATTGAACCATCATCTGTTAATGAGGCATGTGAAGAGAAATTTTGGATTAAATCTATGGAAGAATAATTAGAACAAATTGAGAATAACAACACTTGGACATTAGTTCCCTGACCTAAAGATAAAAATGTAATTGGAACCAAATGGGTTTTTAGAAACAAACTTAATGAAGATGGTAAGGTTGTTAGAAATAAAGCAAGGCTAGAGTGTAAGGGATATTCTCAGAAGGAAGGAATTGATTACAATGAAACCTTTGCACCGGTAGCTAGAATTGAGGAAGTCAGATTATTTTTCACTTTTGTAGTACACAAGAACTACAAAGTTTATCAAATGGATATTAAATGTGCATTTTTAAATGGAGATCTTGAAGAGGAAGTGTACATTGAACAACCTGATGGATTTTCTTTGATAGATGACAATGATATGGTTTGCAGGTTAAGTAAAGTTTTGTATGGATTGAAACAAGCTCCAAGAGCTTGGTATGCAAGATTGGATAAGTATCTTTTTAATATTGGTTTTAATAAAGGAAATGAAGACAACACTTTATATTACAAAATAACTAATGATGACATCTTGATTATAGAAGTATTTGTTGATGATATAATCTTTGGAGGAGAAGATGGATTATGTAAATATTTTTTTATTAAAATGCAGCAAGAATTTGAAATGTCTATGATTGGAGAAATAAAATTATTTTCAGGATTACAGATTTCACAAACTGATAAAGGTATATTCTTGAGTGAATCCAAGTACTTAAAAGAGTTACTAAAGAAATTTGGGATGGAGAACTCTAAACTAGTAAGCACGCCTATGACAACAAATGACAAATTATCAGTAAGGGATGAATCTATACCTGTTAATCCAACTAGATACAAATATATGATAGGAGGTTTATTGTATTTGACACAAACCAGACCTGATATTATGAATACAGTATGTATTGTTTCAAGATTTCAAAGTAATCCTAGAGAAAACCATGAATCAACAGTAAAAAGGATTTTCTGGTACTTACAAGGCACTATAAATCTTGGATTATGGTATCCTAGAGATGAAAACTTTGAATTATTTGCATACACAGATGCAAATAGGGTAGGAGATGTGGATGATAGAAAAAACACCACCAGCAGAGCATTCTTTCTTAGAAACAGATTAGTTTCTTGGTTGAGTAAGAAACAAATTTGTATAGCTTTATCAACAACAGAATTAGAATATGTTGCAGCAACAACTAACTGTACACAGGTACTATGGCTTAAGCAAATGTTGAAAGACATAAAGGTAAAATGCAAGGAACCTATTACTATCTATTATGATAACACTGCAGCAATTGATATATCTAAGAATCCAGTATTACATTCTAAAACCAAACATGTTTCTATCAAACTAAATTTTCTAAAGGAAAATGTTGAAGCAAAGGAAATAAAACTGGTTTATGGGAATACCGAAGAGTAGATTGCAGATATCTTTACTAAACCTTTGCCTAAGGACAATTTTGAATATCTCAGAGATCATCTTGGAGTCATACCCCCACTGGTAGAGACTTAGACAGTTGATGATTGTCATCAACTGGCAGAATTAACAGAGAAATCTTTTTTTCCGGCTTTGATGGGAAGCTACTTCTCAGGGGGAGTAGTTGGTATATTGAATTCATTGGTATTTTGTATATGAACTTGCTTTTGTTGTAACTTTGGCACTTGATGTTAAAGGGGGAGAGATTGGTATGGAAAAACACAAAGAAAACATATGTTGCTCCCAAGGGGAGAGATTCTTTGGAAGAGATTATTACTCTTTGTATCTATATTTTGATTTCTGGTTATGACCTTTTTGAGATTGTTGTTTTTTGGTATTTGACATTTCTATTTTGGCACTTCGATGGTTTTTCCTTCTTGTGTTGCCATCAATGCCAAAGGGGGAGATTGTTGGTATTTTGGTATGGTTTTGTCATTGATCCTCACAATCTCTTTGAAGAACAACCCTAGATCCTCACAATCTCTTTGAGGAACAACCCTCCTATGTAAGAGGCATCATTAGTACATTTGCCCTCACAATCTCTTTGAGGAACAACCCTCCTATGTAAGAGGCATCATTAGTACATTTGCAAGGCACAAACTATGCCATCTTACTGAATCTATCCACTATGATATAGACACTGTCATATCCTTTTGGAGTTCTAGGTAAACCAAGGACAAAGTCCATACTCACACATTCCCATGATCTTATTGGTATGGCAAGAGGCTGATACAACCCTACATTGCTAGAGGTACCCTTAGCTCTTTGGCAAATAACACATTGCTCCACAAATCTTCTAACATCTGACTATAGTTTAGGCCAATGGTAGAACCTTCCAACCTGCTCTAAGGTCTTGTCAAGACCAAAATTTCCACCTAGGATGCTTTGATGCTTCTCCTTCATTACATTGTCTCTCATAGAGAAATGTGGTATGCAAAGTAGGTGTCGTTTAAACAATAAGCCTTCCTACAACATAAAATCAGAATAGGCAACATGACAAGCATTAGAAAAATTTGAGTAAACATCATATGCTTCACCAAAATCTTTGTCTCCTTGGTAGAGGTCTTTGAGGTCATTTAACCCCACACTTTGTAGCTTCACTTCTTGGATGGTGAGAACCTTTCTACTTAAGGCATCTGCTACCTTATTGGTGACATATTTCTTGTGCTTGATGGAAAAGGTGTAGGCCTGCAAATACTTAATGCACTTGAGGTGTTTTTGGTTCAATTTCTCCTGTCCATTAAAAAATCTAAGTGCATGATTATCAGTGTAGACTATCAACTCTTTAGATAATAGATAATGCTTGCACTTCTTGAGTGCTTGCACCATGGCATATAGCTCTAGATCATAGGTAGAATACTTTTTTTTCTTCATTGAGATTCTCAGAGAAAAATGCAACCGGGTGACCTTCTTGTTTCAAAACAACCCCTATAGCCAACTTGCTAGCATCACGCTCCACTGTGAAGAGATGATTGAAATCAGGGAGCCTAAGGTAAGGGATTTCAGCTACCTTTTGTTTCAACAACTCAAACCCTTTGTCTGCTGCAGTAGTCCACTTAAAATGACATTTTGTCCCTCCTTTGATGGTGTCCAAGAGAGGTGCACACACATGACTAAAGCCCCTAATGAACTTCCTATAAAAAGAAGCCAAACCATGGAAACTCCTTACATCTCCTACTGACTTAGGAGTAGGCCGATTCATTATTTCTTTCAATTTTGATGGATCCATTTTTAAACAACCTTGAGAAACTACAAAACTAGGGTACACCAATTTATTTTTGGAAAACTCACATTTATCCAAGTTGATCATCAACTTTTCTTTATGTAGCTTCCTTGAAACTTGATTCAAGTGCTTGATATGCTCCTCCTTTGACCTGCTAAAAATTAGAATGTCATCAAGATAAACAATGACAAACTTACCAATTAACTCTACAATAACTTCATTCATGAGTCTTATGAAGGTGCTAGGTGCTTTTGTGAGCCCAAAGGGCATCACCATCCATTCATATATCCCTCCATTTGTTTTAAAGGTTGTCTTCCATTCATCACCAGGTCTGATCCTAATTTGATGATAACCTGATTTCAAATGCACCTTAGAAAAGTAGAAAGCTCCTCCTAGGTACTCCATTAGGTCCTCAATCCTTGGCATTGGGAACCAATGCATAATTGTGATTTTTTTTATGGCCGTTGAATAAGTTCACATCCTCCACTTGCAATCTTTCTTAGGTGCCAAAAAAATAGGTATTGAACATGGACTTGAGCTCTTCTTTATCAACCCTTTATCTAGTAATTTGTGCACTTGATTGGCTATTTCCTCATTTTGAGTAGGTGTCCTTTTGTAAGAAGCCTTGTTGGGAAAAGTTGAACCAGGTATGAGGTCTATCTGATGGTTAACATCTCTCATATGGGGTAATGCATCTGGTATTTCATTGACAACTATGTCTTTGTACCGGTCTAGCAAGGTCTGCACCTCTTGAGGTATCACCGATTTGGTTTCAGTCTTTGTCCCTTCTTTGGGTTTCACTATGAGAGAACATCCTTGGTTCCCTTCATGCTTCAACAATTTCAAGAACTCTTTCCCCCCAAGAAACATAAAACTTGATCCAACATGTCTTTCTTCACCTTGATCAATTGAGGGATCCATTTGGAACTTTCTACCCTCCTTGGTGATAACATAGGATTTCTTCTCCCCATCATGCATGGCTTTGACATCAAACTACCAAGGGTGTCCCAACAACAAGTGGCATGCATCCATGGGTAATATGTCACATAACACACTATCCTTGTAATCTCGTATTTCAAAATCTACCCAAGTTTTCTCATCTACAAGCACATGTTGACCTTTACTCAACCAAGACACCTTATAGGGGGTGGTATTTGGCAACCTTTTCAATTTTAGTTTCTCTACCATCTCAACTAATACAATGTTCTCAGTAGACCCTGAATCCACTATAACTTTACAAATCTTACCATGAGATCTGCAGGTGGTTTTAAAAAGTGTCTTCCTTTGTGTAGGTTCTTTGGACTGTGGTACCTTCAACAAGGTCCTTCTTAGCATCAGATTCTCTCCATCTAGGACTAGTTCTGCCTTGTTGATTGGTGAAGTAGCACTTTGACAATCCTCTTCTTGCACTATTTTAGGTGCTATCATGTTGATCTCATCTTGAATGGTTTTTCTAAGGCCATTTAAGTACCTTGAAACATTCTCCACTTATTCCTCTTTCTTCCTAGCCCTTAAGGTAAGTTTGTTCAACTCCTTAGTGTAGGTATTCACATCCATTTCTCTTTGTTTCAAATTCTGCAACTTCTTGTCCATCTGTGGTGGGATGGGGTTTGGGATAGACTAGCCTAGTCTATGCTCTTGGATCCTTTCCTTGGATCACCAGGTGTTCTAACCACACCCTAGGGTCTCTATGACTTCCCCGGCTTGTGGAATCCCCTGACCTTGCTTAATCCACCCACCAAAAAGTTGAAAAGCTACTCCTAATGTCTCACCTACTCATGAGACTCAAAGAACCCTTACTTAGCCTAAAAAGGGTTTGGCTTGTTCCACACCTTCCTAGGTATTAGCAAGGATAGTTTAGGTCTAATACATGGTTTTTCCACCCATTCATGTGCCCCCAAGATGTTTCAAGCTTTCAACCCCTTACCGATTTCACTATTTTGTGTTTTGCCTACAAAATAGGGCTACAAGGATTGTGACCAATTAGGCCTCCTACCCGGTCCTTTAGGGTTCCCTCTTGAAAATGGTGCACTTGTTTGTGAAACCTCCCAAAATACTTGCTATTCATTTGGCAAGGACTCAAGGATTTTCTAGGTTTTAGGCCTCCAAGTGTCCATACACTGCCCTAGCTGGATTTTAAGGTTTTTAAGGGTTTTTAGGCCTGTCAGGGTCACAGTGTAGTTTTCGTGATCTTTCCAACTTGTATGGATTGGTGGAAGCTCCTCTTTCACACCAATGGTGCTCCACTCATCCCTCTACAAATCCTCCAAAGGGTGCCTCCTCCTCTGACCTTCCTTGCTCTCCAAGACCTCTGCAACTTAACCCTTCCTAGTCAGGCACTATCCACTCTCACCTAGAAGTGGGTCTTTAGATGGCCTCCTTGAATTTTCAAGGGCCCTTCTTGCATTGAATTATAGTACAAGGTCTGTACTCTCAGTCCCCATGGCTTCATGGTGATTCCACAATGGGGAATGGAGTTATGAGCCCATTGACACAAACCAGTCCAAAACTGGATGGAGAGAAGGCAAATTACAAAATATTTACAAACACACCTCACTTACAAATCAAAACCTAATCTAAATGTTCAAAATGAAATTCAAGACACTCCACATAGTTTTGCACGAAAATCCATTAACAATCTTCCTTTACTCCATTTGTGCTGACTAGCAACAAAATTGTAGTCATAGTCAAGTCACTTTGCTTGGGTCGTACAACATCTAACATCCAACCCATTAACTTAGGGTTTGAAATTACTTATAGTACCTTTTCCTTGGTCTGTGTGCCCATATTAGGGTTGTCCATGCTACATTAAATATTTTGACCTCTAGGTGGAAAAGTTGCTTGACAACTTTTAAAAGTTGTCATGCAACTTTTGAGCAACTTTCTCAATGTTGCTTTTCTTGACTCCTAGACCCACATTGGGCTAACCTAAGGACACCATCATGCTATTAAGGACCCCTAAACACCTCAAAGGCACACATACCCTCTATTTCCAAAAAGACCTCAACTTTGACTCATGACCCTAGGACCTCAACTAGGACCCTAACTAGGACCAATGAGCACATGGCTCTTTATTTTATGTACAATGGCTTCATAGAGGAGCAAGAACACAATCAAAATCAAATGGTTGGAGCTGTTTGAAGGGTGCTCCTGCACCATACTTCCCGTCTGCAACAACGTAATGAATTAGGGGAGTGAGAAGAGTCAGATCAATGCCAAGCTTCTTGAACTTGCTTTCTTCAACCCAAGTAGCTTTAGACATAGGTTGACCTGCCCACTTCACTAAGTGCTCCATATAGACCTGGTTTCTAGTAGACTTTTTCACCCTTGACTCCAAGATCTCTTCTGCTATAGGCTGCTTCACTTGGGGTAAGGCATTCACGTCCAAGTCTTGTAGTACCTTGGATTGGTTCTTAGTCTGCCATTCTGTCTCACCCTTGTACATGATCAGATCAACAACAGTGACGACTGGTGAAATGGCTAAGTCTAAAGGAAGTTCAACCTTATAAGCATTCTCATCATATTTTTCCAGAATTCTACAAGCTCCTACCCTCTTCATTTGCAGTTTGGTAGGTTTGCCACTTTGCATTCTAAATGGACCATCACATAGTCACCCACCTTGAACTGAACCTCTCTCCTTTTCTCATCCATTTTGGCCTTCAGTTTTTGAGTGGATTCAAGGATGGCTTTCTTGACTTGCTCTTGGACTTCCTTGATGGTTTGAGTGAAGTCCTCTGCTTGCCCACTCTTCATCTCCATGGAACCAAGTTCCCTAAGTTCACACACTCCTCTTAGATGTCTATCATAGACAACCTCAAAGGGACTCTTTCCAGTGGTCCTATTCACACTGTCTTTATATGCATACTCTACTTGAGGAATGATTAGGTCCCATGTCTACCCATACTCCTTAGTTAAACACCTCAACAAGTTGCCTAACACCCTATTGATGACTTCAATTTGACCATCAGTTTGTGGATGGTAAGCTGCGCTAAATGAGAGATTAGTTCCAAGTCTCCTCCATAAAGTTTGCCAAAAATGGCCCATGAACTTGCTGTCCCTATCTAAAACAATCCTTAAAGGGATTCCATGAATCCTAACAATCTCCTTAAAGAAGAGATGTGCAACATAGCTAGCATCATGTGTAGTTATACATGGAATGAAATGGCTCATCTTGGAAAATCTATCTACTACCACATAGATGTTGTCCATACCTACTTTTGTCTTGGGAAGTCCTACTACAAAATCCATGCTATACATTACCAAGGCCTATTTGGGACCAGCATTGCTTGATCCTCCTTTTGCTCTTTGACACACACCACATTGCTCCTTATACCTCTTCACATCTCTTGGCAACTTTGGCCAATAGTAGTACCTTTGTCCTAGATCCAAGGTTTTGTTGACTCCAAAGTGTCCACTTAGACTGCCATTGTGTTTCTCTTGGATGAGGTTTTCCCTCATGGATCCTCTTGGCACACACAACTGATTACCTTTGAACAAGAGACCATTTTGGAGAGTGCAATCTACATACTCACCATGGAAATGGTTGTCAAACTCCTTGTAAACCTTGTAAGTCGATGAGAAGTCTTCATCTCCTTCATAGAGGTCCTTGAAACCTTCTATTCCTATACTCTACAACTGTAGTTCTTGAACTGTCAACATCTTCCTGCTTAAAGCATCTGCCACCTTGTTGAGTTGCCCCTTCTTATGCTTGATGGTGAAGGTGAAGGATTGGAGGTATTCCATCCATTTCAGATGTCTATTGCTAAGCTTCTCTTGAGTGTTAATGTAACTCAAAGCCTGGTTGTCTGTGAACACCACAAATTCCTTAGGAGGTAAGTAATGCCTCCATTTTCTAAGAGATTGCACTAATGCATACAACTCTAGGTCATAGGCTGAGTACTTCTTCTTTGCTTCATTAAGCTTTTCACTGAAAAATTCCATAGGTCTTCCCTCTTGACTCAATACACCCCCTACTACAATTCCACTTGCATCACACTCCAATGTGAATAGCTTATCAAAAGTAGGTAGGAGAAGGATAGGTTTTGTGGCTACTTCTTGCTTCAATAATTGAAATGCTTTGTCAGCCTACTCAGTCCATTTAAACTTAGTTTTAAGGCCTCCTTTTATGGTGTCAAGGACTGGTGCACATATGCCACTGAAGTTCCTCACAAACTTCCTATAGAATTGAGCTAAACCATGGAAACTCCTAACTTATGTCCCTGTTCTAGGTGCAGGCCAATTCAAGATTTCCTCCACTTTGCTTGGATCCATCTTTAAGGTTCCCTTAGACACCACAAATCCTAAGTAGACTAGCTCTTGCTTCAAGAAGTCACACTTCTCTAGGTTGATGGATAACTTCTCCTCATGAAACCTCTCTAAGACTAACCTCAAATGCTCAAGGTGCTCCTCTTTGGTCCTGCTATAGATGAGAATGTCATCTAGGTACACCACCACAAACCTGCCTATGAAGTCCTTCAACACCTCATTCATCAACCTCATGAAGGTTCTTGGGGCATTGGTGAGCCCAGATGGCATCACTAGCCATTAATACAATCCTTTTGTGGTCTTGAAAGCAGTCTTCCACTCATCTCCCTCCTTAATTCTAATCTAGTGATAACCACTTTTAAGGTCCAATTTAGTGAAATACATAGCACCTCCTAAACAGTCCATCAAATCCTCTATTCTAGGAATAGGAAACCTATACCTTATGGTGATCCTATTGATTTCCCTTGAGTCAATGCAAAGTCTCCACTTGCCTCCCTTCTTTGATGCTAGCACTACCGGGACTGCACATGGGCTAATGCTCTTCTTAATTAGTCCTTGTTCCAATAACTCCTGCACTTGCCTTGCCACCTCCTAGTTTTGATCAGGTGTGAGCTTATATGTAGCTTTGCTAGGTAGGGATGCTCCGGGAACAAAGTCTATTTGATGGCTTATAGACCTTCTTGGTGGGAGTGTTGCAGGTGCTCCATCACTCACTATGTCCTTATACGCTTGCAACATTTGTTTCACCTCCTTGGGTACCTCTACCTGCAACTTGTCTTCCTCCTCCTTTGGCTTCACAAAGATGGCACACTTCACTATCTCCTCCTCAAGTAGCAAGTGTTAGAACTCTTTACCAGTAGCCAATTAGACACTAGGTGTTCTTGAAGTTCTCTCTTCATTCTCTGTCAAAGACTGAATCTTAAAGGTCTTGCTATCCTTCTTAAAGGAAATGGAGTTCTCCTCTCCATCATAGATTACCTTCCTATCAAATTGCCAGGGTCTACCTAGTAATAGGTGATAGGCATCCATGGGTAACACATCACAAAGGATCTTATCCTTGTATCCTCCAATAGAGAACTCTACCCAAGTCTGTTCATTGACAAGCAAACTCTGCTCATGATTCAACCATGTCACCTTATATGGGTTAGTGTGGGGTATCCTTGTGAGTTTCAACTTCTTGGTTGCCTCCTCTAATATTATGTTATTAGTTGACCCTGAATCAACTATCACCTTGCAAACTTTACCAAGGATCTTGCATCTCACCCTAAATAATTCTCTCCTATGCTTAGGTTCATTCTTGACTGGCTGTCCTATCAAGACCCTATTGAACATTAGATTTTCTCCAATCTCTGATTCAATATGGTCCACCTTAGGTGTCTTGCTACTAGAAGAGTCTTCATGTGCATAAGCAACCCTCTTTCCATTGAAATGTGGCAATCCTTCAAAAGATTTGGTGTTCAAAGCCTTAATAGCATTCACAAAAGGTTCTTAATTTAACAAGGGATCTGGTTCAGGTATAATGTCATCTATGTCTATAGTTTTCTTGCCTTTATCCTTGGTGTCTTCACCCCAAGGTCCTTGTTTCAACTGATCCACCACTTCTTGCAGCTTATCCCTTATCTCGCTCATAGCTTCTTCAAGGAGTCTATTCTTCTCCTTCTGCTCTTCTACCTCCCTAGCCAACTCTGCATTAGTGACCATTGTGCTTTCCCCTACTGATTCACCAGTGTATAGAGACATACACGGTCCACCAAATCTTTAACTTGCTCTGATACCAATATGGTGGGATGGGGTTTGGGATAGACTAGCCTAGTCTATGCTCTTGGATCCTTTCCTTGGATCACCAAGTGTTCTAACCACACCCTAGGATCTCTAGGACTTCCCCTACTTGTGGAATCCCCTAACCTTGCCCAATCCACCCACCAACAAGTTGAAAAGCTACTCCTAAGGTCTTACCTACTCATGAGACTCAAAGAACCCTTACTTAGGCTAATAAGGGTTTGGCTTGTTCCACACCTTCCTAGGTCTTATCAAGGATAGGTCGGGTCTAATACATGGTTTTTCCACCCATTCATGTGCCCCCAAGAGGTTTCAAGCTTTCAACCCCTTACCGATTTCACTATTTTGTGTTTTGCCTACAAAATAGGGCTACAAGGATTCTGACCAATTAGGCCTCCTACTCAGTCCTTTAGGGCTCCCTCTTGCAAATGGTGCACTTGTTTGTGAAACCTCCCACAAGACCTAATATTCATTTGGCAAGGACTCAAGGATTTTCCAAGTTTTATGCCTCCAAGTGTTCGTACACTGCCCTAGGTGGATTTTAAGGTTTTTAAGGGTTTTTAAGAGGGTTTTTAGGCTTGTCAGGGTCATAGTGTAGGTTTGGTGCTCTTGCCACCTTGTCTAGATTTGTGGAAGCTCCTCCTTCACACAAATGGTTCTCCACTCACCACTCTACAACTCCTCCAAAGGGTGCCTCCTCCCTTGACCTTCCTTGCTCTCCAAGACCTCTATAACTTAACCCTTCCTAGCTAGGCACTGTCTAGTCTCGCCTAGGAGTGGGTCTTTAGATGGCCTCCTTGCATTTTAAAGGGCCCCACTTGCATTGAATTATATTAAAAGGTCTTTTCTCTCATTCCCCATGGCTTCATGGTGATTCCACAATGGGGAATGGAGTTATGAGCCCATTGACACAAACCAGTCCAAAACTAGATGGAGAGAAGGCAAATTACAAAATATTTACAAACACACCTCACTTACAAATCAAAAACCAATATAAATGCTCAAAATGAAATTGAATACACCTTACAAGACACTTCACACAATATTGCATGAAAATCAATTCATTAACAATCTTCCTTTACTCCATTTGTTGAGACTGGCAACAAAATTGCAGTCACAGTCAAGTCACTTTGCTTGGGCCGTACAACATCTGACATCCAACCCATTAACTTAGGGTTTCCAATTACCTATAGCACCTTTTTCTCAATTTGTGTTCCCATATTAGGGTTGTCCATGCTACATTAAAGATTTTGACCTCTAGGTGGAAAAGTTGCTTGACAACTTTTAAAAAGTTGTCATGCAACTTTTGAGCAACTTTCTCAATGTTGCTTTTCTTGACTCCTAGACCCACATTGGGCTAACCTAAGGACACCATCATGCTATTAAGGACCCCTAAACACCTCAAAGGCACACATACCCTTTATTTCCAAAAAAAACTCAACTTTGACTCATGACACTAGGACCTCAACTAGGACCCTAACTAGGACCAATGAGCACATGGCTCTTTATTTTATATACAATGGCTTCATAAAGAAGCAAGAACACAATAAAAAAAAAATGGTGGGAGCCCTTTGAAGGGTGCTCCTGCACCAATATGCACCTCATAATCTATAGATAGGAATTGAGTTTTAATCAGGATCTTCATTCTCTCCCAAGAGATGATCTTCTTCCTCCCAGTTTGTTCTCTTTCTTCTTGCATCATGTTCCACCATACTAGGGCTGATCCCTTCAATCTTGATTTAGCCAAATTGACCCTCTTTTCTTCTACAACTTATTTTTATTCAAAATGATTATTCAAGGCTTCTATCCAATCCAATAACTCTTCTCCATTTAGGCTTCCATTGTAGATAGGTAAACCTTCTATGTTATCTTTATTGAGTGATTTGAGGGAATCCAAGAAGATATGTTGATCTTTGTCCAGCTCCTTCTTTTCTATTATCACTCCTATCACATCTGCATCTTCATTATCACTTTCATCCCCCCATTCAATGACTTTGTCCTTGCCTTTCTTGGTTTTTTGCACCCGGGCTTCAATAAGCATATCTTGGACCAACTTACTAATGGCCTCTTGGCTCATTTCCTTTGGTGGCATGTTGTTGGCTTCTGAATCTACCTATAGGTCAGACATAAACCACTTTGTACAATCAATTGGCTTTGATACCAATCTGATGTAGAGGGAGTTGTCTCTCACCTATTTGTGGCTACCTTTTCTAGGTTTCTCCTCCAAGCTACACTAGAACCATCCACTAATTATACACCTCACACCCACCAAGGGTTTGCAAGACTTACCCTCTTTAACCTTACCAATTTCCTTAGGCTATGGTAAGCACTTGTTGTTTTGTGAGTTCCATTCTCTTTCTTAAGAGACCTTGTTTTCTAGCTCCCTTTCACAGTCAACCTGAGAGTTCAACCCCTCTACCACATGATCTTCATTCCCCATGCCACACACATAAGGATGGATGATTTTTTATGGGTTTCCAACCCTACTCCTTCCTCAATAACTTTGGTATTTACCAATCCCAAGCTTCACAAGCAAACTGCTCTTTTCAGCCTAATAGGAGACCTAATTCTAGTAGCCCTGTCAGCAAGGTGTTCTGAGATTATCTATAATATTACTTAAGAACACTATAAAATATTTTATATTCTAGACACCCTTTTGGGGTTTACATACAATATCTCAAAAAGGATGTGGGTTTTGTCATTAACATATCTAACCCTTGCAGGACTAATTAGGCCTAATTGTCCCTTCCTATGCCTAGAAAGTAGAGATTTGTTCAAACACCTTCACCAGTCCTTTTGCCTAAGTAAGCTGATGTTGGCTTTAGGTTTTTACTTCCATAAGGCTTTCCAATCCAATCATTCTTCACTTCCATCGATGAGATTCACCCAATTAGGGCCTATTATCCATTATTCCTAATGCTTGCCAACTCAACGTGTCAAGCCTAGGGTATGGTTTAAAATAATTGATTAAGCTTCCTCTAACTCAAAACCAAAGAGAAAAAATAGTATACAGTGCAACCTAACATTCCACAAGGTTTCAGAGTGGGTATCCACCATGAAATGTTAGGTTGGAGCCAGTTTGCTCTCAAAACCCTGGTTTATAGGACCTTTGAACCCGCGTGCAACAAAAAGAAGATTATTTACAAACTACAACACTTAAAGAATCCAAACAAAAATAAAAATAAAGGCAAGAAATCAGTCTAATAGTTCATTTCCCTATTTTGGAAGTGTCAATCTGTACAAACTTGCAAAGAACGGGCAAAATCTCAAAAGAACACACCAAATGGGAAACCAAAACTTGTCTATTTGCATCAAATTTTCAACTATCAATTATCATCAGTCTTTCCAAGCCTTATACTAGCCTTGGAGTAGTTACACTTTCTCACAACTTATTGTGTCAACCAACAAGTTGCTGGTGTATGAAAATGTTGCAAAGTTGCTATGAGCAACTTTTGCAATTTTTGCCTTGGTGAAAAACTGTTGTTCAGCCCAAAACTTGGTCACTTCCAAGTGACTCATATGACCTCTAAAACTACAATATAACACCAACCAACCTACATTACCCCAAAAAAACTTATCCTAGCAAGTGCTCTACTTGGCACCCTTAAGAGCTCGCATGCAAATATTGGCCAAACAGAGACTCTTAGGGCCGTTACAATCATTAGAGCACACACTCAATGGGCTCTTGGCCTTATTAAAAAAATAAAGACATGATTCCAACATCGTAGACACAAAGTCAACAAAATATTGTTAAGTGCCCCTACACCACCACACAACAATAAAACAGAACAAAACAAGAAAAAACCTAAAACATGCTAGACCAAAGATTGCATCAGCTCTGAATTCTTCTGAATCATACTCTTGTTGATATCCTCAAGCTCATCCATGATGAAACTGGAGGTATTCTTCTTATGGTTCCTATTTCTAGTCCTCGTATAGGGGCCTATAGTGATATAATGTCTCATACCCTACAAGTTTGACTAATGGATTTTCTTCTTTTATTTGGTGTCCAAGGATGGAATAGTGGTGGTGGACTGAGATCCTTGATCAACCATCATCACATTTACCTTTTTAAGAACCTAAGCACTATTATTCATGGCTTCCCTGCTCCACTAGATTCTTCAGATTGCCCCTAATTTCTTCCAAGCTAATCTTCAACTAGCAAATCCTTGATTCATGATCTGTTATCATGGTCTTCACATCTTCTATGAGTTTTTGTGTCATTCAGAGACGTTTATCCATTTTTCTTGGCATGGGCTTCTTAGTAAAAGTATCAGTGATGCCCTTAATTCCATCCTTCAACAAATTAATCTCCTTACTAAACCAAAGGAAGTAGTTCTCCTAACTTTTAATAGAGTTGTTAAGGAGAATACCAAAATCTGAGTTATTTTGGGTATCTCCCTATCCCCCCTGTTCAACATTAATGGGTATTTCTATCTTTATTTCCTTCTCCTTTCCCTTGGTTTCCCCAATTTTTCCAATTTTATACTTTTTCATGTTCAGTGGACCAGAACCCTATAAAATGTGGTTGAGAGTTTTATACTTACTAGTAGCCCTTTTGGGATGTTTCTTTCTTTTGCTTCTTCCAGTGCCAGGTGTAATATTCTATTGGGGGACCTCCTCTTGAGAAGGACGATATTTCAAATCATCTAAGACATTGAGGTCCTGCCAATCCATAGCCCTACCATACTCTTCTTCATCTGTCTCCATATCAGACACATAATGTACATTATTATTGATCAGAGAGTTAGGGGATTTAGTTTAACTCCATGATCCTTTGCATGATTAGCCCCTCATGCAAAACAAGGTTATCACTATTTTGCTGTGATTCACCAGGCTATTTTCAAGAGAAGATAACAGATAAAAAGATAGAGAAATTCTTTTCTTGTGCTAAAATGGTTTAATATCATAAAATGGTGAGAGAAAATACTAGCATAACATCCATCAAGAGTAATATACCTCATAATCACTTCGGCCATCTCTGCTCAAAGTGATTGCAGGTCCTTCCTATTATAGCTACCGTTGTCATCTTTCACATCCCTTTTCTCTCACTTTCTTTGGCAAAGAAAGCCACAGTGGCTTCTTCCGCCACCTTCCTCTTTCTATAAAACTAGATATCTCCATGATGAAGGTTTCATCAATTCTAAAATCTACTCCAAAATCCATGAGGATTCCTTTCTCCCAACCATTAACATAATCTTTTTTCACTTTCGAGTCATTTCCATGAAGCCTCTTGAGATACAGCACAAGGCCTCCATCAAAAATCTTTGTGCATAGCTCTTTGTTATTTTCCCATTTCTTATAACAAGTAGGCTCCATTCTATTTTTGTCACCTCCCATGAAAAAATTGCTTCTGCAACAATGGATACTAAACCCAAACCAAGCAATAAAAAACTAGATACAAAAGAAGGCTCTAGAAACCCTAGTTTTGGATTTTGAACACAAATCCCATGAAAGACCATAATTCACTTGGAAATCTATCATAATTAATGTGATAGGAATGGCCAATGTATTTGGTGTCTTTTCTTGTAAATTCACACATTTGTATCGATAAAGTTTCCTTTCCCATACACCACTATATGTCCACATAATCCACACCAATGTTCACCAGGTGGTCCGCTAGCATGTTACCTTCCTGATAGATGTGGGAGATTTTGAAATCTTCCAATTTGGTAATCATGATATGGCACTCCTAAATTAAACGCTTGATGGTTCATCTAGGCTCGGTTTGTTTACTCACACACCTGATGATATTTAGAGAATCAATCTCGAGCTATACTTTTTTGAACCCTTCTCTGATAGCCATGTGTAATCGAATGTAAGAATCTTTAGCCTTGCATAGTGGTTTTTCTGGGTGCCTAGTGGGAGTACAGCTGCCAAAAAAAGCCTACCATTATGGTCATGAGCAACTCCCCCACAGTCAATCAGCCTAGGATTACCTTTAGCTACCCTATCAACATTAATTTTGATCCACCCACTTGGGCGACGAACTCAAGCAACATTATTTCTCATCTGCTTTAACTTGACAATAGATTTAGCAATATCACAGTTGATATGATATCTATTGATAATATCCCAGTGGGTGAACTCACAATACTGGTTCCCACTTTTTAACCAACATTGACACTTAGATGAATATTTTGAAAAAAACCTTCAATTTCTGACACCTATAACTTTTAAACCATTAACAATTTGAAGATGATATAAACTAGTGATTTTTAACATCTTGTTTCTAGATTCTAAATATATTTTTTGCAAATTTGTTTGAATAAAATTTTATTGATTTTTCCATCTCCCTCAAAAAGTAGTTGTTTACAACAAACAATATTTTTTAAGAGTGATGTGTATCCTGAAACGCATAATTTTTTATCTATAAATGATAAAAACTTAATTCTTTTGAATTTTGGTTTGTAACATCAATACCCAGGGCATGCACTTGGTTTGATAGTGATATGTGGAATTTTTTTTATTTTATTAAGTTTTGAAGTTCGACTAATTATAATTTGGATTTTGGATATAGGTGTACGTTTGAACACATAGCTTGTTATATATATATCAAAATTCAATTTTGTTTTTTTTGTTAGAAAGAAAACACCAATACCTGCTGCATAGATATTTTTCAGATTTTTTTTGAATTAGTTTACTATTTTTCCCAATGCATTGAACAAAAAAGTTCATGTTCGGTGAAAAACCTACATTCATAAGAAATAAAATAAAAATATATTAATGAAATTAAATATATTAAAAGTTATACTATTTGGAAAGCTTATAATAAGGACTAAATACTTAAAAAAAAAAAAACTTTTAAATGAATTAAGTTGACCCCCCAAAAGCTAATGTAAAATTAGTTTTTTATCAGCATTTGATAGATGCAAAGGAGACTCCATTGAAAGTATGATTTAGAAGTAGAGAGGTTCTATCCAAGAAATCTTGATCTAAGAGCCTTTGATTTAACTCTCTTCAATTAGTTACTTCAAATGGGACCTCTTAAAGCTTAAATCATTACATTTTTAAAAAAATGTATGATTTCAGCAAAAATTAGGACGTGCCAAAAAGTGGGAACCAGCTTTGTGAGTTCACCCCAGTCCCAAGTCAAAGTAGTTATAGGGGGGTCAAGCTTGTGAGAAGGGAAAAAAGAAACAAAGTTCTCCTTAATGGTATTTTGGATTCTTCGAGCAATAGAAAGAACAAAGGACTCTTTGTCCCTAAAGATCCAGTTGTTTGTTTCTTTCCAAATCCCTCAAGCCAAATGGGGTAACATAAGACACCATAGAACTATGAGAGAAGGATTGTCCAAAGGGAAAATCCACTAGAGCCAAGAGTCCAAGAGGATCCTAGGAAGGAACCACATAATTCCCCAAAGATAAAAAAAAATGAGCGCAAACATCTCTATAGAAGGAACAATGGAGCAACAAATGTGAAGTATCTTCAACATCATCTTTGCACAAAAAACATTTGTTAGGGATAGCCACACCCCATTTGCATAAGTTGTCAATGCAAAGAATCTTGTACTACATAAAGATTCAGAAGAAGATATTAATTTTAGGAATCAACAACTTATTCCAAATACTATCCCAAAAAGGGGCAGAAACAAAGGATCTTGTTAACAGGTAGAAAGCATGAGAGACAAAAAAACTCTTGAGGAAGAACCACTCCACACCAAAGAGTCTTCAACATAGAAAGAGGGAATATGAATACTATCCAACCATAATTGAAGGGGTTTTAAGATGGGATCCACACTGATAAGATTGATCGAGTTACCCTCTCTAATATAATCAATGACCCAGTAGCCAAATAACTCCACACATCTCTCTTTAAGCTGAGAAACCCAATGAAAGTTTATCAAAGGCCCATCACCAGCCCACCAATCATCCCAAACATAAATTTTCCTCCCATTTCCAAGGACCATCTTGATCCTTTGAAAACAATATCTTTGGAATTATGGAAATTAGCCATAGGTAGATTGTAATCTTCTAAAACACTTTGGGTAGATATACCACTAATGTGGTATTTGTTATGAATAAATAGAGATTCATTCATTAGAATCCTTCAGGAATCTCTACAATTGTTTTGCAATGAGGGATTTCTTGAAGTCATGGATGTGCCTAATGGCAAGGCCTCCAAGTCTATTTGGGAGACACTTGATCCCAGGGCACAAGATGAAGGCAGTTTTTAGATTCAGTACCTATCCATAGAAAATTCTTTTGGATTCTTTCCATGGGATCAACAAATTTTGAAGGAAATTTAAACAAACTCATAGCATAGACTGAAAGATTTTGCAAGGAGGCCTTAATTAACTAGAGCTTACCAAATTGCCTCAAAAGGGCACCTTCCCAACCTGCCATCTTATTTTGGAACCATTCAATTAAATCAGACTAGAAGGAATTAGGAGCAGTTCCCTAACACAACGGTAACCCCAAATTGGTATCCGATAAAGAGGCTAATTTACAACCCAAAATATCAGCTATCTTGGTCTGTCTATGGGAAAGTGTATTGAGGAAGAAAATAGAAGTCTTTTGTAAGCTAATCCTCTACCTAGATCCTCTTTCATAAAGATTAAGAATAGACTTCAAAAGCTTAGCTTCCCCCAAAGAAATTCCCCCCATCAACAAAGTATCATCCACAAATTGTTGTTGGAACAAATAAGTGGGATTGAGAAGAAGGGCAGTGCCCTTTGAGTCTCCCAAAACTGACCTCTCTTTGAATAATTTTGCTAAGAGCTTCACCCATCAATATAAAAAGAAATAGAGAGAGGGGATCACCCTGTTTGATACCTCTAGAGGCTAAAGAAGAAACCTGAAGGAGATCCATTGATTAAAATAGAGAACTTCGGAGTAGAGATGGATTGATTCACCAATTGAACAGATTGATTACAAAAACCAAAAGCCCGAAGAATTTTGATCAAAAAATTCTAGTTAACCCTATCATAAGCTTTAAGTAAATCCAACTTTAGCAAAAAAAGAAGTCTCTTATTGACCAAGAGTGAGTGAATGTTCTCATGAACCGCAATGATGGAATCCATAATTTGTCTCCCCAAAACAAAACCATTCTGATGCTTTGAAATCAACAGCGGGAGAACTTTCTTTAGCTTAAAAACAAGAATTTTAGTGAGGATTTTGTAGATAGAGTTACATAAGCTGATAGGTCTGAAATCCTAAAAGCAGTTGGAATTCAGTTTTTTTGGGATCAAGACAATGAAAGTGGTTTTGAGCTCCATTAAAAGAGAGCAAGAACCAAAAAACTCTCTTGCAACATCTACAATATCTTTTCCCACAATCTACAAAAACACTTGAAAAAAAGAAAATGATGAAGCCATCGGGACCAAGGACCTTGTTTCTTTCAAAGGAGAAAATCACGTCTTTAACTTCCTTAGAAGAGGGAATTTTGGTAAGCACCTTGTTCATCTCCCGAGACATGCTATTAGAGATCTCACAAGTAAGTCCTCCTGAGCAAACACATCCAACTACCCCTCTTTATCTAGAAGGGAGGAGAAAAAATGGATAGCCTCCTGACTCATCTCCTCTTGTTTATTGATCCATTGATTATTGGCATAAATCCACTTGATTCTATTGGATGATCTATGTTTCAAAGTTGTCATATGGAAAAACTGGGTATTCATATCCTCACTTTTGAGCCAGATAGCTCTAGACCACTGTTTCCAATATTCTTCTTCTTTAGATATGATATCATGAAGTTTAGAGAGGACTTCAACTTCTTTATCCATGAGATGAGGATCATAACCAAGAGTTTGGATCTATTGTTGAATTTCATCAAGTTCCCTTTCAAGAGAGTCCTTCCTCTAGAAGATATTTCTGAAAGAAGATTTATTCCATTTCTGGACATTGGATTTCACATTAGACAATTTCTTGACCACTCTATACATAGTTGTCCTTGGATATTAGTACCCCACCACTCAGCGATGTTATCATATAGATCAGCATTTAGGGTCCACATCTTCTCAAACCTAAAGGGAAAAGCTTTCTTTCTACAGGGGGGGATACTCAACATAATTGGAAAGTGATTAGAGCCAATCCTTGAAAGAGAAGAGAGATAATAGGAAAAAGTCCATCAATCAATCTAGGGAAAGGAGTCCCCTATCCAGCCTGACTTGAATAAGATCAGAGCGACTACATCTATTTGACCAGGTAAATCTAGCTCCATTAAGATCAAGATCCATTAAACCCAAAGAGTTGATCATATTAGACAAATCTTGCTTACTATCTTTTAGAGATCAGAGCCCTTCCCATTTTCTCATCATTTGAGACTAGAAAATGAAAGTCCCCCATTAAAATCCACTTCCCATTAGGGAAGGACTATCTAGCATTTATCATAGACGTCCAAAGGGCTTTCCTATTATTTTTACTATTTAGAGCATAAATGTTGGAAATGATCTAGGAAGAACCATCTTTCAAATTAGTAAATATGGTGGTAATGTGGTTAGAGCTGGAAAAGATAGCCATACTTTGGATAAGTTTAGGATTCTAGAAGGAGGCAATACCACCCAACGAACCATCATCTAAATAATGAACACCATAGTCCTTAAAAACAACTAACTTCATTTTCTCCAGTCTTTTAGAAGGCATTTTAGTTTCCTGAATGAGATAAATCTCAAGTTTATGATCCCTCACTAGATTAGAGAGATCATGCTTGTGGGCATGATTAAGCCCCCTATTATTCTAGGAGATGATCTTCATTTAACAGGGGAGGGGGATCCAGTCCCCATTTCCTAAAGAGTTCTTAGGGCTCCATCCGTGATCTTTGTTTTGCTTTGTTTATCCTTGTTGAACATATCTGGTGGCCTTCCCACCCCTCTTGATTCAGATTCACAATCTATTTGAAGAGGGGAAAATAGATTTGAAGGTCAAATGATCAAAACATAATGAAATAAACATGCAAAATGCTAAAATATCATTAAAAGACCATTTCACCTTGCTATTTTACCTTCTCCTTCAGACTGAGCTTGATGAAGTGAAGGTGCCCCTTGATAATGCTCCACTTGATGTGCTCCTCTGATTGTTGGATGTGGATGGCTCTCCAATGTTGTGCACAAATGGAATGGATTTGAAAAATGATAAGGATGAGATGATCAAGTTGCCAAGATGATTTCCTGGGCTCAAAAGGACAGCATAAACTTACTAGATTTCAAGATGTTTTGAATGAAGGGATGGAGCCCTATTTTATAGGAAGAGGAGAGGAAAACGGATGGCTAGGATGAATTTGAGATGAAGGGATAAGATTTTCTTGTGAGCTCACACAAACTCCAAGAGAGGGTGTGGAGACTAAGAAATATGTCTGAAAGGCATTTCGTATCTCCACACTCCACAAGATGCATTGGAGGAATTAAAAATTCTCCAAAAAAGGATATCATGGGGATTGGAGGAATAAAAAGGAATTAAAAATTCCTTGGGAGAGGAGATTCCTAAAGGAATGTGTGATTTTGAAAATCTTACATTCACCTAGGAAAAGAGCATTTAAAGCTAGTGGCTGGATGAAAAGGACAAAGAGTTGACTTTGTGGCTAATAATGATGATTAGCCATTAACGACTCATTAGGAGGGGGATTAGCAGAAATGTTAGGTGGGATTAATATTTGTAGGAGAATTTGACTAGGAGCGAGAATGAGTGGAAGGAATAAAAAATTAGAAGAATAATGTTAAGTGAGTTTAGGGAGTTTCTAGAAGAATGAATTAAGAAGATAATTTGTAGGAATCATGTAGGTTAACTAATTAATTGAAATTAATTAGCTAAGAGGAAGAATTGTGAGAATTTGATTTTTTTAGAAGAATAAAGAAAGGGATTGATTTATTAAATAAATCAATCATATGCTATAGTGACAATATTAATTATATTTAATTAATATTGAGAGGAATTTGAAATAACATAACTAATTAATTAATTATGTGAGGAATTAAAAATAATTAAAATAATTATTTTTAAGTGTATATATTTTGCCCCTCTTTGAAGCGAGGTGTGATGACACATTGATTCAAAGAATAATCTTGTTTTGATGGTAATATTGGTTTGATAGGATGCCCCGGCTCTTGATTGATAGATTATGGTATGGTGATGCCCCCTCAGGAGATCAATTGAGGTATTTGATATTTGGAGTTTTGCGAAATTGATATCCTGATAGATTTGATTTAATTCGATTGATAAGATCTAGATTCAGTCTGGTTTCAAAAAGAATTCATCCTGTATAAGAAAAAGATGATCAAAGTGTCTGGTTTTAGGAAGGATTCATCCTATGTAAGACATGATTGATCACAATATCTGGTTTCAGGAAGGATTCATCCTGTATAAGACATGATCGGAGTGTTTGGTTTCAGGAAGGATACATCCTGTATAAGACATGACTGATCACAACGTCTAGTTTCAGGAAGGATTCATCCTATATAAGACATGATCAGAGTGTCTGGTTTTACGAAGGATACATCTTGTATAAGACATGACTAATCACAACACCAGGTTTCAGGAAGGATTCATCCTATATAAGACATGATCAGATCACAACGTCTAGTTTCAGGAAGGATTCATCCTATATAAGACATGATCAGAGTGTCTAGTTTCAGGAAGGATACATCTTGTATAGGACATGACTGATCACAATGTTTGGTTTTAGGAAGGATTCATCCTATATAAGACATGATCAGATCACAACGTTTGGTTTCAGGAAGGATTCATCCTGTATAAGACATGATTGATCACAACGTCTGGTTTTAGGAAGGATTCATCCTGTATAAGACATGATCGGAGTGTCTAGTTTCAGGAAGGATATGTCCTGTATAAGACATGACTGATCACAACGTCTGGTTTCAGGAAGGATTCATCCTGTATAAGACATGATCAGAGCATCTGGTTTCAGGAAGGATACATCCTGTATAAGACATGAATCAGGATCATAATTGATTATGTGAGGAAAAAAAATATAGAGGAAGAAAAATTAAGGTGGAAGGGATAGATGAGGAACAAATATGAAGTAGTCGTGAGGTATTTGGAAACAAGAATATGAGATACGAGACTGTGAAGGAAAATGGGGGCAATTGAAAACTTCATGGGATTATTGAGTTTAGGATTTGATGGAATGGTGGTGAGATTTTGTGCACAACAAATGTGGAGAGCCAACCTAGTTTGATGTTTCCCTAAGTGACTTGCACCATTGATTATAGAAATCAGGATGCCATGAGAAATGCAAGGCATGGATTGACTCTATAGACAAACGGGAATTTCTTGCACACAACAATGCGAGTGTTAAGAAACACTAATACAGAGTTGTGGGTTCATGCAAGGAAACCCTCAAACACACCGATACCTCTTGTACATGAGAAGGTAAGTGTTGATAAACACTAGTACCAGGTCATCGATTTATACAAGAAGGATCCAAAACATGCCATACTATGAAATATGCCCCAATATGCACCTATCATAATGTACCTGGATATGGAAGAACCCAGGCAGTCGTAAATAGTGGCAGTCATAGGGCAAAAGATGCAAGCCTATATGAAAAGATCTAACAAAATCTAACAAGTCTCTTCCTTGCGACCACATGATACCTCTTGCCAAGAGTAGAACTAGGATGGACTTGGGATTGTTTCTCGAGACTTCTTGAAGCTTACACATAGAGGCATAAAATCTCAGTTTCAATGGGACATTCCTTGTTCATGATTCACGCGAAGACTTCATCATCATATGCATGTTTTATTGGGAGGTGGAAAAGAAGGAATGTTGCGCATGGGTGGGCTGGATGGTAGATGATTTGCAGTATCAACATGATAGACAGTGGATCCTGTTATTTACCTTGGCATTTGCACAAAGGTTTTCACCAAGGTACTTGTCCATAGCGCCACCAAGTGGTTTTCACTAATGGACGAATTGTTTTTTTTTTTTTTCTTTTTCTGATTTTTTTTTTTTTTTGTGTCATAAGGTGCTTGTTTGCCAAGTTTTCACCAAAGTGACGATTTTTTCAGGATCTTTTTCTCATTTTGTTTTTTTAATTTTTCTTGATTTTTTTTTTTTTGTTGACAATTTAAGACTTTTTGAGGACTAAACATAAAATCTTTTGAGGTGCATGATATTCATTGGATCATCTAAAGGATCGCCTTCAGGATTAGCCAACTGATAAGCTCCTGATCCATATTTCGCTGTGATTATATATGGTCCAATCCAATTAGGCTCGAACTTGCCTTTCTTTTCTCTTTCTTGTAGATTTTTCTGATTTTCCATGAGGACAAGATCACCAACTTGGAATTCTCGGTTCTGACTTTTTTATGATAACTCATGCGCAGACAATTTTGATATACCCGGAGATGATTCAAGGCCTTGAGGCATCTTTCATCTAACAATTCTAGCTCTTGTAAGCGAGCAATTCTGTATTCTTCCTCTAGTAGGATGTTTTGCAGCGATACCCTTAGAGAGGGGATCTTGATCTCAAGGGGAAGGATGACTTTGAAACCAAATACTAGGGAATAAGGAGTGGCACCTCTGGGGGTGCGGATGGAGGTGTGGTAGGCCCATAATGTAGGATGGATTTGGAGGTGCCAATCACAGCTTGCTTCATTGATAGTCTTTTTGAGGATTTTAATTAGGGTTTTATTAGAAGCCTCAGCTTGGCCATTGCCTTGGGGGTAATATGGAGTGGAGAAGCGGTGTTGGATGTTGAATTTTTGGTAGAGTTCTTTGACATCCTGGTTCTTAAATTGTTTACCATTATCTATGATGATAACTTTTGGGATGCCATATCGGCAGATTAGGTAGTTTAGGATGAATTTGGATATTTGCTTGCCGGTGGTGAAAGTAAGAGGGATAGCCTCTACCCATTTGGTGAAGTATTCGGTGGCGGTGATAATTTATGTCCATTGGAAGATGAAGGGTGGATTTTCCTAATGAGATCGAGACCCCACTGCGAGAAGGGCCATGGTGTAATGAATGGCTGCAATTCTTATGACGGTGCATGAATCTTGTCGCCATGCTACTGGTAAGGGATGCATTTCTTCACATAAATGTATGCATATTCTTCCATTTTAGGCCAATAGTGTCCTGTTCTCAAAAATTTTTTAGCCAATGTGAGTCCACTTGAGTGTGCCCCATAGATACCCTCATGTACTTCACGTAATGCCCATTCTGCTTCTTGTTTATCTAAATACCTTAGGAGGGAACCATCAAAATGCCTTCTGAACAAGGTGTCTGCAAGGATGGTGTAACGGGCACATCGGCGGATGAAGGTTTGCTATTGGGTTTTGGTGAGGTGTGGGGGAATGGTGTTGTCTTTGAGGAAAGCGAAGGTTTCTTGGTACCAAGAGGACTCGGGACCAATGAGAACACACACCATTTCAGACTCTGGTAGGTCGTATGCCGGTATAAACAATTGCTCAACCAAGAACTCGCACTTCTGACTGTGTGCTGGCATTTGAAGGAGGGAGCCAATGGTGGCCATTGCATCTGCAGCCCTATTGTTTGTTCATGGGATTTGGTCAAACTTGATTGTCATGAAATGTTGCTTAAGATCTTCAACCATGGTACGATAGGGAAGGAGTTTATCATCTTTTGTTTGGTATTCATCATCAACTTGTTTTATGATGAGTTGGGAATCACCATAGACTTGTAATTCCTTTATTTTTTAGTGGATAGCCAAGTGTAAACCTATGATGAGGGCCTCGTATTCTGCTATGTTATTGGTACATGCAAAGGCTATCTTGTATGATTTGGGGATGCCATCTCCTTGAGGTGTGACCAATAATATTCCTGCCCTCGATCCATTTTGAGTGTAGGAGCCATCAAAATACAATTTTCATGTGGAGGATGTGGTAACAGTCATAATGAACTCATCTGGTAATTCTGTGAGAAGAGGATGGTCTGCTGGAAGTGGAGCTTCAGCCAACTGATCTGCAATGACTTGTCCCTTGATTGCCTTTCTATCCACATATTCAATGTCAAACTCACTTAAGAGCATGACCCATTTGGTGCTTCTGCCAGTGAGAGCAGCTTTGGATAAGAGTTATTTAAGTGGATCAATTTTAGCAATTAATTTTGTCTTATTATTTAGCATATAGTGTTGTAGTTTCTATGTGTTGAACACTAATGCCAAACATGCTCTTTCAATGGGGGTGTAATTGAGTTCATATCCTACCAACGTTTGACTGATGTAGTAAATGGCATATTCCTTCCCTTGATCATCTGTTTGCACCAATAATGCCCCCAATGCCACTACAGTAGCACATATATACAAAATAAGTGGTTTCCCAGGAGTAGGAGGCATCAATACCGGAGGTGATGCTAGATATTCTTTTAGTTTCTCAAAGGCCTTTTGGCATAAGCAATCCCATTTGAATTTTGTGTCCTTGCACAAGAGGTGTGCAAATGGATGGCACTTATTTGCTAGTTGTGAAATAAAACGTCTGACAGACTGGAGTTTTCCCTGGAGATTGCGCACTTGTTTGAGAGTTTTTGGTGGAGGTATTTCCATGATAGTTTTTACTTTTGTAGGATTGACCTCAATGCCTTTGCAGGAAACAATGAATCCTAATAGTTTTCCTGATGTGACTCCAAACACACACTTTTTTGGATTCAACCGTAGTTTGTATTTTTTTAATCTTTCAAAGATCTGCTTTAGAATGGGAATGTGTTCTTGTCTTGTCTTAGATTTTCCTAGCAGATCATCCACATAGTCCTCCATAATTTTGTGTAAGAGGTCATGAAAAATTGTTGTCATTTCCCATTGATACGTAGCTCCAGCATTTTTAAGGCCAAAAGGCATGACTCGGTAACAGAAGGTACCCCATGGTGTTGTGAATGCAGTTTTATGCTGATCCTCATCTGCTATCTTGATTTGGTTGTATCCAGAAAACCCATCCATTAGCGATAACATTTCATGTCCTGCTATAAGGTCCACAATCATGTCTATATTGGGGAGCGAGAAATCATCTTTATGACAATCTATATTTAGATCTCAAAAATCTATGCAGATGCAGATGCCCCCAATAGGTTTGCCTATAGGTACAATGTTGGAGACCCATTCAGCATAATCTATTGGTTTGATAAATTCTGCATCTAACAACTTTTGGAGTTCTGCCTTGACCAGGAGTGCAATATGTGTGTGCATTTTGTGCAATTTTTGTTTTACAGGTTTTGCATCTAGGCGGACAGCAAGATTGTGAACCACCAAGGTAGGGTCCAACCCTGGCATATCGGAATACGACCATGCAAAATTGATTTTTACCTCTGTCAGGAAGTTGATGAAGTCTTGTTTTTCGATTTCTATGAGGGATTTGGCAATGAGCACATTTTTTAGAATGACCATAGTGCCCATGTTGATGTTGTCTGTTTCTTCTATCAACAAATTTGATTTATCCTGTGGAAGGTAACCAATGGTAGGGAGGTCAAATCCCTCATCGTCAAGTGCCTTTTCCAGGTTTTCACTTTTAGATATGCCCTTTGTTTTTATTTCTTGTTCATCCAAAGGCACCTCAGGGAGGTTTTCACCTAGGGAATCATATCTTTTTCTTTTATTATCTTTTTTGTGGCTAAGGGCATTGACTTGACTACCAAAGCATCCCTTTTCGTGTAGTTGAATACCCTCGATTCTGCTACAATCTTCCATATTTTGCACTATTACGAGAGCAATGAGAGTATTATCGTCGGCGCAAATATCTAAAGTGGGTTTGTCTTGTTAGCCCCAGTCAATGAGTTCAGGATGGACAAGATGTAGCTCATGTGAAGTGGGAGGGGTTACGGGGGTGATGGTATTGATGTAAGCATCTAAGAAGATATCTTTCTCATATTCATAAGGCATTTTGTGGAATTCCTCTTCATTAGCGCTTTCGATATCCGAAGAAGGACTAGAAGGGGCACCAATGATAGTAATCTTAGGCACCGAGGTGTACCCCACGCCTCTGTTGTATCTGTAGGAGATAGGATTTATGGGTGTTTTTCTTCCTTTCTCCTCTAGTCCCAGGCCCTGTCCTTTGTAACCCATTTTTCAACTATGGCAGATGCTTTTGGGTATATTTCTTTGGATATTCTTGTTGGATCTTCATCTTCTTCCCGGTATAGCCATGAAGAGATATCTACTTCAAGGCTCTCGTTATCAAGTGGGCCCCATTGCTGGAAGGTGGTGTTTTGGCATTGCATGACTAGTTTTGGGTCCTTTTTATCTCTTTTGGTTTGCCAAATGACTTAGGAGAGAGAGGGAGGTTGCCTATTAATAAGATGTCCTCCAATTTGTATTCTCCACAGCCATTGTCCAAGATCTTGATTTGATTATCTGGTTGGGATGATGTGGAGGCAACATTTGATGTGTTAGATGGAGGCGTTGGTGAGGGTCTATTTAGTGGGCAATGATACAGATGCTTCCCCTCTAATAGTTTGCAATATTGAAAAGGTTGGGGATCACCTTTGATAGTGATCTCTCTTTTGTTATAGGAGAATTTGATGCATTGGTGATAGGTGGAGGGTACGGCCTGCAAGGAATGAATCCATGGCCTCCTGAGGAGAATGTTGTAGGGGAGGTCAAGATCTAGTACTTGGCAAGGGGTTTCAATTGTAATGGGGCCCACTTGAAGAGGTAAGGTGACCATGCCCTTTGAAATTCTTTCTGCATCATCATATGCCTTTATTGTGATCCTTCCTGATGTGTCTATCAGATCCTTAGAAAGTCCCAATTGTTTTATTAATTTGTATGTACATAGATTAAGCCCAGATCCACCATCTATTAGGATATGTTTGACCTTGTGCTTGTGGATAAGAGCTTTGATGTGTAAAGGTTTGTTATGGTCTTCATCTGCAGGAGCATCTTTGGAGTTAAATACAATGTGTTGCTAGGCAGCAAGGTTTCCAATGAGGGCTTGAAATTGGGTGGCATTGATGTTATCTGGAACGTGTGATTGGAGAAGGGCTTGTTCCAAAATTTCTTTATGGACCGGGGAGGTCTTGAGAAGTTCCAAAATGAAGATTTGCGCTAGTGTCTTCCCAAGTTGATCAAGGAGGTCATATCGGCGAGTAAAAGACATGGGTGGGGGGTTTGGTTGGGGAGAAACTCCTTGGATGGTGACTCTTCCTCGACGTGTAGTTGCATTGCAGTCATTCTGGAAATGGGAGGTGGAAGGCATGGTGCCTTGAATGACTATCCTAGTAGGATTTGGTCTGCTTTGGGAAGAAGGAGAATTGACTCCTTGGATGGTTATGACATTGACATTATTGTCTGTAGGTTCAATGTGACCTACCAAAAAATCAAAACTGGTTACGTGATTAGCGTAGTCATAACCCATTGCATTAGATGATGAGCCTTTTCCTTTATCATGCTTTGGGAAGGGTTCCTGGTACATTTTGAGTTTGTCATTGTTATTACTAGGTTTTGCATTTGCTACTTCAATCTCGCCTCTATCAATGAGATCTTGTATGTAGATCTTCAGTTTCATACACTTTCCTGTATCATGTCCCTTGATATGATTGTATTCACAATACTCATTTTCATTATACCATCTTGGTTTTGGTTGATTGAGGTCAAATGGGCGAGCGATTGGAAAAACCACTATACCTGCTTGGACAAGTTTTTGATACACCACTTCAATAGGCTCAGCCAGAGGAGCGAAATCTCTTGGAGTCCTGTTATTCGATCGGGGTGGTCGTCCCTGGATTGAGACATTGTTGTGAGGTTTTTTGGATTGATTTGGATTGTCTTGATTATTGAATTAATGATTATAGGTGGTGGATTTTGGGGGAGCGGCCACAGTTTGGACCCGCTTTGCATCAGTTATACCATCATTGACCACATTTTTGTTTTTGGACTAGAATTTTGGCTTGTCATTATAATAAGAGGAAGAACTTTGTGTTGATTTCTAGTAATATTTCAAGGTTCCTTCTTCCAATAAGACACGTTTGAGGGCAAGGCCCTTATCGGTCAATTTTTGGAAGGATTTGATGCATTGGGATATTAAGGGTCTTGAAAGTTCAGGCACCAAGTTCTTTTAGAATAGTTCAATTTGATGTTGTTTCGGCATGTCCCACTAGAATTTCTTGATAAGATGTCGCCATCTTTGTAGGAAATTGGTGAAGGTTTCTCTTGGCCTTTGTTTTGTATTACATAAGTCCATCATAGAAACATCATTACCCATGTTGTATACATAGTGGGCCACAAATTTTTCTGCCAAGTCTGGAAAAGAGACAATGGAACCTCGTGGTAAAGATGAGAACCATGCCAAGGCATCTCCCCTGAGACTCTTGGGAAAGAGTCTGCGAAGATAAAGGTCACTATAGGAGACTTCTTGGCATAAGATGTGGAATTCTCAAACATGGTCATGGGGATCTCCTTTGCCTTCATACTTGGTGAATTTAGGGATCTCAAATCCTAGGGGATATGGTGCAACTAATATAGACAGGTCGTAAGGACAAGGGCAAAACTCTTTGAATGAGTAAGTTTTCCTTTTATTAGTCCTTTGTTTCATGTCCTTGATGATATTCTTCATGTCTTAAATTTTCTTGATGAGGTCTTGTTGTGGATTTTGATATTGATAAATTGTATTTGCCCCAAGAATTGGATGAACCAAAGAAGGTGCACCACCACCAATATATTGATATGATGAGGAGGTGGGAACGTGGGATGTGATGATCGATGTCGCTGGGGTTTGAGGGACAGTTGGTTGCGGTCCGCCAACTATTGTGATGGGATTAAATATGGCCCAGATAAAATTTGCGACATTGCTGGGAGGAAGGGAAGTTTGTGAAATAGAAATTTGTGGTTGAGTAGAAGGAGGTGGTATAGAAGTTTGTTGGAGAATGGATGAGATCGGATTTGATAGTGGTATGGATGGTAAGGAGGAAGAAGGTGGGATGGAGACCACGGTGGGAGGTACCACGGGTGGCATTGATTGAGCTTGGATGATTGATGGGGCTGCAATTGATTGAGTTTGAATAGTAGGTGCAGCACTTTGTGTGGGAGCGAGGTCTCCTTGTGGTTGTTGGGTGAGAGCGGATCTACTAAATTCAAGCAGAAGTTGAGCTCCATGTTCAAGGAGAGTTTTTAGAAGTGTAGTAGGATTGTGTTTAATAAACTTTTCCATCATCTCTTGGTTATAAGAATCTGCTAGGAATGTTTGCACTTCTGGACAAAGTTCATCTTGGTTAACCATGTCAAGATTTTGACTTTGATCTTGATCACTAGGTTGCCCACTTTGTGTATGATCTTGAGTGGGATCTTCATATAGGACACCAATGTCTGGCATGCCATATTGTTGTTCAACCATCTTTTTCTTTTGGGATTGAGTTGCGACCATACACGATATTTGTGATGAAAAGACTTAGGAAAAATGTGATGAAAGGACTTAAGAAATTTGTGATGAAAGGATTTAAGAAATTTGTGATGAAAGGATTTAAGAAATTTGAGGATGAAAAGATTTGAGAAATTTGTGATGAAAGGATTTAAGAAATTTTGAGGATGAAAAGACTTGAGAAATTTTTGATGAAAGGATTTGAGAAAATTGAGGATGAAAGGATTTAAGAAATTTGAGGATGATTGATGAAGAAGGTATGGTAGTGATGGTTTAGAGGAAATGCGATGACTAGGTTGTCTTTGGTATGAACATGAAGGATCGATTCGAATGGCAAGTTGTATGAAGGGATACGACCACCCTGATTTGGATGATAGTTGGTGTTTCAAAAGACAAACTTGAATGTTGATGGAGATGATGGACTCTTAGCTTCTCTCTTAGGCTTATGAAAAATGGGATGGATAGAGTTTTGACACAATTTTGGATTTTGTGTGGGTAATGATTTGGACAATTGTTTGTGTCTGGACAAATATTTTTGCAAAGTGTTTGGGGATAGTGATGTGTTTTTAGTCTACTCTTGGCAAGTATGTATCAAACAAAGAAAACATAGTGATCAAATGCATATTATATCAAAGACACTCATGCTCATATACAACATTCTTAAGGCTCGAAAGGACAATAGTCATTGAATCCCAATTGGTTTCCCATCTATGCTAACCCAGAGCGGACACTTAGATGCTTGACCCCACTAGCTCCCCTCCATGGCACTCACTTCTCAGGGCAGCCAAGCATCAATTCCCATGAAAACTCCTCCTGGTGAACTTTGTGTCTTTACTAAGGGCCGTAAGAATATGGGCCACTTCAGAGATCTGACCTCCTGCAGCAATGACTAGAAGGTTTTTTGGCCACTATGAACAAATTGTTTAGTAAGTCTTCCCGTTAGGAGCTACCCTTCAAAGTTGCGCAAGCGCAATTGAGGCCTATAGCCCAACAAAGCACCAAGAACTTAGTAGTCACGCAAGTGTAATTGAGATCTCTAGGATCCTACTAAGAACCCAATGTGAGAGTGACCTCTCATATAGCCACAACCATTAACCCTTTCCTAGTCAATGGCCTGTTTATTATAGTGAGTTGGGAACCCCAGGTTCGGGTGTACTCACTTGGGTCGTTCCCCTCTTACCTTCTCAAAGAGCAAGTTGGGAGGGCAGACCCGCTAGAGGTAAGCATACAATCAAACAAAAAAGGGTTGGAGGGTCTTGATTTCTAATCGTCTAGTAAGACGAGAGCATACTTTCCTACTTTTACGCTTTTTTAAAAGACACATAAGACAATGGTTCATTCCATTTTAATTAATATCTAGGTGCCTAATTTAAATAAATGCACAATATTTGGTTGAATTAGCTAGACAACCTGCAAAACCACTTGATTAGTAGTTTGAAAAATGGAGTCTTCAAAAAGCGTCCTGCAAAACAACTTGATTAGTAGTTTGGAAAAATAGTCTTCAACAAGCATCCTACAATAAACAACAAAATGACAAAAATATTAATTTTTTTGATTTTTTGGGAATGAATAGAAAAACATGAATAAAAACTTTTTTACTAATGACAAATGTGGATTTGAAGAAAGCTTTGATGGGTAAATGGGGTTTGACTAGGTTTTTGCCACTTTTCAAGGGATAGGCAAGCAAAAAATGGGGATTTTGGAGGAGAGATGAAGGAATGGGAAAATTTGTCAAAGAGGGGCAAAGAAGGAAAAGTTGGAGATGGATAATATAGGAAAAATTTGGAGGTGATTGGATAAAAGGGGAAGAAGTTATGGCAAACCCTAAAAATAGAAAAATATGGAATTTAGGCTTCAAAAAGTGGATTTTTGGGATAAGGTCTCCAAGGAAGGAAATGTGGAAAATGGCAATACGGAGAATCTGGTGAATTTTGGAGGAAAATGGAGTCGAGATAAAGAAGAGCAGAAACCCTAAAAATAGAGAAATATGGGATTTAGGCTTCAAAAAGTGGAGTTTTGGGATAAGGTCTCCAAGGAAGGAAATGTGGAAAATGGCAATACAGAGAATCTAGTGAAGTTTGGAGGAAAATGGAGTCGAGATAAAGAAGAGAAGAAACCCTAAATTTAATAGAATAGAAACCCTAGATTTAACAGAGCAAAAACCCTAAATTTAACAGAATAACAAAAAAATGTCAAAGGTCTGGATTTCTGATTGTCTAGATAGACAAGAGCATAATCTCCTACTTTCACACTTTCCTGCAGTCAGACAGATTATCTTTAAACAGAGCAGATAACAGGTAATGAAAAAAAAAAAGAAATGCAGACTATAGTTAGCACCTAAAAATTACAGACAGATTAACAGAGCAGACAGTAGCACTAAACAGATAGAAAAGTGTCAAGGGTCTGGATTTCTGATTATCTAGATAGACAAGAGCATACTCTCCTATTTTCACACTTTCTTGCGGTCAGAGCATACAATCGTGCTAAATAGAATAGAAAAGTGAAAGGTCTGGATTTCTGATTGTCTATATAGACAAGAGCATACTCTCCTACTTTCACACAAATTATAATTAAACAGAGTAGATAATAGAGCAAATAACAGATCGGATAATAGGAATTCAAATTCCCACAAAAACGCTCGCGCTAATCGCAAAGCTATCGTGCTGAAACTGAAACAAAAATAGAAAAAGAACAGAAACAAAAAAATGCAACAGAAACAGAAAAGAAACTGTTGTGTTGAAATACAAAGCCGCTATTCTAGAACTTGCAAAAAAGATTTTTTTTTCTGCAGTCACGCTATTCTGGAACCTGCGTCTCACAACTCACAAAAACCTAAAAAAAAATATTAGTTCTTAGGGACGTGGGTCCCACCGGGCATGCCAAAATGAAGAGGGGAAAACAAATTTGAAAGTCAAATGATAAAAACATAATGAAATAAACATGCAGAATGCTAAAATATCATTAAAAGACCATTTCACCTTGCTATTTTACCTTCTCCTTCGGATTGAGCTTGATGAAGTGAAGGTGCCCCTTGATAATACTCCACTTGATGTGCTCCTTTGATTGCTGGATGTGGATGGCTCTCCAATGTTGTGCACAAATGGAATGGATTTGAAAAATCATAAGGATGAGATGATCAAGTTGCCAAGGTGATTTCCTAGGCTCAAAAGGACAGCATAAACTTATTGGATTTCAAGATGCTTTTAATGAAGGGATGGAGCCCTATTTTATAGGAAGAGGAGAGGAAAACGGATGGCTAGGATGAATTCGAGATGAAAGGCTAAGATTTACTTGTGAGCTCACACAAGCTCCAAGAGAGGGTGTGGAGACCAAGAAATATGCCTTAAAGGCATTTTGTGTTGACTTTGTGGCTGATCATGATGATTAGCTATTAATGACTCATTAGGAGGGGGATTAGCAGAAATGTTAGGTGGGATTAATATTTGTAGGAGAATTTGACTAGGAGAGAGAATGAGTGGAGGGAATAAAAAATTAGAAGAATAATGTTAAGTGAGTTTAGGGAGTTTCTAGAAGAATGAATTAAGAAGATGATTTGTAGGAATCATGTAGGTTAACTAATTAACTAAAATTAATTAGCGAAGAGGAAGCTTTGTGAGGATTTGATTTTTTTAGAAGAATAAAGAAAGGGATTGATTTATTAAATAAATCAATCATATGCTATAGTGACAATATTAATTATATTTAATTAATATTGAGAGGAATTTGAATTAACATAATTAATTAATTAATTATACGAGGAATTAAAAATAATTAAAATAATTATTTTTAAGTGTCTACACTACTCTCTATCTAATCCTGGTTTTAACTCCATCCAAGCCCGAGACAGGCCCGTTACCTAAAGGAGTAGGGTAGTTGCAGCTACGGTTCTTGGATTTGACTTTAATAAAAGGATTTGAATCCTTGACCCATTGATCTAAGGATTTATTTTCCAATAGCCCAACATCAATATGAGAATTTAGGGGATCTAGGGAACTGCTCACATCAACAATTAGCTGAGGGTTGCAATCCTCTAAGATAGGTGCAAATATGGCATCGTGATCAAGGGAGATACCCAAAACTTGTGGATCGGGAAGATGAGAATCCACCTGGGTAGAGGAGTCCCAATGACAAGCGTCTAGCTCCTTTGGTAGAGTCACCTTTTATAAAGGAGGCATGTTGATATAATCACTCAGAGCCACCTTCCCTGAAAGGTCTTCTTGGTCTAAAGGCATCTCTCCCTCGGAAGACAAGGTTTGTTGGGCCTCCCTAGACATAACCGATTGTGAAGATTTCTTTTTCCAGGCTTTTTTCAAAGGGGTTTTTTTCAGACAATCCCTTTCCCAATGTCTAAATTTTTTGAAGTGGAAGCAAGCGAAGGGCATGGATTCATATTCCACTTTCTAGACCCATTTCCCCAACTTTGAGTTCAGAGATATTTCAAGGGTAATATCAACAAAATGCTTAATATTAACATAAAGATGCACAAAAACCAATCTTCTTTTGGCCACAATCATAGGGTCCATAGTCAGGAGTTCACCAAAACAAGCAGCCAAACCAGAGAAGATCTCCTCATCCCAATATTCCAAGGGTAGGTCGAGAAGGAAAACCCAAATGGGAGATTCATTGCATTCCCAATCCTTAGAGTTAAAGCCTAGTTCCCATTTATTCAAAGCTAAAGAGGATTTACTCAACATCTAGGGGCCTCTAGATAAGATAGATCTTAAATCCTCATTACGAACAAAGGAAAAGAAAAAAAGACATTTGCCATAGCAACCACCTCAATTTGACCTTTTCCTTTCCATTTATGGGCAACCCATGCCTGAACCATCTCAATATTAGGGTGTGGGCCTACAAATTTGCCAACCAAAACAAAAGACAAATTTGCCATGATCTTGTCCACAATGCAATCCGGGATATAGATGGAAAAGGAACCAGACTCTAGATCTACATAGTGGGAAATAGAAGAAGCCGACTTACCTTTGAGATGCAAACCAGAAAGATTCGACCATTTATTATTGTAGTCAAAAGAAGAGGACACATCCTGCTTCTTAGCAAATTCTGTGAGACCCTCCACTGCATGTGAGATGAACGAATTGTTAGATCGATCATCCTTGTTACACATTAGAAATCAAAGAGTTCCACCATCCCACATTGCATTTCCCCCTCCATCAGATTTTTTGTCTTCCTTCGCATCTGTTGTGATACCCTCCACGTGAACTCCTTCGCAACTGCCATTTCTGCACTTTCCCGCCCTTTGCAAATTAAAATTCTCCTTCACCATTCCTCCCGTGGTCAGGATCTTGAGTTTTTTGAAGAGTTATAGTTTAATATTGCAAAAGGCAAATTTGCATTCCATAAACAAAACCCTAGAGCTAAGGAACTAGTAAACATTCAAAAAATGGTAGAATATGAAAAAGATAAAATAGAGATTGAAAACACACCAGTGATTGAACAAAGAAGGAATGATATAGAGAAAAAATAAAGCTATAAGCAAGAAGCTATACCATTAATAAACAATGGCTCAGAAGAACATAGCGATGATACTGGAAAAGAATACAACTCCGTGATGAATGGAGTTAATATTGACAACCAGGAGGAAAGAATAGAAGACATCGAAAATAAGGAGGATAACAATGAGGAATCAGAAAACCATCCCACACCACATGCAATAGAGAAGGCAAGATTCTTTAAAAAAAATAAAAAGAACAAGAACAAAAAAGGAAAAAAAAACAATAAAAAGGGAAAAAAGAAAAAGAAAACGAACTCCAGCAATAACAATAGTGAAAAGGATATTGAAAGAGAAGAAAGGATGGAAAGAGAGAAAAAATGTATCCTTGAGTATGTTAGCAATGAAGTTACAAATGACCTCATTGAACTATTCATTAATGAAATAGCAGATGAGGAAGAACTGGCATTACAAAAAGCATTGTAGCAAGAAAATTATGCAAACTTAATGTAATCGAGGAAGAATTACAAAACCATAAATATGATGTTGTAACAGATAAGATGGACAACCTAGGGATAGCTAAAACCATAGAAACTTGCTCACCCCCAGATTATGCTACTGAACTAAAAAGGAGAGGGAGAAAATCAATTGCAGAATTATTAACCAAAGTAGGATGTGGTGTTGGCCAAATTAAAATCAAAAACCTTTTTGAGGTAGGGAAGGGGAAGCACCTTCCCATGGTGTTAGGAAACTCCTTACTTGGAATGTTAGGGGCCTGAATGCCCCTAACAAGCAACATATCTTTAAATGTTGCATACCTAAATTCAATGTAGAGATATTCTTAATACAGGAAACTAAATTAAATAACACTGAGATGACAAGCCTCAACAAAAAATTAGGTATCAGAGAAATAGAAGGACAAATTGCTTGTGGAGCCTTTGGTGGATTGGCCATCATATGGGATCCTAGGCTAATATCCTTTAAACTAATAAGCAAAAGTCCAAATTGGATGTGTGGCTGAGCTATAAGCATCAAAAGCAACTTAAAATTTATTATAATTAATGTCTATGGACCTATCCAAACACAAGGAAAAAGACAAGTGTGGAATGAAATTGAGAATTTCCTTTTAAGTGACACATATCAAACATACATAATAGGTGGGGATTTCAATGCTATCTTACATCCCAAGGAAAAATGGGGAGGTAATAAAAAAATGAACCAAACAAGTCAAGACTTCAAAGAATGGACACATAAGTGTAACTTGATGGAATTCAAAATAAAAAATGAAGCCTTTACTTGGAATAATAGAAGACAAGATTTCTGCAACATTGCAGAAAAACTAGACAGATTCTTCCTTTGTGGGAATCTCACACAGTCTTATGAGTCCTCAGTTCTCCCGTTCTCAGGATCGGACCATTTCCCGGTCTAATTGACCATATCAGGGGAACTAAAGCCAACCAAAACCTCCTTTCTCTTTGAAAAATTGTGGCTAAGGGATTAAAATCTAATACAACTAGTAGAAAAATGGTGGAATGAAACAAAAGTTATAGGCTCCAAAACTTTCAAAGTAGTTACCAAACTAAAAAAGATAAAGCAGCAATTAACAATATGGAACAAAATGCACTTTGGAAACATCTTTACACAAAAAAGGGAAATTGAGATAGAAATGGAAAGAACTAATGAAGAGGTAATTAGGCATGGGATGGATAACATGCTTTATCAAAAGGAAAAAAACAATTTGGCCCAATATGAGGAAATCCTCGCAAGAGAAGAAATATATTGGAAATAAAAATCCAGGGAACATTGGTTGGAAGCTAGGGATAGAAATACAAGCTTCTTCCACAACAATGTAAAACAACGAAGAGCTATAAATAGAATCAACAAAATAAAATTAAATTTAGGAGACTTCAGTGAGGACCCTGATAGTATAGCTAGGGAAGCAGTAGAGTATTTTGAAAATATACTTAATAATAAAGAGGGTTCTAGGTGGACAAAAGAGAGTGAATTCTTAAAATAAATTTCCAAATTAATCTCTAAGGAACACAACTTGATGCTCAATAAAAAACTATCTATGAAAGAAGTGGAAACAACTTTATTCCATATGGGACCGGATAAGGCTCCTAGCCCTAATGGTTTCTCAGGACACTTTTATCAAAAATGTTGGAGCTTCATGGGGAAGGAAATTATAGAAGCACTTGAGGGGATGAGAAATTCAGGAAAGATTCTAAGAGAACTAAATAACACATTCATAGCTTTAATTCCAAAAAAGGAAATAGTGGACTGTTTTGAGGATTTCCGACCAATAGCATTATGAAATACCCTTTATAAATTACTCATAAAAAAAATTGCAAATAGACTTCACAAACTTCTCCCCATAATCAATAGTGAGGAACAGACTGGTTTTGTGCCAGGCAGATCTATTTATGATGGCATAATCATTGCTCAAGAAGCAATCCATATAGTACAAAAAAATAAGGAACCAAGCATGTTGATAAAATTAGGTATTAAAAAGGCATATGATAAAGTAGACTGGTACTTTCTATGCAAATGTCTGGAATCATTCAGGTTCAATAAGCAATGGATCAATCTGGTCTACGAATGCATTGCAACACCTAGAGTATCAATCTTAGTCAATGGGGCCTTTGAGGTTTTTTTTGAAATCTTAAGAGGTCTCAGAAAGGGGGACCCCCTCTCCCCCTTTCTTTTTATCATCATGGCAAAATCATTGGGAAGGATGATCAATAAGGAAAGAGAAACACAACAGCTAAAGGGTATTAAAATTACTTCAGACATGGAACCAATTACCCATCAACAATTTGTTGATGACACCATATTGTTTGGATTGAGCAATACAATAGAAGCAAAAACATTTAAAAAAATCTTAGACAACTATACTATGATTTCTGGACAGGAAATCAACACTTCAAAATCCAACATTATCTTTTTTAACACAAATAAAGAACTCCAAAGGAAAATCTTAAACATTCTTAAATACAATATAGGAGAATTACCATGTAAATAGCTAGGAGTCCCCTTAGACAAAGGGATTAGATCATCCAAATTATGGGATCAGGTGGTCTGCAAAATTACAAAAAGGATCTCCTCTTTGAAGGGGAAATGGTTATCCTCGGCTGGAAAGGCCACCATGATTAAGTCGGTTCTCTCAGCGATGCAAATATACCATCTCTCATGCATGGATCTACCCTCAACCAAGAGAAAGGAAATCACAAAACATATCAGGAAATTCTTTTGGCAAGGCTCTGAAGATAAATTCAGACTACCATTGATAGCATGGGATAAGATATGCATGCCTAAAGACCTTGGGGGTTTAGGTATCAAAGATCTAAAAATTCAAAGCAAGGCTCTAGGAGCAAAGCTTGTTTGGAGAATGTATAATAACCCTAACTTCAAATGGTCACGGATCCTTTATAACAAATACCTGCATAACCCGGATCCCACAAGCATCTTTAGGACAACCCATCCACATAAAGGATCCAAATTTTGGAACTTTATGCTTGATTGTAGAGATATCATAACAGACAAGCTAACATGGAATGTAGGAAATGGGGAGGATGCCCTATTTTGGAGAGACTCCTGGGGGGCTCAAACTTCCATCAATAGACTTCATAACTTCAACAAAATTATACCGATCCTTGAAGAGCAATGGGGAGATAAAGTAAAAGACTATGTGGAAGAATATTGCATTGGGGGCCTCAAACAATAGAGATAGAAATCACTAAATAATTTAAACCTACCGGACCAGGAGAGATCCCTCTTAGCACGGATCCTAGCCTCAAGAAACCCTGCATTAAATTCTGAAAAAGTTAAACTGATGTGGGCAAGATCCAAGAAGGGGAAGCATGAAACTAAGGAGGGATATAAACACCTGTTAATCAAGGAAAATAACCCAAGCACCAACCTACCCCTAACACTTTGTTGGGATAAAAGGTGCCTACCAAAATCTGGCCTGTTTGCATGGTTGGCAATTCAAAATCGACTCCTCACCAATGAAACCTTTAGAAAACTAGGATTTGAGGGCCCCAGCAGATGCCCATTATGTGAAATGGAGGAAGAAAACACTATTCATATGCTGTTAACTTGCGTTTATTCAGACAAGTGCTGGGGATGGTTAAAAAACAACTAAACTGGTATACCCCTAATCCTAGCACTCTCTCTGACCTATTCCATGCTTGGCCCATTCGGAACATAGGGTGTATGTATGAAAATTTATGGATCATAGCCCCCTCCATTATGATCTAGGAAATCAGTAAGGAAAGAAATAAGAGGGTTTTCAAAGATAGTAAAATGCACTGGGCCTAACTAACCAATAAAATCAAAGCAACCATAGTTGAAATGGTAAACAACCAGACCTCTAAAAATCAGAGGGATGTTAATATGTCCTATTGGGATGAAAAAATGAGACTAAGGTGGAAGGGTCTAAAGATTCCATCCTTCATAGGAAAAGGTCTACCATCCAATAACATAACACATGCAGAATGCAAGTGGCTACCCCCCAATGTTCGATGGATCAAGCTTAACTTTGATGGGGCTTCTAGGGGCAACCCAGGAGAGGTTGGACTTGGTTGTTGCCTTCACAATTCAAATGGGGAAGAAATGGCCCACATGGCCATTCCCTTGGGCAAATGCACAAACAATGAAGCAGAGTTGAAAGCATTAGTTGCATGTATAAACCTATGCAAAGTATTGAATATAAAGAGGATTAACATTAAAGGGGACTCAGCCATAATCATTAATGCCCTTAGAAAAGGGGCAATGCCTGATTGGAAGCTAAATGCTTACCTAGCTAAGATATTGATGGACATCAAGACATTTGACAGGGTCATCTTTAATCACATCTACAGAGAGGGCAATAATAGGGCTGACTCCCTATCTAACATGGGGGTTGATGGTAAAACAATGATCCATGTGGCACCTGGCATCTATCCTTAAACAATATTTTACATTGACACAAAACCTATAAAATAACAGCATTTATACAGTTTTATCCACAATTTAACCAAACACTTTATCCCATTATATACATAGTGATAGCCTAAGCTCAAAATTAGGGGCAGGGGATGAAAATTAAATATTTAACACAACCTTTTACACTCTCTGTTTTAGATCATTTAGAGTCATTCATATTAATACATTTACATATACATAATAATTTGTATAGACATAGCCATATATATACTGACTGGATGAGTTTATCCATTGGCCTTAAACTCTGTTATAGAATATGCAGAACAATGTTAAATTTAATAAATATTAAAATATTGGATACACATATATAAATATATATTCAGATATATATATACAACCTATGTATATATATATAATACATATATATATATATAGATCTTATATATTTATATATACAACACATATTTACATTCATATCTATATATATATAGATATATATATGTATACATATATATATATATATACATATGTATACATATACATATATATATATATATACATATATATATACATACATATATATATACATATGTATATATATATGTATACATATATATATGTATATATATATATATATATGTATATGTATACATATATATATCTATATATATATATATAGATATGTATATATATATATATACATATATATATCTATATAAATATATATATTTATTTATTTTATCTTATATATATATGTTAGTTAACAGATTTGCCTTTTATACATTTTATTCTTTAAAAGACAAAGCAGCTAACAGTTGGATAATTCTAGAAATAATTATCCTCTGCATACAGGTACAGCTCCCCAACAAAGAATGATTTTCAATCAACTCTAAATTTATAGTAATTTTGTTTGTATACTTTTTACCCAAAAGTACTAAAAGGCAGATCAATATTCATTTGTCAGCACACAATGAATATACTCTTAATTAATAACACAAATTCTATTATGAAGTTCACAGACTTCAATCATTTATTTTTCAGGGAAAAAAGCATTCTATGTGCATTCACATATAATGAGAAGAAAAGTAACAAATTCGTGATTCAAACTAAATCCACACAGAGATTATAGTCAAAATCTATTAAACTCACAGATTTAATACTATAGAATTTGTAACAATTTTATTCATAAAAAAAAATTGCTCTTTTCTTTCTCAGAATATCATGAAAAATAGATTTTATCTATTGCATTCCTTTCGCCCAAAAATCTTTCGGACCTTTTCAGAGTCATTTTCATCCCTTATATAGCCACAACAAGGCTTACAATAAAAGTGGGAAACACGAAATAACTAACTTTTCCACCCCGTCAAGTTCAGTAAAATTATCAAATGAAACTGTCCTTTCAAATTACTAGAAAACAGAGCCTATTGTCTAGAAAACATGAAACAGTTTTAAGAAACAGATTCTTTCTTCCAATCAGAATATGGCATAATGAAGTGCTAGATAACAGTATTATGTGGAAGCCCCACATGTTCTATACACTATTTCCACACCTCCTTTTCCTTGTGAACCTACGCACCCTTATCGGAGTGGCTATCCAGATGTCCAATGCATAGGAAAAGAAGTGACTCAATTTTAGCAATAATAGTTAGGTCATATGAGACCAAGCCTTTAGCCTCCTTCACATAGTTAATCTTTTTCACAAAAGATTCCATTATTGCTTCAACCGTTTCTAGTGTCCCGTCACTTTTTAGGCACTTAATTCCAATGCATAGGAGCTCATTTCGCATGGAGGTCATTAACTCTGCAAGTTGATTTGCCAATTTCATGAATTCTTCATATACCTATTTTATCAGAGAATTCCTCCATTCAATGTTCTTTTGGCAGACATACAAGATGCTATCATCCAGTCCTGTTACTGGTTTCTCAACCAGAAATTTCATAACTCCATAAGTCTGTACTTCTCGCATCTATGCATCCCTTGTTGCCCATTCCACCTCTTTATTTTTCCAATTACTTATTTCTATCTCCAATACTTTCATTACCTGGATTGCCCCATTATGGACTTTACTCAGGTTCACAAAATACTCAACTCCAGATTTCCGCATCTACTCCAACCAATCCATTACAGTCTCTATTATCAGTCTACATTTTTGTATTTGTTCCAAGGTTTTCTGATTGGCCAGGGACTTTGGATAAAATGACGTAGGCAATTGTGACAAGGGTTGAGGATTCAGACTATTTATTGCCTCAATGTACTCTACCATTCTGCGCAACATCTCCTTCATTTGACATTTGTCCCTTTCATCTTTCCAAGTCCTTGTGATAATCTTCTTAGTTTGAAGCTTCGAGATGAAGGACGTCTATGGCACGAGTAGCAATCCCTATGTTCACCTTTTCAATGGCAAAATCCTGAACTGTAGGATTTTCTATCTTAGCATCTGTTAATGGATGTGCAATTTCTGCCACCCAATTTCCATTGTCAACGTCAAAATCAATTTTTGACACAGTCTTTGATTTCTTGGCTTTGGGAGTCTTTCCCAAGCACTTACTCACCATATCCTCTATTGAAATGGAGGTAGGGACTATATTTCTCTTCTTGCTGCCAAGCATATTATCCAACCAGACTGGGCCTGTGGAAGCTGAAGTCTTTCCAAAATTAGTTCCTACATCTTTTTCATCTCTTATTATTATGGTAGAGTCCACCTAAAAGGTTTCCTGTTCTTGTTGGCTGGTGTCCTCATCATCTAGATTTCATTTCTCTAAACCTAGATTATTTTGAATGACATCCATTCCAAGATCAACCACTACTATGTCTAGAGACGAGGGTTTTCTTTTACTCCTGGCTTTAGAGCGGGTAACTCTAATAGGAGTCAATTGCCCTTTGCTTTATAATGCCTTGCTTTTCTACTCACCTTTATCCTTTTTGTGAGAATGACGTGCATCACAAGATTGAATAAATGTATTAGAAACCAGGCTCTTAGAGGATGAAGTTGAACCCCTCAGCTGATTTTTTCTCAATCTGTGTTGCTTAAGCCATTTCTCCATTCTTAGTATGACCATGAGGGTTCTAGTCTAAATATCTTCCTCCCCATTTTTCTCCCAATTTATCTCTGAGATTACCTCTGCCTGCTTGTCTTCAACAAAATGTGAATCAATTAAATCTTTTCCATTATCCACAATATGAGCAGTGTCCATTTCCAGGCCATAATCTCTTACTTGTTGCACAGTGAATCTTAGGTGGGCTCTTCTCCTAACCTCATACTCATCCTCACAATCTAGCCAGAAGTCGTTTAGATTTGACATATGCTGAAAATGTTTCCTAATTGTAAGATGAGCCATTGCAAAGCCTTTAATATCAAAGTTAGTGCAAGGAACACATAGTTTGAAATTGAACTGTTTGAACTCTAGTTCAAGGTTCAAGGCATCTGAAACACTATTGCAAGTGTAATATGTTAGTTCAATAGGGAAAGAAACCCCTCTTTGGTGCTTTTCTCTATATTTCTTTTCTATATACTCAAGTTGCCTACTTACTTCCATTAGCATCCGTCTATTGAAGACATACCTCGACAATTTGTTGGGTTCTCCTTCAAAGCCACCAACCCTCAGATAAGTGAATCTAGAAAACTGAATGTAGAAACCATCGTAGGTACTTATAAATTGCATAGCTTCCTTGGTCAATCTTTTATGCATGTCTCCTCTTAATTCAAATACTATCCTACCCAGAAAAATATTTTAAACTTTATAATAATTTTTTGCTACCCTATGTTGATGTAAATGTGGATAGTACTCATAAATTCTCATATCAGCCTACCAAATTTCATGGAATAAACCTTTCCATTTGCGTATACAAGCTAAGAAATATATAAGATAGGAAGACATATAAAAATTCTTGTTTCCAAAGCAGCTTAATCCCTCATGCATTCTCTCTACAATTAACTCGGCCCAGTCTATATATCTTTTCTCACCAAAAATAACTTGAACAAAGAAATACATCCAATCTTCCCAGTAATAGGCAATCTGATTTCCCCGCACCCTATGTAAGAGAATGATTATATCCCTTACTTCTTGAATCATGTGATCACAGGTTAATGGGCTTGGCAACCTAGAACCCCCTTTTTGGAATTTCAACAGCCAATTCCTAGCAATAACACTTCGGTAATAGGCCTTTTTTTTCTAAGAAAGGCCCTTGTGACTTGCAAACCATCCAATCCTCATATTGTTCTTTCTCAGGAATTCTCATTATTGTGGCAATGGTCTCCCGACTAATTACCAGAAAGCTTCTCCCCTTTACATCCCTAATACACCTCCCGACAGGGTTATATCTGCTCATACATTCTACAACTAATTCTGGACATGATACAGCAGGGGGAAATGTTGCAGCTTCTATTAACCCACTGTCTATAATTTTCTACATTAAAGGGGTATTGGTAGAATTACATGTTCTTTCATGAAATTCCTCTAAATTTACTAATGGCAAGAAGGTGTCTCCTATGTCAGGCAGGGAACATACTAAGCCAGATTTTGTGTCTGACTGAGGTGATTTTGGTCTCATCTCTACTCAATAACCAGGAAAACTGTACAGCAAGGAGAATTGACTGAACTAACTGAAATACTGAACAACACTTTTAAATTTATGCAAATTAACAAGGAAGAAAGAAGAACTTTGAGCTCACCTTTCATGCAGAACCAAAAATTCACACAAAGTTACCAATATTTGAACAAACAACAAAGGCCAATAACTTATTTTCAAAGAAACAGACTTATAACATAACCTGAAATGTCGGTTGCATGACTCTTTATGATTCCTGCCTGCATGATTATCCATGCCAATTGTGCCGAAAGGATTTGACCCCGACACCTTATTAATTCCCGCATACCTTCTCCTTTCATATCTTTTCTCAACATGATTATCTCTAGTATGGATGTCATTATCATTCATTACCTTTAAGGTTCATCATTCAAATCTAGAATATTTCTTTATATGCTGATACTTCATTACTTTGTCTTCAAAATTATCTATCTTCGAACCTTGAACCCTGAACCATTAAAAACTAGTTCGGAGGTTCAAGTTCAAGATTTCACTAGAGAACAAATCGTTTGGTCAAACAAGGACTCACACTTTACGAACGTGACTCACAAAGGACTTAATACAACATGTTTGAACCTTGAACCCTGAACCATCTTTTAAAAGGTTCAAAGATTCAAGTTCAACAACAACTATTATAAAGTCTATTGACACCCTATTGAACACAAAGCCATTACTTCATAAACCGACTTTGAACTTTGAACCACTTTTTGAAAGGTTCAAAGGTTCAATTTCAAGAAAGACCACAAAACGAAAAACTTTCTTTGGATGCGAAAAATTTAAAGGAGCAAACTAACATTGGCTCTTACTAGGGACTAGGATGGTAACGAACTAAGACATGAACCCAAAAATGTCTGGTTTCCCAAAATAAGACTCATAGGGAAAAGATCTAAACCTCAACAAACTGAACCTACGATTAATCACAACAAAATTTTATATACAAGACCTGCAGGGGACTCCTGCTCACAATTTATACAATTTCAAATCCTACCCATTATATGTCAGGGGAAGAACGGTACCATCTGGGAATGCAAGTATAAATGAATTTTGTCTTTTTACTTCATGGATGTGGAACGGCCCCTTCCAAAGTGATTCAAATTTTCTATGTGCTCCTTTTGGTGCCTTTCTGTTGTCCCAAAGTAAAACCTGATCACCTGACATGAATTTCCGTGGTCTGGCTCTCCTGTCAAATATTTTCTTGACTCTCATCTAATGTTCTATAATCCAATCAACCAATTTCTCTCTTTCCTACTCAACTTTCATTAAATGCATAATTCTCCTCTCTAGAGAATCCTAAAAATGTACATCCTCTATTACTGTTTGTAACTTTGAAGCCGCAAGTTCCAGAGGAAGTGATAACTGAGCTCCTACACCATAGACTAACTCAAAAGGTGACATGCCAATTGCTCTCTTTGGAGTAGTACGGTCTGCCCAGATAGCTTCATATAACTTCTTATGCCAATCTTTGAAATTTTCACTAACTAATTTCTTCATAATATTTATCAGGTTTTTATTACTTGACTCTGCTTGGCCGTTACCCTATGGGTAATAATCTGAGGAATGAGCAAGCAAAATCCCATAATCATAGCAAAACATAGAAATTTCAATGGAGGAGAAATTAGTTGCATTATCAACCATGAGTTTGTGAGGAACTCCAAAATGAACCAAAATATTTTCCTTTAAAAAATTATAGACAACCTCTGATGTAGTCTTTCTTATCGAAATAGCTTCGACCCATTTTGTGAAGTAGTCGGTAGCAGTCAGAATATGAGTGTGTCCTGCACTTTATGTAGGCGAAAATGGCCCTATGAAATCTAAACCCCATTGTTTAAATGGTTCATCAATAATTACAGGTCTGAGAGGCAATGCTGCAAGTTGAGGCTTTTTGGTGAACATTTTACATTTTTCACATCTGGCTACCCAAGCATAAGCATCTTTGAACATACCTGGCCAATAATAACAATTCCTCAGGATTTTATAAGCAGTTACTGTTGATGAAAAATGACTGCCATAGGCTTCATCATGAAAAGTTTTCAACAATGATTCTTGGAGTGGTTTATCTACACAGCGTAAGAAAGTTCCGTCCAACCCTTTTTTGTATAGCACATCATTAAAAATGACATACTTGGTATCCTTCAATCTTAGGTTTCGCCTTTCTCTCGAAGATAGATGCACTGAACAATCTCCATAAGTTAGGTAATAGGCAACATTTACAAACCAAGTATCTTGAAGTCCACAAACAGAACTAAGGGAAATTCCTTATTATTTCCATTTTCATTTTCTGCAAGTAACTTACATAGACCTTGTCCTCTCACTAATTTAGTCAGCTTTATACCTAAGTTAAATTTTCAAATCTTAGAAACCCATGAGGATCTATTATTCATTCCAATATCCTGCTGTGTTAGAATGCTTTTAAAAGAAGAATGAGGTACATATACTACTGCATGGGAATGAAGAATATAATACCTAAACTACTTTACAGCTTTCACAATAGCAAATGCCTACTTTTCCATCAGCGAATATTTTAATTCATGCTTTTTCAATGGCACACTAATGAGTGCTATGGGGACTTCTTCAGCTTCTTCATTTTTTTGAAGCAATATTCCTGACATAGTATGTTCTAAAGCATAACAATAAATAATGAAATCTTTCTTAAAATTAGAATTAACAAGGGTAGGAGCATGTGCTATAGCTTTCTTAATTGCTTCAAAGGCTTTCTTTCCCTCTTCATTCCACTTAAACACTAATTTTTCACTCATTAAGGGCACAATATATCGGGTGGTCTCTGCAAAATCAAGAATAAACCTCCTTAAAAAGTTTACCTGCTTGAAGAAGGATCTGACTCCATTCCTGTTAGATGGCAAGCTTAGTTGTTGAATTGACTTTACCCTTTTATGATCCACTTTGACACCTTCCTTTGAGACAATATGACCTAATGATTTACCCTCAGTGACACCAAACACTGATTTCTTAGGGTTTAAAGACACTCCATGCTCTCGACATCTTTGTAGTACCTATTTTAAGTCTCTTAAGTGGTTCTTTCTCCTTTTTGAAAATACCGTTAGATCATCAAGATATACAACTATTATTTTATCCTTCAAATGACCAAAAGACAAGTCCATGGCTCTCTGAAAGGTTGCTCCAACATTAATCAAACCAAAAGGCATTATGTTGTATGCAAAGGTACCCCAGGGAGTAATAAAGGCTGTTTTATGCTGATCCAGTTCTTGAATACTGATCTAATTATAACCAGAAAAGCCATCTAACATAGACATCATTTTTGAGCCTGAGATTGTCTGCAAAATATGATCCATTGAGGGTAAAGGATAATTATCCTTCAAACTGGCCTGATTCAAATTTCTGAAATCTACACATATCCTTATTTCCCCATTTTTCTTATGAACAGGAACTATGTTTGCAATCCAAGTAGAATGATGAATAGGATAAATAATCCTTGGTTTCAGCATCTTATCTACCTCTCTAAAAATAGCCTCCGTAACTTTAGGGTTAAAACCCCTTAGCTTCTATCTAAAAGGACTTGTTGCAGGCTTTAAAGGAATATGATGTTGAAAATGTCCATCCCTAAAGTTTTTCAGATCATAATAGCACTAGGCAAACACATCTCAAAACTCCATTAAGAGACTTATGAATCTCTTCTTTTCCTCAGACGTACAACATTTTCCTAAGTTAAAATACTTAGGATCTTCCTTTGTTCCAATGTTGATTCTTTCATATTCTCCTGTATCCTGAGCTATACGAGTTTTCTCATCCTTCCTTTGCCTTAAAGCATCATGATGATCAAAAATATGTTCCAAAGAAACCAAACCTTTGGGAATCCTATTTCCCTTTAACTGCACTATCCGTTCATTTGCCTCTTGTTTTAACTCTGGAGAGAACTCTTTGCACTCTGAGGTTGAACCTTCAAAGAAAGTAGATATTAAAAACTCTGCACATTGCAAGAAATTCTTGATCTACTGATCATTTTAAAACACCTACCAAAATCCTGAGTTATTAGGTACACTTGGTCGATAAATCAGTTCTACTCGATAAGTATCATCTATAAATTCTGGATGTGGAACCAAAAGGGAAGCCGATACTGCTAAAGAATCACCTTTAGAATTTTGCTCTCTAGGAATAGCTTCAATAAAGAATGCATCAAACCCTTCAATTTCATCCCATACCCTATTCCTATAATGCCTCAATCTCTCATTCTTGACACTAAATAACCCCTTGACTTGCTTCACAATCAACTCTGCATCCCCTTTAACTCGTAGCAGCCTTATTCCCAATTTCTTTGCTTCAGATAGTCCTAACAACAAAGCTTCATACTCGGCTGTATTATTTGTATTCATAAATTGTAACTTAAAGGAAAATAGAATGGGCTTTCTAGAAGGAGGAATTAAAACAACCCCTGCCCCTGAACCAGATGCTGAACAACTGCCATCAAACTCCAAACCCCAAAGTTCATTAGCTCTTTGTGACTAATGAGCTGCAGCCATGACCCCATTGTCAGACAAAATCATATAGTTGCCAAAATCACATTCTTGATACAAAATTTGTTCTTTAGGATCATCCGTTGGGAAAACAGTAAATTTAGACTTTCATTCTAGTTGCAAAATAACTTGTCTTTTCCCAATAGGAATGGTGGCTTGGGACCAATCCATCTTAATTTCACGACCTAGGTCTTTACAAAAGGTCCTACTAAGTAGCATGCCATAACTTGTTGGAATATCAACTACTAAAATAGTCAACTTAACACATTTATCAGCATGTACAACAAGAGTCACTTGTGCATCTTTAATCTGTGCTACAAGAGGAATTTGTTTGGAATCCATGGAATAGCATCTTCCAAAGGTTTTTGTTAAAGATAACCCTAAGGCCTTAGCTACAACGGATGGCATAATATTATCTGAGGCACCAGAATCAATAATATAGTTATTCAATCTATGTCCATTTATGAACAGAGACACATAAAAAGGGTTAGGTTTAGGCTCAAAAATAGGTATCATTTCATTAGTTTGATTACCAACAATATCAGATGAAGTTTCAGGACTGACTGGATGTGTTGACTCTTGATATTGTGGCATTGAGGCAAGATTAACTAACTGCTGAGTTGTCCCAACTTGTGTAGAAGCATTGTTCCCTTTAACAAATTTAACAAGCCTATCAAGTTTTTTAGGGTTCAATTTCAGATATTCTGCTAGTGAGATTTGAATTCTAGAGGGTTTACAAAATTCTATTATATCAAAAGGACTGACTATGTCTACAGGCTTTAACAATGGAATTTCTTATACCTGTAAATCATTGTTGTGAGAACGAGAGAAGATTTCTTTACCTTTGGAACTTCCAGCTAAGGATGAAGAAGCCCCTTGACACTTAATATTGTGCTAGTTTCTAGTTAATAATGCACATGAAGGATCTTCTAAGGTAACCAAAATGTCACCTCCTCTTTTTGAATGTGACTCATACTCTAGGAAGTGTATTTCAGAGTCACCAGGCTACCCTAAAGATTCTTCTTTGCTTACTTCCCCTAGCGTCTCTTTTGAACCCATCAATTGTGTATAGCGTACCATTTCGGGACAAGAGTTTCCATCATGATCATTAGTAAGATGAAAGATACACATATTAGCTTTTGGTGGAGGTGCCTCAATGGCTAACCTCTGTTGTATAGGAGGTAATTGTGGTACTCTTACTCCAGTCCCAGTTGATTGATTTGGAAATCTTCTAGGAACATTTGGCAATTGTCTCGTAAGTGTTATGATATCATTCATCAACCTTTGAATCATAGGATCTGATGTAGTAGTTGATGTTGAGGTTTGTGCAGTAGAGGTTTGAACCTCTCTTTTCCATTTCCCTGCTGTAATTAAATCATCCTCCAATTCAATTGCTAAGGTCTTAGCAGCTTCTAAGTTTTGTACTCTCTGCCTACGGATCAAGAAACTTATTTCTGAGGACATTGAGTTGATAAAGAAACACTTCAAATTATCACCAGAGGGTCTTTGATTAACGAGGATTTTATGAACTATCTTGTTAAATTTAGCCACAAAACCTCTCATAGTTTCAAGAATCTCGTTTTTAAGCTGCGCTAATTGAGCCAAAAGAAAAAGCTCATCCTCAGCTAACTTGAACCTAGCTTCAAATTTTGTCTTAATATCTTGCCAGTTCATAATAACACCATTCGGTAAATGGTAGAACCAATCTGCAGCTGCATCAGTTAATGTTTGAACAAAAAGTCTGACAGCTACATCCTCATGCTGAATTGCTAATACACCACATGTCGCATGAAAATCATTCAAATGCTCACTAGTTGTGACTTTTCCATCTCCACTAAATTTAGGCAGGTGATCTTGCGAGCCTTTTGGTAGAGGGTTTAAATTAGCTCCTAAAGCTAGTGGTCCTATAGTTGGTCCCCAGGGATTATTCATAGCCATTGGTAAGATAATGTTTAAAGGCTTAGGGTTGAAAACTATAGGAAGGGAAACACCATGCAACATCAGGGCATGACAAGTAGAAGATACGGGTATATGAGAAAAAGCACTAGGAGGTCTACTCCTCGCTCTTCTTTGTGGTGTAAAGGAAGTAGAAAAACTCAAATTCTATAATTCTTGAAAAACTGAATCAATAACTCCTTCACGCCTCTGGGACCTCGTATACCTTCTGGACTCCAGTCTATTTACAAAATATATCTCTAATATTTCACCAAAATGAATTCTAAGTCTAATCACAAGATAGCCCTATACATCTCATGATTTTATTTCTGATCTCTTATTCGACTCCCCAGTAGAGTCGCCAAAAATATGTTAGTTAACAGATTTGCCTTTTATATATTGTATTCTTTAAATCTCTGTATGCCCATTAATTAAAAGACAAAGCAACTAACAGTTGGATAATTCTAGAAATAATTATCCTCTGCATACAGGTACAACTCCCCAATAAAGAATGATTTTCAATCAGCTCTAAATTTATAGTAATTTTGTTTGTATACTTTTTACCCGAAAGTACTAAAAGGTAGATCAATATTCATTTGTCAGAACACAATGAATATACTCTTAATTAATAACGCAAATTCTATTATGAAGTTCACAGACATCAATCATTTATTTTTCAGAGAAAAGCACATTCTATGTGCATTCAAATATAATGAGAAACAAATTCCTGATTCAAACTAAATCCACACAGAGATTATCGTCCAAATCTATTAAACTCATAGATTTAATACTATAGAATCTGTAACAATTTTATTCATAAAAAAAAACTGTTCTGTTCTTTCGCAAAATATCATGAAAAATAGATTTTATCTATTGTATTCCTTTCCCCCAAAAATCTTTCGGACCTTTTCAGAGTCATTTTAATCCCTTATATAGCCACAACAGGGCTTACAATAAAAGTGAGAAACACAGAAAAACTAACTTTTCCACCCCGTCAAGTTCAGCAAAATTATCAAATGAAACTGTCTTTTCAAATTACCAGAAAATAGAGCCTATTGTCTAGAAAACATGAAACAGTTTTAAGAAATAGATTCTCTCTTCCAATCAGAATACGCCATAATCAAGTGCTGGATAACAGTATTATGTGGAAGCCCCACGTGTACTATATGCTGTTTCCACACCTCCTTTTCCTTGTGAACCTGCGCAACCTTATTGGAGTGGCTATCCAGATGTCCAATGCATAGGAAAAGAAGCGACTCAATTTTAGCGATAATAGTTAGGTCATCTGAGACAAAGCCTTTAGCTTCCTTCACATAGTTAATCTTTTTCTCAAAAGATTCCATTATTGCTTCAACCGTTTCTAGTGTCCCGTCACTTTTTTGGCACTTAATTCCAATGCATAGGAGCTCATTTCATACGGAGGTGGTTAACTCTACAAGTTGGTCTGCCAATTTTGTGAATTCTTCACATGCCTATTTTATTAGAGAATTCCTCCATTCAATGTTCTTTTGGCCGACATACAAGATGCTATCATCTAGTCCTGGCACTAGTTTCTCAACCAAGAATTTCATAACTCCGTAAGTCTATACTTCTTGCATCTATGCAGCCCTTGGTGCCTATTCCACCTCTTCATTTTTCCAATTACTTATTTCTATTTCCAATTCTTTCATTACCTGTATTGCCCCATTATGGACTTTACTCAGGTTCACAAAATACTCAGCTCTAGATTTCCGCATCTGCTCCGACCACTCCATTACAGTCTCTATTATCAGTCTAAATTTTTGTATTTGTTCCAAGGTTTTCTGATTGGTAGGGGACTTTGGATCAAATGATGTAGGCAGTTGTGACAAGAGTTGAGGATTCAAACTATTTATTGCCTCAATGTACTCTACCATTCTATGCAACATCTCCTTCATTTGACGTTTGTTCCTTTCATCTTTCCAAGTCCTTGTGATAATCTTCTTAGTTGAAGCTTCAAGATGAAGGACGTTTGTGGCATGAGTAGCAGTCGCTATGTTCACCTTTTCAATGGCAAAATCCTGAACTGTAGGATTTTCTATCTTAGCATCTGTCAATGGATGTGCAATTTCTACCACCCAATTTCCACTATCAACATCAAAATCAATTTTTGACATAGTCTTTGATTTCTTGGCTTTGGGAGTCTTTCCCAAGCACTTTCTCACCATATCCTCTATCGGAATGGAGCTAGGGACTATATTTCTCTTCTTGCTGCCAAGCATATTATCCAACCAGAATGGGCCTGTGGAAGCTGGAGTCTTTCCAAAATCAGTTCCTACATCTTTTTCATCTCTTATTATTATGGTAGAGTCCACCTCAAAGGTTTCCTAATCTTGTTGGCTGGTGTCCTGATCGTCTAGATTTTGTTGCTCTGAACCTGGATTATTTTGAGTGGCATCCATTCCAAGATCAACCACTACTTTATCTAGAGACAAGGGTTTTCTTTTACTCCTGGCTTTAGAGTGGGGAACTCTAACAAGAGTCAATTGCCCTTTGCTTTGTAATGCCTTGCTTTTTTGCTCACCTTTATCCTTTTTGTATAAATGTATTAGAAACCAGGCTCTTAGAGGATGAAGTTGAAACCCTCAGCTGACTTTTTCTCAATCTGTGTTGCTTAAGCCATTTCTCCATTCTTAATATGACCATGAGGGTTCTAATCTGAATATCTTTCTCCTCATTTTTCTTCCAATTTATCTTTGAGATTACCTTTGGTTGCCTGTCTTCAACAAACTGTGAATCAATTAAATCTTTTCTATTATCCATAATATGAGCAGTGTCCATTTCCAGGTCAGACTCTCTTACTTGTTGCATAGTGAATCTTAGGTGGGCTCTTCTCTAGACCTCATACTCATCCTCACAGTCTACCCAGAGGTCTTCTAGATTCGGCATATGCTGAAAATGTTTCCTAATTGTAAGATGAGCCATTGCAAACCCTTTAATATCAAAGTTAGTGCAAGGAACATATAGTTTGAAATTGAACTGTTTGAACTCTAGTTCAAGGATCAAGGCATCTGAAACACTATTACAAGTGTAATATGTTAGTTCAATAGGCGAAGAAACCCCTCTTTGATTCTTTTCTCTGTATTTCTTTTCTATATAGGCAAGCTGCCTACTTACTTCCATTAGCACCTGTCTATCGAAGACATACCTCGCAATTTGTAGGGTTTTCCTTCGAAGCCACCAACCCTTAGATAAGTGAATCTAGAAAACTGAATGTAGAAACTGTCGTAGGTACTTACAAATTGCATAGATTCCTCAGTCAATCTTTTATGCATGTCTCCTCTCAATTCAAATACTATCTGGCCCAAAAAAATATTTTGAACTTTATAATAATTTTCTGCTACCCTGTGTTGCTGTAAATGTGGATAGCACTCATAAATTCTCATATCATCCTACCAAATTTCATGGAATAAACCTATCCATTGGTATATACAAGATAAGAAATATATAAGATAGGAAGACATATAAAAATTCTTGTTTCCAAAGCAGCTTAAGCCCTCATGCATTCTCTCTACAATTAACTCAGCCCAGTCTATATATCTTTTCTCACCAAAAATAACCTGAACAAAGAAATACATCCAATCTTCCCAGTAATAGGCAATCTGATTTCCCCACACCCTATGTAAGAGAATGATTATATCCCTTAATTATTGAATCATGTGATCATGGGTTAATGGGCTTGGCAACCTAGAACCCCCTTTTTGAATTTCAACAGCCAATTCCTGCCAATAACACTTTCGTAATAGGCCTTTTTTTCTGAGAAAAGCCCTTGTGACTTGCAAACCGTCTAGTCCTCATATTGTTCTTTCTTAGGAATTATCATTACTATGGCAATGGTCTCCCGACTAATTACCAGCAAACTTTTACCCTTTACATCCCTAATACACCTCCTGACAGGGTCATATCTACTCATACATTCTAAAACTAATTTTGGACATGATACGGTAGGGGGAAATGTTGTAGCTTCTATTAACCCACTATCTAGAATTTTATGCATTAAAGGGGTATTGGCAGAATTACGTGTTTATTCATGAAATTCCTCTAAATTTACTGATGGCAAGAAGGTGTCTCCTATGTCAAGCAGGGAACAGACTAAGCCAGATTTTGGGTCTAGCTAAGGTGGTTTTGGTCTCATCTCTACTCAATAACCAGGAAAAGTGTACAACAAGGAGAATTGACTGAACTAACTGAAATACTGAACAACACTTTTCAATTTATGCAAATTAACAGGAAAGAAAGAAGAACTTTGAGCTCACCTTTCATGCAGAACCAAAAATTCACACAAAGTTGAGAAAAGAAACTATTGCCACTGCTACTCCCCTACTAATTGATTTGAACAAACAACAGAGGCCAATAACTTATTTTCAAAGAAACAAACTTATAACATAACCTGAAATGTCGGCTGCATGACTCTTTATGATTCCTGCTTGCATGATTATCCATACCAATTGTGCCGAATGGATTCGACCCTGACACCTTATTAATTCCTACATACCTTCTCCTTTCATATCTTTTCTCAACATGATTATCTCTAGTAGGGATGTCATTATCATTCATTACCTTTGAGGTTCATCATTCAAATCTGGAATATTCCTTCATATGCCGATACTTCATTACTTTGTCTTCAAAATTATCTATCTTTGAACCTTGAACCCTGAACCATTAAAAAGTAGTTCGGAGGTTCAAGTTCAAGACTGCACTAGAGAACAAAACATTCAATCAAACAAGGACTCACACTTTACGAACATCACTCACAAAGGACTTAATATAACATGTTTGAACCTTGATCCCTAAACCACCTTTTAAATGGTTCAAAGATTCAAGTTCAACAACAACTATTACAAAGTCTATTGATGCCCTATTGATCACAAAGCCATTACTTCATAAACTGACTTTGAACTTTGAACTTTGAACCACTTTTTGAAAGGTTCAAAGGTTCAAGTTCAAGAAAGACCACAAAATGAAAACTTTCTTTGGATGCAGAAAATTTAAAGGAGCAGACTAATAATATAAACACATACTATATAATGGATATATATAAATGAATTTATATATCTATATAAATATATATATTTATATATTTACAAATACATACTATATAATATATATATATATATATATATATATGAATATTTATATAAACATATATATATTTATAATCTAATATATATATAATTATACACTAGATATATATATACATATATATAAATATAAAATTTATAATCATATATATATAAATATATACATAAGTTATATCACATATCTATATACACTCTGTTTATTATCCACACATCACTTGTTATATGATAAAACATTTAAGAAAATGATAATCATTAGCTCTTATGATGGGTACACTCAAATCTAGATATATACAACTGTATAAAAAATCAAAACTCTTAATGAAAGCACCCGATCATCATTATAAATCTGATCTCAGAGAGATCTGGGCCATTATGGCGGGTTAGAGTCCTGATGAGAAGGGCATTAGTTGGCTGTTCTAGTCAATAACTCGAAAGATCATTCACCAAAATATAAGTATGGTTATTCAAAATGATTTTCCTACAGGCGGATCATCATTTGAAGATTTGGCATTTATGCTAAATCAATTAGAAATGTCCGATGAGGATGAAAGGAACGCAATATTTAAGAAAGGATGTGACAGCTCAGTCATTAACATAATTACCCAACACGACTATTAAGCCAAGCCTTCATGATAAAATTCAGAAGCTTTTAAAACAATCTAGGCCTGTATAGCTTTGTGTTATCGATACCTCCTGGATTGAAGTTAAACCAAAAATGGACACCCCGATCAAACAGAGTAGCTCAAAGTGGCAAATGGCCTTCGATGGGGCTATCACTAGGGATCACCTCAAACGCAATATTTGCTTTCCTTATACCTTAGTAATAGATGTTGTAGAAAATATCCTTGGCCCAGACTATCTCACAAATACTGACCGAACTAGGGTAAACTCTGATGTGGTGGCCATGTTCTTGGTTATTACGGTGATAACTATAAAATAGTAATAAGGGCTTGTAAGGGAAAGAAAATATCTTCCCACCTGTTCACTCTAGCCTGGGGTGCTATTGTAATGTTCAAAATCTGTGCATATATGTAATAGATATAGAAATTATCTGGACTATGGTCTCGGGCAAGGCCGGAGGTTTTCTCACCTCCACTCTTTCCTACTGGCGCCCGCAGGAGTGGAGTGATGTAAACTTTAATCTCCCTCTACCTCTCTCTATCTCTCTATCTATTTCTTTCCCACTTTTGTGACCTTTATACCTATATCTTTGTATCTCACTAGCTTTATCTCTCCATATCTCTTCTCTCATATCTTTATCTATCTCTACCTTATTATCGCATCAACTCTCTCTCTCTCTCTCTCTCTCTCTCTCTCTCTCTCTCTCCTTCATTAAGACCTTTCAAAGATAAACAAATGAAGATTTCTTATATGGCCTACCAATTGACCTAATGTAGTACACAAATGTATGCAAAAAATATAATTTTTTTCTAATTAACCTTTTGCGTTTATTCGGAATACCCATTGCACATAATAGTGCACTTGATAGTTTATATTTAGCTATGAATTAGTTATATTAAGTTAACTCATTAAAATAGGTTGACCTCAAAGTGCAATAGTTTTTGCACACCCAGTGTTGATACTAGGTCTTTAGTTCGACTCACACCTAAGCCAACTCGGAGATGATTGATGAAGGATGAATATGGTGAATAAATGGTAGAAATAATATAGTGGAAAGTCATAAGTAGTAGGAGATTGACACTAGTAGCAAGGATAGGTACATGAATAATAGAATGGTCTCACTCAACCTCTACACGACAGAGAGATAAGGAGATGTTGAGTGATAAGGAGATTCTAAGGAGTGATAAGGAGGTTCTCAATAAAGGAGAGATAAGGTTACACAAGTATGAAGAGTTAAAAATGGAGAGATAAGGGTAACAAAGTGATAAATTAGAGTAGGAGATAGAGTAAGAATGGGGAAAACATAGGAGAAATAAGGGTGGTAATATAGAACATCTCTGAGGATGAGATCCCTAAAGATGTGGCTTCACTAGTTCATAACTCTAGTCAAAACCATTTAAGGATAAAAAAAAGGTTAATTCATCAGAATAAACAATTCACTCCAAAACTTTTAGTTACATATTTTTATTTCACATCATAGATGAAACCTAGTTTAGTTTTCCCTATGGCTATTCATGTCAACAACACATATTTATTCATACCTTAATATCATTGTTAGATAGAAATTAATAGTGAAAATGTAACATTAATAATTATCGTAGCCTTATAATTCAAAAGGGTTGATACTTATGGATATTATAGTGTGTGGGAGAGACAAGACCTTTTGGTATTGTATATATATATATATATATATATATATATATATATATATATATATATATATATATATATATATATATATATATATATATATATATATATATATAAAATTAAATTTCACCTTATAAATATTTTTTTCATCAATTACAATCTTATATATAAAGTTTTGATTGGATTAGCATGAGAAGGGATTACAATCATTAAAGTTTGACCATTAAGACAAAAGATAGAATCTCATGAGGAGTGTGGTTAACAAAAGTACCTTTTATATATGAAGCTTAGAGGATCATACTTTAAAAAAGAAAAAAAATCATAAAATAGCTCTTGGATAATACATTGCCTAATTTTATAAAGTAGAAAATGATATTTTAGGTCACCATTAATGATAAAGTGAGGTATGGTCAAAAGGTTCACCCCTTGATTCTCATAATGGAGACAAAGGTTGGAATCCACAAAGGACACTCTAGTGTTTAACGCTATCCTAGATAGACATCTTAATACTTTTTTTATGGGTAATTTATAACAAGATGATTGTTTCAAAAAGGCATATATTCAATTCATAACTCAAATAAGATATAATTATCATAACAAAAAAACTATAAAGAAAATAAGATAACTAATAGCATATCAATTCATAAAAAAAATCTTCAACCATTTTAGTGATTTTCAAAATCTTAGCTTCAATATCTCTTGGTGTTTTCTCATGATGTAGTAAATATTGTTTATATTATCAGTATTTCAAAAATCTTTAGATTTTATAGAAATGATTTTATTTTATAATATCTCTAACCTTTTGACATAAATGAAGATATTTTTTAGATTTTGAACTATTTTGTATAATGCTTTAATTTGATATTGCTACTAGAAATCTACATAAGGCTGAAAGATAAAGAATATATTATTTAATGAATGTGATTTGAAACATTAATAGAAAATATAAAAAATTAAATAAAAAAGAATCATACTATTATCTAATTCATTTATATCTATTGAATTGATCTACATAAAATTCACTTATAACATACATTATTCTACTTGTATGCCTTCATATATATTTAGGGATGGTGAGCATATTTTTATTTGCTATATAATAATTTTTTATATTATAGTATTTCAAAAGGCTAATTAAATAGAGTTATAATTTAAAAACTAAAATAAGATAATAATCCAGCTACTATGGGATGTTTTCATATATTAGAAATAAATAGGTAGTTTGGACATATTTAAAATTTTGAAATGTTTGCTAAATTCGTATTCTAATTTATAATTTATTGGTATATACTAAAAATAGATATAAGCTTTTACAATTTTTTTTTGTTAAATACAATACAAGATAGGTTTACAACGACTTTTAAGTGAAAATAATCTATTGAATGTTTTCATATATATTAAACATATATAAATAATCTAGACATAATTAAAATTTCTAACTGTTTACTAAACTTATTTTCTAAGTGATAATTTATTGAAATGGATTAATATTAAGCATAAATTTGTACATTTTCTATTGCTAAATCCAATAAATATTTTTAAACTTATTTTCTAAGTGATAATTTATTGCAATGGATTAATATTAAGCATAAATTTGTACATTTTCTATTGTTAAATCCAATAAATGTTTTTTAAGAAGAGAATATGAATATATTTGACATAAAATAATATTTTATCTATATTACTTATTCATCTAATAAAATATTTTATGAAATCAAAACTTTATCTTAAATAATTAGTAGATAGACTATTTAGTGTGGGCATTGCCCATCAAAATTAAATATTTCTCATGCCTGAAAGGAAATTGGATCAATTTTTCATGCCAAAAAAGAATTCCAATCAATTTCTCACACTTGAACAAAAAATTATAAATGCGAAAAAATGTTTCTAAAAAAATAATAATAAATGACAATGCAAATTTCTATTTTGAAAAAATCATTTTAAAACTGCTAGTAAAAACAAAAAGTTTCTATTTTTTAATGGGAACAATCTAGATAAAAAATCTTTCTTTTTCCATCAACCCGTTGTTTCTCTTTCAAGAAAAAGTTTCTATATAACATTAATGTATTTTTCTATCACATTTCAATAGAAGCAAATTCAGTTTCAACACACAGGCAAATTGGGCATCGCACAAAACGAATCAACATCATATTTTTTTCATAAGGTATATATGTGACTTCTGCAACTAAGGATCTTTCAAACTATTTTGAAATAGTTCGTGCTTGTTCCCTTAAAAATTTGATTGTTTTTTACCATTGCAACATGAAATGGGTTGGATGAACTTAAGTCTAACAAAAGATGAACTTCGTAATAAGTTTCTATTGAATTTTATTCAAATGTTTCATACTCCATTTAATTTAATGGATGATATCTGCATAATGTTTCAATGATTAAAAAATACCTATGTTATGCTATTGCTTGCAAATATATATATAGTTTTGAAGGTTCATCGAACTGAAATTTTGAATAGAATATTTGGACAACAAAATGAGACCTTTAAATCTACTTCTTACAATTTTTCATTTCACATCATGCAAAGACATGACATAAGAAAAAATAAATAAAAGGATGATTTATTCATTAGTATTCTATTACTTTTATTCATAAATTTCTCATAAAAAAAGTATTCTATTAACTTCTATTCAGAAAATTTTGTGTAAAGAAGATTGTTTTTTCCAAATTATTCACATACATTGGAGATTTGATTTGCTTTTGTTTTTTAAATCTATTTTACTTTCATAGATCAATTTTAATTTTTTCCATGTTAATGTATTGTAATTACTTAAAATAAATCAATATTATGTAAAAGTATCAATATAGTAACAAAATGATTCTCTCCAAAAAATCTTGATAAGATTTTTCTTTGTATAATGAAATTAAATATGTTTCTATATTTTAAATAAATTAAATAAAGTTATATTATATTTCTATATTTGAATTTGGCTTTTTTTATGTTTCTATATTTAGATTATAGAAAAATATATCATTCTCAATACATTATATCTAAATTATAAAAAACATAACTAAATCTATTTATACATCACTTACACAAATAAACTGAAGTGATAAGATTTAGAAATATAATTAAATAATGATAATATAATACTAATATAAAAACAAATTTAGGTTAGGATAAATATTAATATTCTATATTTTTATACATCCATATGATATAATAAAAAAATATGAATAATATGATAGACTTTCTAAAGTCTATTGAAATAACTATGTTTATAAATATGAATATCATATAAGAACAAATTTGTAAAATAAGGCTTCTTTGTGGTACCTATCATTGCTTATGTTTAATAAAACATGGATTTACAAGAAAAAAGCTAAGGCTTTATGAAAAATTGCTTATGTTTAATAAAACATGGATTTACAAGAAAAAGCTAAGGCTTTATGAAAAAACCAAGATAACCCCCTTTCTCTCTCTGGCCCCTCCTCCCCATAACTGTAAAGAATCAAATACTACCATTTTTCTATGACAGATTGAGCATGTCATTTTAGTGGTATAAATATGAATATCATTGTATGAGATTCCAGATTTGATTGTGTGAGATTTTTCACATAAAAAAATCTCACACAATCAAATCTAGAAGCTCATATAGGTATAAATATGATTTTATTGCAATTAAAAAAATTGAGTGACAGATTGCACTATACTCAAAGGTTTTCAATATTTAAATAAAGCTTAAGCTCATCTTTGTAATATTAGAAAACTAGGATAACACCCCTTCCCGAGAATATTTGAATACTATAAATTTCCTATGATAGACAATACCATTTTAGTGGTATAAATAAGGTTTCATTGCAATTAAAAAAGGGATAACCCCCCTTCCAATAGAATATTTGAATAGTATCATTTTCCTATGATAGATTGAGCATGCCATTTAAGTGGTATAGATATGGTTTCATTGCAATTAAAAAAACTGAGTGATAGATTGCACTATACTCGGAAGTTTTCAATATGTAAATAGTGCTTAAGCTCATCTTTGTAATATGAGAAAACTAGGATAACTCCCCTTCCCCCAAATATTCAAATACTATCATTGTCCTATGATAGACTGAGCATGCCATTTCACTGGTATAAATATGGTTTCATTACAATTAAAAAACTGAGTAACAGATTGCACTATACTCAGAAGTTTCCAATATGTAAATAGTGCTTAAGTGTATCTTTATAATATGAGAAAACTAGGATAACTCCCCTTCCCCCTAATATTCAAATACTATCATTTTCCTATGATAGATTGAGCATGCAATATCACTGGTATAAAAATGGTTTCGTTGCAATTAAAAAACTGAGTAACAGATTGCACTATACTCAAAAGTTTCCAATATGTAAATAGAGATTAAGCTCATCTTTATAATATGAGAAAACTAGGATAAGCCCCCTTCCCCTAGAATATTTGAATGCAATTATTTTTCTATGATAGATTGAGCATGCCATTTCAGTAGTATAAATATGGTTTCATTGCATTTAAAAAAACTAAGTAGCAGATTGCACTATACTCAGAAGTTTTCAATATGTGAATAGAGATTAAGCTCATCTTTGTAATATGAGAAAACTAGGATAACCCCCCTTCCCCAAGAATATATGAATACTATTATTTTCCTATGATAGATTGAGCATGTCATTTCAGTGGTATAAATATGGTTTCATTGCAACTAAAAAAACTAAGTAGCAGATTGCACTTTACTCAGAAGTTTTCAATATGTAAATATAGCTTAAGCTCATCTTTGTAATATGAGAAAACTAGAATAACCCACCTTCCCCTAGAATATTTGAATGCTATCATTTTCCTATGATAGATTGAGCATATGCCATTTCAATGATATAAATATGGTTTCATTGCAATTAAAAAAATTGTGTAGCAGATTACACTATACTCAAAAGTTTTCAATATGTAAATAAATATTAAGCTCATTTTTGTAATCTGAGAAAACTAGGATAACCCCCCTACCCCTAGAATATTCGAATATTATCATTTTCTTATGGTAAGCATACCATTTCAGTGGTATAACTATGGTTTCATTGCAATTTAAAAAACTGAGTGACAGATTGCAGTATACTCAGATGTTTTCAATATGTAAATAGTGCTTAAGCTTGTCTTTGTAATATGAGAAAACTAGGATAACTCCCCTTCCCCCAAATATTCGAATACTATCATTTTCCTATGATAGATTGAACATTGCATTTCACTGGTATAAATATGGTTTCATTGCAATTAAAAAACTGAGTAACAGATTGCACTATACTCAGAAGTTTCCAATATGTAAATAGTGCTTAAGCTCATCTTTATAATATGAGAAAACTAGGATAACTGCCCTTCCCCCAAATATTCAAATACTATCATTTTCCTATGATAGATTGAGCATGGCATATCATTGGTATAAATATGGTTTCATTGCAATCAAAAAATTGAGTAACAGATTGCACTATACTCAGAAGTTTCCAATATGTAAATAGAGCTTAAGCTCATCTTTATAATATGAGAAAAGTAGGATAACTCCCCTTCCCCTAGAATATTCGAATACTATCATTTTCCTATGATAGATTGAGCATATGCCATTTCAGTGATATAAATATGGTTTCATTGCAATTAAAAAAATTGAGTAGCAGATTGCACTATACTCAAAAGTTTTCAATATGTAAATAAATATTAAGCTCATTTTTGTAATATGAGAAAACTAGGATAACCCCCCTTCCCCTAGAATATTCGAATACTATCATTTTCTTATGGTAAGCATGCCATTTCAATGGTATAAATATGGTTTCATTGCAATTTAAAAAACTGAGTGACAGATTGCAGTATGCTCAGAAGTTTTCAATATGTAAACAGTGCTTAAGCTCGTCTTTGTAATATGAGAAAACTAGGATAACTCCCCTTCCCCCAAATATTTGAATACTATCATTTTCCTATGATAGATTGAACATGCCATTTCACTGGTATAAATATGGTTTCTTTGCAATTAAAAAACTGAGTAACAGATTGCACTATACTCAGAAGTTTCCAATATGTAAATAGTGCTTAAGCTCATCTTTATAATATTTGAAAACTAGAATAAATCCCCTTCCCCCAAATATTCAAACACTATTATTTTCCTATGATAGATTGAGCATGGCATATCATTGGTATAAATATGGTTTCATTGCAATCAAAAAACTGAGTAACAGATTGCACTATACTCAGAAGTTTCCAATATGTAAATAGAGCTTAAGCTCATCTTTGTAATATGAGAAAAGTAGGATAACTCCCCTTCCCCTAGAATATTCGAATACTATCATTTTCCTATGATAGATTGAGCATGCAATATCACTGGTATAAAAATGGTTTCGTTGCAATTAAAAAACTGAGTAACAAATTGCACTATACTCAAAAGTTTCCAATATGTAAATAGAGCTTAAGCTCATCTTTATAATATGAGAAAACTAGGATAAGCCCCCTTCCCCTAGAATATTTGAATGCAATTATTTTCCTATGATAGATTGAGCATGCCATTTCAGTAGTATAAATATGGTTTCATTGCATTTAAAAAAACTAAGTAGCAGATTGCACTATACTCAGAAGTTTTCAATATGTGAATAGAGATTAAGCTCATCTTTTTAATATGAGAAAACTAGGATAACCCCCCTTCCCCAAGAATATATGAATACTATTATTTTCCTATGATAGATTGAGCATGTCATTTCAGTGGTATAAATATGGTTTCATTGCAACTAAAAAAACTAAGTAGCAGATTGCACTTTACTCAGAAGTTTTCAATATGTAAATATAGCTTAAGGTCATCTTTGTAATATGAGAAAACTAGAATAACCCACCTTCCCCTAGAATATTTGAATGCTATCATTTTCCTATGATAGATTGAGCATATGCCATTTCAATGATATAAATATGGTTTCATTGCAATTAAAAAAATTGTGTTGCAGATTACACTATACTCAAAAGTTTTCAATATGTAAATAAATATTAAGCTCATTTTTGTAATATGAGAAAACTAGGATAACCCCCCTACCCCTAGAATATTCGAATATTATCATTTTCTTATGGTAAGCATGCCATTTCAGTGGTATAAATATGTTTTCATTGCAATTTAAAAAACTGAGTGACAGATTGTAGTATACTCAGATGTTTTCAATATGTAAATAGTGCTTAAGCTCGTCTTTGTAATATGAGAAAACTAGGATAACTCCCCTTCCCCCGAATATTCGAATACTATCATTTTCCTATGATAGATTGAACATTGCATTTCACTGGTATAAATATGGTTTCATTGCAATTAAAAAACTGAGTAACAGATTGCACTATACTCAGAAGTTTCCAATATGTAAATAGTGCTTAAGCTCATCTTTATAATATGAGAAAACTAGGATAACTACCCTTCCCCCAAATATTCAAATACTATCATTTTCCTATGATAGATTGACCATGGCATATCATTGGTATAAATATGGTTTCATTGCAATCAAAAAATTGAGTAACAGATTGCACTATACTCAGAAGTTTCCAATATGTAAATAGAGCTTAAGATCATCTTTATAATATGAGAAAAGTAGGATAACTCCCCTTCCCCTAGAATATTCAAATACTATCATTTTCCTATGATAGATTGAGCATATGCCATTTCAGTGATATAAATATGGTTTCATTGCAATTAAAAAAATTGAGTAGCAGATTGCACTATACTCAAAAGTTTTCAATATGTAAATAAATATTAAGCTCATTTTTGTAATATGAGAAAGCTAGGATAACCCCCCTTCCCCTAGAATATTCGAATACTATCATTTTCTTATGGTAAGCATGCCATTTCAGTGGTATAAATATGGTTTCATTGCAATTTAAAAAACTGAGTGACAGATTGCAGTATGCTCAGAAGTTTTCAATATGTAAATAGTGCTTAAGCTCATCTTTGTAATATGAGAAAACTAGGATAACTCCCCTTCCCCCGAATATTCGAATACTATCATTTTCCTATGATAGATTGAACATGCCATTTCACTAGTATAAATATGGTTTCTTTGCAATTAAAAAACTTAGTAACAGATTGCACTATACTCAGAAGTTTCCAATATGTACATAGTGCTTAAGCTCATCTTTATAATATTTGAAAACTAGAATAAATCCCCTTCCCCCAAATATTCAAACACTATCATTTTCCTATGATAGATTGAGCATGGCATATCATTGGTATAAATATGGTTTCATTGCAATCAAAAAACTGAGTAATAGATTGCACTATACTCAGAAGTTTCCAATATGTAAATAGAGCTTAAGCTCATCTTTGTAATATGAGAAAAGTAGGATAGCTCCCCTTCCCCAAGAATATTCGAATACTATCATTTTCCTATGATAGATTGAGCATATGCCATTTCAGTGATATAAATATGGTTTCATTGCAATTAAAAAAATTGAGTAGTAGATTGCACTATACTCAAAAGTTTTCAATATGTAAATAAATATTAAGCTCATTTTTGTAATATGAGAAAACTAGGATAACCCCCCTTCCCCTAGAATATTCGAATACTATCATTTTCTTAGGGTAAGCATGCCATTTCAGTGGTATAAATATGGTTTCATTGTAATTTAAAAAACTGAGTGACAGATTGCAGCATGCTCAGAAGTTTTCAATATATAAACAATGCTTAAGCTCGTCTTTGTAATATGAGAAAACTAGGATAACTCCCCTTCCCCCGAATATTTGAATACTATCATTTTCCCATGATAGATTGAACATGCCATTTCACTGGTATAAATATGGTTTCATTGCAATTAAAAAACTGAGTAACAGATTGCACTATACTCAGAAGTTTCCAATATGTAAATAGTGCTTAAGCTCATCTTTATAATATGAGAAAACTAGAATAAATCCCCTTCCCCCAAATATTCAAATACTATCATTTTCCTATGATAGATTGAGCATGGCATATCATTGGTATAAATATGGTTTCATTGCAATCAAAAAACTGAGTAACAGATTGCACTATACTTAGAAGTTTCCAATATGTAAATAGAGCTTAAGCTCATCTTTGTAATATGAGAAAAGTAGGATAGCTCCCCTTCTCCTAGAATATTCGAATACTATCATTTTCCTATGATAGATTGAGCATGCCATTTCAGTAGTATAAATATGGTTTCATTTTAATTAAAAAAACTAAGTAGGAGATTGCACTATACTCAAAAGTTTTCTATATGTAAATAGAGATTAAGCTCATGTTTGTAATATGAGAGAACTACGATAACCCCCCTTCCCCAAGAATATTTGAATACTATCATTTTCCTATGATAGATTGAGCATGTCATTTTAGTGGTATAAATATGGTTTCATTGCAAATAAAAAAGGTAAGTAGCAGATTGTACTTTACTCAGAAGTTTTCAATATGTAAATATAGCTTAAGCTCATCTTTGTAATATGAGAAAACTAGAATAACCCCCCTTCCCCTAGAATATTAGAATACTATCATTTTCCTATGATAGATTAAGCATATGCCATTTCACTGATATAAATATGGTTTCATTGCAATTCAAAAAATTGAGTAGTAGATTGCACTATACTCAGAAGTTTTCAATATGTAATAAATATTAAGCTCATCTTTGTAATATGAGAAAACTAGGATAAACCCCCTTGCCCTAGAATATTCGAATACTATCATTTGCTTATGATAAGCATGGCATTTCAGTGGTATAAATATGGTTTCATTGCAATTTAAAAAACTGTGTGACAGATTGTAGTATACTCAGAAGTTTTCAATATGTAAATAGTGCTTAAGCCCATCTTTCTAATATGAGAAAACTACGATAACTCCCCTTTCCCCGAATATTCGAATACTATCATTTTCCTATGATAGATTGAGCATGCCATTTCACTGGTATAAATATGGTTTCATTGCAATTAAAAAATTGAGTAACAGACTGCACTATACTTAGAAGTTTCCAATATGTAAATAGTGCGTAAGCTCATCTTTATAATATGAGAAAACTAGGATAACTCCCCTTCCCCTGAATATTCAAATACTATCATTTTCCTATGATAGATTGAGCATGGCATATCATTGGTATAAATATGGTTTCATTGCAATCAAAAAACTGAGTAACAAATTGCACTATACTCAGAAGTTTCCAATATGTAAATAGAGCTTAAGCTCATCTTTATAATATGAGAAAAGTAGGATAACTCCCCTTCCCCTAGAATATTCGAATACTATCATTTTCCTATGATAGATTGAGCATGCCATTTCAGTAGTATAAATATGGTTTCATTGCAATTAAAAAAACTAAGTAGGAGATTGCACTATACTCAAAAGTTTTCAATATGTAAATAGAGCTCAAGCTCATCTTTGTAATATGAGAAAACTAGGATAACCCCTATCCCCTAGAATAATTGAATACTATCATTTTCCTATGATAGATTGAGCATACCATTTTAGTGGTATAAATATTGTTTCATTGCAATTAAAAAAAATGAGTAGCAAATTGCACTTTACTCAGAAGTTTTCAATATATAAATATAGCTTAAGCTCATCTTTGTAATATGAGAAAACTAGGATAATCCCCCTTCCCCTAGAATATTCGAATACTATTATTTTCCTATGATAGATTGAGCATATGCCATTTCAGTGATACAAATATGGTTTCATTGCAATTAAAAAAACTAAGTAGGAGATTGCACTATACTCAGAAGTTTTCAATATGTAAATAGAGCTCAAGCTCATCTTTGTAATATGAGAAAACTAGGATAACCCCCATCCCCTAGAATAATTGAATACTATCATTTTCCTATGACAGATTGAGCATACCATTTCAGTGGTATAAATATTGTTTCATTGCAATTAAAAAAAATGAGTAGCGAATTGCAATTTACTCTGAAGTTTTCAATATATAAATATAGCTTAAGCTCATCTTTGTAATATGGGAAAACTAGGATAATCCCCCTTCCCCTAGAATATTCGAATACTGTTATTTTCCTATGATAGATTGAGCATATGCCATTTCAGTGATATAAATATGGTTTCATTGCAATTTAAAAAACTAAGTAGCAGATTGCACTATACTCAGAAGTTTTCAATATTTAAATAAAGATTAAGCTCATGTTTGTAATATGAGAAAACTAGGATAAGCCCCCTTGCCCTAGAATATTCGAATACTCTCATTTTCCTATGATAGATTAAGCATACCATTCCAGTGGTATAAATATGGTTTCATTGCCATTAAAAAAACTGAGTAGCAGATTGCACTATACTCAGAAGTTTTCAATATGTAAATAGAGCTTAAGCTCATCTTTGTAATATGAGAAAACTAGGATAACCCCCTTATGCTTCATGTTCTCATGCTTCAACAAGTAGCATAAACTTAATTAAAGTAATTGTCCAGGTTGGTTTGGGGTTCTTTGTCTAATGGAAACCCTAGACAATTCGATGCAATGTTCTAAGCTTACTTGTTCAATGTTGTCTTTTTAAATTTCATTTCCCTTTGTTATTATTCTTATCGACCATCACCACGCAATGCATATATCCCATTAATGATGAAAACAATGAACTGTTCTTCCATTGTAGTGTTGAAACAAACAACTGGAAATAAACCATGTTCCAATCTTGAAACAATGACACAATGTCTTCTGTAGAATAAAAAATAAACCAAGAGTATACTGCTTATTACAATGTGCAATTACTCATTAGATATATGTGGTTATGCTATAGAATCAAAACACCACATACTAGGATTCTATAAGTCAGCCCAAGCTGAGGCTGCCATTGTCTATTAAAAGACTGATAATAAGGCTCTAATGCGCTATATAATCACCATAATACTAAGTTGACCATGATAAACTTTCTAAGCACTGTATATATAACTGGAATAATATATGTCTGCCATAGACAAGAGAACACTATTCTAGGGAGCCGATCGACCAATTCATATTTGCATCTGCAAAAATATATAAAAACAATTTATATGTGGCCTGATCTATGTTTCATCTGTTTTTACCAGTTTTTAAGTAGAAATAGATGAGACAAAGGGCTACAGACATACCAAGTAATACATAGCTCCTTGTTGCAGAGCTTGCAAAGTGAATCCCTGTTCATCCATTATTACTGGTTGGCCGTAGGAATGAAACAGAACAGCATTTGGACCGAAGAGGGCCTTCACATTGATAGGACCCATTGGAACATCGATTGGAATATCATTGATAAAAACGGTGAATGAAGAAGCATTCGAGCTGCTCACTCTAGATAAATAAGTCATTCAGAGGCGGTGATAAGAGATTTTGGTGGGGTTTAAAGGTCTCAGCACCTGCATGGTGATCCACATATGGAGGATAAGCTTGTCCTTCATTGTGTAGAAATGAAGAATAGGTCTGTTGATTCTGAGGTATTGCGCAGTATTAATTCCCTCAGTCTGCTGATAACCCAAGTATTGCATTGGAAATGAGGCAGAACAAGGCAGCAGAGAGGAAGGCAGTTCTCCAATGAAAGAGCTTGTATTGTTATTGGGAAGGGTAACACCATATTGGTCAAAACATCTTTGCCCAGTGGCAGAGGATTTAGAGGATTTTTCAGCAGAAGCCTGAAGATGGCGTTGTTTTTGCTTGGTTCGGGATGTTCTGTTGTGAAACCAGTAGAAAACACTGGCATCTCCCACTTGGCCATATTCTTCAAGTTGCATCCTGATCTTCTGTATCTCTTCTCTCGGAGGATTCACCATACCAGAATTGAATATGCTCTCAAGAATTCGAATCTGTTCTGGCTTAGGATTCCATCTGAGTTTTGGGTCTGGGTTCCTCTCTTTCTCCTTCTCCTTCTCCCTCTCTCTCTCTTCCTCCCTTGACGATGTTCCTGCTTCAAAATTCGTTAATCAAAAACATACCATTCAGGATACATATTCTCAAATTCCATCTTTGAAGTCACTAGCTGGATTCGATTGTGTATTTTTGTCATTAATGTTTCGGATCATCTTCATGATAAAAAAGATGTAGAGTTGTAAGTTGATGAAAAACATACACAATCGAATTCAAAAGCAGCTAAACGATACACTAAGATTGTTAAAATCTGATAAAATTAATCACATTTTTGAAAAAAAAAAGAAGGGAGACAGAAGAGAACAGAAAGGAAGAGAAGAATGGTTTCTTACCTTCTTTAGAGGACAAGTTTGGGCCGGAGATGTTTGAAGAGGTGGTCATTTGATGCCATTGATGTTGAGAAGTTGAGGGCTTCGATTTGAAGAGATTTGGCCAATGCCTGTTGGAAGTCATCCTGACTAAACCTGAACCCACCTCTGAACAGATACAATTTATCCACGTTTCTTTGCCTGACACTGCAAACACGCACACTGATGGAGATGAACTCCCAGTGCTCAGAATACCAAGCTTCTTCTACTCTGCTCCGCTGCTCTGCTACCACAATTTATTGACAATGAAAACCCTAGACAAAGCCCATTAATACGCCATAAAGGACAAAACTAAAGGGAAAAACCCACTGAGAAGCTCAGAGAGAGAAGCAGAAAATATCTCACATGGGCAAGGGTACAAAGGAATTAATGAATCCGTGTGAAAGATCCAGGTGGGTAGTGGGGGAATGCATTTAATAGTTAAAATGGAACTTTTTGAAAGTCAAAGAGAAGTAGACGGGTGGCAGCATACGAAGAGAATTTGTAAATGCTAAGGTCGCAGCTGCAGGGAAGACGAATGCGAGGGTGGCCAACTTTCCTAATATTTCGCATCTGACAGGGGGTAAAGAAAGAAGGGCCACTGCCATTCAGTGGTACGAGGGAATGTTAAGCGATAGGCTTAGCTTACTCAGGACAGGGGATGTTCGGTGCGATTCCGACATTCAATTTTCTTCGGTCGGGAAGAGGAATTCCATACAAACTGGGCATTTTCAGCGTAGGGTTTAAGAAAAATTACATACAAAAAAAGTCATTTTTAGTTTAGGGTTTAAGAGGAACTACGTACAAAATGGACATTTTGAGTGAAGGCTTTTCCATTTCCAGCTTCTTCTTCTTCTTGGAGGCTCCAATTTGGACAACTCACCACCCTCCTGATATGTAACATTTATGTGGGCCACTACGCGTATTTCCAAACCTGATAAATGAATCTTAAATAATTAACCAGGTTTTGTGCCCCTTTTCTTCCCGGAGGGCCATATAATACAGTCGTCTTTAAGTCGTTTTTGTTTGCGTGTGCACGACGAAAACAGCCAAGCTAAGCTGGAATGTCCAAGATTCCCCCGTTAACATTTTTCTTTTTTATCAAAACAGAAACACTTTCCTTATCAAGATAAAGATCAACGGTCATATCTATCTTGCCATGTTCATAACAAGTAATAGTCAACATCTAGGGTGGACAACAAGAAAAGTGCATGCACTTTTACCACCTTTATATGCATGCACTTTTTATGTGACTTTATATGCATGCACTTTTTATGTGACTTTATTACATGTCATTAATGAATGATTAATATCTATTTTGGTTTATCTATGTAGGATTTTTATATGTAAGATTCTATATGTGTTATTTTATATAGGTATGCGAATCTAGAGTTTTAGACTAAAATCTTTTCAATAGAAAGTCGTGATTGATGGGTTTCTATTTTGTCAAAGTTCTTCAAGACAGAATCACAACGTTATCTTTATGGATTAATTGTACATGTGATTGTTTATTTTGATTTATTGAAAACACTTATTGGTGCAATATTATCAAAAGACATAGAAAATTAAAGAGTTATTCCTATTAGAGTTAGGACTCAAGAGTAGCCCAAATAGGACAATTTGAGTTTTTCAGGTTGACAAGGATTGACTCCTTATTGTCGCGAACAATAGTCCAAGAAGAAACATTAATATCTCAAAATTCAAAAGGAGTAGTGTCGGAAGAGCCATCAAAGGCAACAAATGAGTTTGACAAGCAGGCTACCAAGCCTAAAAGGGTAACCTAATAGTCTATAGATAGAGAGTTAGGAACCATGGACAAGATGGGACCAGAATTTGAAAGAGCGCCAAAAGGTGCCAAAGGACCAACAACAACATGAAGGAGTTCAATTAATTGTTATATCATTCATTCTGGCATAAAATAATTGGAGACATTCTTTTATTTCTCTACCATTCAGTAAATATATAACCTTCCACCACTTAGAGTTCAACACTAGGTGTACACATTGTTGATTCTTTTTATCTAATTTTTTGAATTTATTTATTACTTTAAATCTAAAACTTTACGGATCCCTCTTTATCCTCATACATGATGGATAAAAAATGATGATGATATGGAAAGATCACCCCTTTTATGAATATCAATACACTATCTTGTCCTTTTTCAATTTTCCATACAAAAGACATATATTAAACACCCTAATAATTTCCAACCCTAGAGTTAGTTTTCTTCATTTTGTATTGGCTTGCTTTTACTCTATTTTGACACTTACTTTAATAAATCTTTCCATTTTTCATAGGTCATATTTATTGCCCTAATATGTGATTTTAATGATGGCGAATCTCCCCCATCATGAGTATCATTTATATTTTATGATTGTTGAATATTTTCTAATATGGATTAATTCAATGTTATAAATATATGTCTCCTTACAAATTTATTGATCAAATAAAATGTAGTTTCAATATTTGTATTCTTATATTTTATCTATTGATCACGATATTATTGCACGCATTCATAACTTGCTATCATACTAATTATTTCTATTGTTAGTTAGAATATGTAGTTATACATTATGGATATATAATAGAGCTCTATAATAGTTCTAGATGATTGATAATATTCAATTGTATTGATTTTATTCTTATTAGAGATCCACAATTAAACATTGTATCTTTTACATTGTTCAAGATCTTAGTTTGGAAAGATGATGGTGTGTACTTGAGAGTGAATGCTGATGAGAATAATTGTAATTAGCGAGGTTTAGTTGAGGAAAACATATTTTATGTTAGGCCACTTTTATCTTTAGACCCCCTAATGTACACATCAAACTTAGTAATTATTATTCAACACCTAAATTGGTTTTAGGTGCCATTTAATTTATTTTCACTACTTGTTTACTTTTACTTCCCATGTGATATTCACGTATATTTATACAATCATTTATTTTTCATACTAGAAGTAATAATTGATTAAATAAATTATGATATGCAATTATTTAATATACTCAAATTACATGAGTTAGTAGCTAATTCATGTCTTACTCCAAACTATCGAGAAATGAGCTAAATTATTACATATTAACTCATGACAACTATTAGGGTTCATCGAGTGTGGCTAAGACCCCTTTTGATCAAATTGAGTTGGTAAATTTTTATGCCTACCATATAGTTGATTGGTTGATGCCTTTCATTGGTCATTAAATTATTTAATCTTAGAGCTCATTCTACCTTGGAACTTATAGATTTCCATTTTGATGAAAAAAGGAAATTAATGTTATATACGAACTTCATCCTATGTAGAAGAAATATTTAGAGTGTTATATTTTTTAAAGTTAAGAAAATTTGGAAAACATAATGTTTAATATTTTTATATTTGAAAGAGAATGTGAATTTGTATGTTTTAGTATTTCAATTTTTTTAGCGAAAAATTGGCAATAATAAGTTTCAATTTTTGGATATCTTTATTTTTGTTTAAAATTATCAATATAGAAAAAAAAATTATTTAATTCTAGAGGGCTTCTATCTAAAAGAAGTTAATTGAAGTGGGTTAAATAAAAATTTCTTGAATATAATCACTTAGGATTAAATCAGATTCCTAATAGAATCTCCTCCACACCTATCAAAGTACTAAATAAACATTTTATTTGTTGAAAAATCAAATAAATATTTAGAAATGTTATGTTTTAAATGTATAGCCTTTACTATTAAATTTATAAAATTTATAATATATATTATGTTTTATTTATTCTTATGTATTTATTAAATTTTATAAGGACTTATTTCCATTATAGGAAGACAATAATCTCTATTTAAGGCATTAGAAAAAATGACAAGCTTCATTAAGTAAAAATATTAAAAAAATATTAGAGTTCACATGTATGTCTTTCTCTCAATATAAAATAATAATTTTGATATATATACTCAAGGAAATGTGCTACAACATAATATAGGTCTAATTTTTTTTGTTAGTAATAATTTAAATATTCATAATTTATAAAATATTACTAAAAGATATTTTCATAATAGAAATTGAAGTAATAATATAATTTCAATAAATCATCAAAAATAGTGAAAGTTGCGTGACATGGATTAATGCCACTCTATAAAAAAATATTAAAAAATTCATTACAAAAGAATAATATTGATCATTTGAAATAATTTTGATGAATTTTTTTTCCAAATAACAACTATTGTAAGATCACCATAAATGTAATTAAAATAAAAAATATTTTTTTAATGCAGGAACCATTATCTCTTCATTGAAAATGAATTAAAATGTTTGCATTGCAGATCAAGTTTGAAAAATTCTTTATGAAATTAAGATATATAATTGTATACACATAAATCTGGCTTGAATAATTAATTTGATGTAGAGGTTATTTAAATATTCCTCTATTATATAGTTGAATTCCCCAATTTAATTATATATTTATTTTCCCAAAATTATTCTAAAATCCTATTTATTCCAACCCACTTGCATTCTCTTACAAATCCATATCTTCATCCCCTTTTCCACCTCACTAGATACATTAGCATGTGACAAGTCAGAATAGCTATTTTGCAAATTAAATTGGTCAAATATCCTCACATCACATGGGTACTTGCACCATACATCTAGGTGCTTGGATCTACACCATGGGTAACTAGACCTTCCTTGCTCCATACATCTTAGGTACTTCAATCTTACATTTGGGTACTTGGACCTTTCTTGCTCCATGCTTATTTACTAAAAGTTGCTTTTGAGCCCATATTTAGCAATAAATATGATCAATCCATCTCAACCTCCATCTACTTGGCCTTACCTCATAAATGATCTTTGCATCCTCACCATCCAATTTGGTAGATTGAATCTCAACCCTTGATTCCTTGCCATCTCACTCTTGGCCTTGGAAATTCTATAAATAGAGTCATTCCCAACATGTAAACATCTCTCTTATCTCTTATTTTTTCATCATAGTAATGCTCATATTCATCTATCTTATGCATCAATTTATCTTAGCTTATCTTATTTAGCATTCTTTTTATCTTAAGATATTGTTTATATCATGCTTATATCTTCATCTTCGCTCCATATTAGCTTGTATATCTTGTATTTAGCTCTCATTTACACTAAATTGCACATCATTTAGTAATCTCATTCTCTAGGTTGTCATCTAATTGAATCTTGTGCACAATTTGAGAGCACTAATCTTGCAGATTCAATAGGTCCTTGGACATAGAGGACAATGGGATGCCCTTGAGAGATTTTTTGTATATTTATGTTTATATGGTTTGATTGAATCTCATGAACTAATATCTCATTGGTACACTTAAGCTAACTCCCTTTTCTTGTGTACAATAACTAATTTCCTGATACTATATGCATTAAAATGAGCTTATTATGTCTTCATACGTTTAGTGTCACAGTTAAAACATTGCATTGGTGAAGTGACCACCAAGGTTCAAACCCCTGTTGGGCCACTATGCTCATAGGTCTTGTATGTTCACTGGTCCATTATGCTCACGAGTTTGAACAAGTGAAGTGTGGGGATGAGGTCCCTCATTTGTGGTCTCATAGGTTCATAACTCTAGATCAAAAGTGTTTCATGTGGAATTGGAGAGCGTGTCATGCCAACATCACCGGCCATGTTAAAAAGTTTACCAAACATTATTTAGAAAAAAAATGAAAATGAACATACTATAGAAAAAGGGAAGATATGAATCCATTGACTCATGCTAGAGAAAGTCACCAAATTTAGTTCAATATCTTAGAAACAAGAATCAAGATCTACATCTAATAGGTATGTAGGAAAAATACTGCCATGAGAACTCTTAAAATGACCCTATTTGATTAAGAAATATTTATTGGTAGTTTTATTAAATATGTAACTTTACAAACTTATTATTATACTTATTTTCATCTAAAATGTCATTTTCATATAATATTTTTAATTCACTAATTTTTCTTCATGTTGGATAATAACCACTTAATTAATCAAGTTAAGTAATAGTTGTGTATGAAAACTTACAAGAGTACATGTGCATTTTGGATAGCATGAAAAAAACCTTTATATCTATAGGCATGTTTTTTTCAATGCATTTCATGTTTAAATAGTGAGTTATAGTTGTAAAGATATTTTTTCCAATATGATGCTCAGCAACATTATAAGATATAAGCTACATATTGAAGGTTTAAAATGATATTTATGGAGAAATTATGTAGAGAGGTCTAAGTATTTGATTAGTTTTCAAATTTTTTAATAATTAAATGGGTTGACACAATATGTTCCATCCATCTATGAGGAGACATTCATAATCTTCTTTAGTTAGTTTTTATTGTGTGTGGTGTATCAAAATTATAAATTATATTGATTACATAGAATAAATTATAAAATACAAATGAAACTAATAATAAATAAACTAATATAAGTACTTGGCTAATAATAAATTTTAATAATCAATAACATTGATGAAAATAAATACTAAATTACATAGAAATAAATAAAATCTCAAGTTACAACATAATTTTGCAAAAATAAGAATAAATTAAAGTAGAACTATAGATGCTAGCACACTGGAGACATTTTTAAGAGAAAACATTAAATTTATATAATCTAATTTCAACAATTAATTTTTTATTTAAAAAAATTAAAATAAGGAAAAACTGAAAAGATAATGATTTAAAATGGTAAGAAAAGAATATTGTTAGAATGTTGAATATAAGGCTAGTAGAATTTTGATAGAGATAAACAATAATAAAAACTATAAAGTAACTCAAATGTTAAATACTAGCTTAGGGAATTGGTTGTAGTAGTGAAGAGGAATAAATGGAGTGTAGGCAATGAGCTATGATAATGCACTTGGGGAGACTTGCTATATAGAACAACTACAATTAAGGAGGAATAAAGTACTAACTACTTTGTTCAAATTGAAAGATGAAGAAGGATGAGTGGAGTTACAAAATCCTCCCTCAAATCAATTTCAAAGTATTAATAAATAAAGGGTTCAAGAAAAAAATAATGTAAAAAATTAAATAATGAACAAATTCTTTACTCAAGGAAGCAATGCAATTTCAAAAGAGTGTTGTTTTATTAATTATTAAAATTGGGTTCAATTATTGGTTTTAGGGTGATTATTTTAAACTCTCACTATAATTGTAAAATTATTGTTTATTTTGCTCATAAACAAGTAAGACGAGATCAAACATCACCCCATTCTTTTCAAGATGCTTCCTTGAATCTCATTACAACTAGGTTTGAATAGCTCGATGTAGGTAATTGATGTAATCAGTTATTTAGTTATTTTATATAGTTAAATAAATTTTCTAAAAAATTAGTTATAGGATATATATTTATATAGAAATTTAAATTGTATGTATGTATGTATGTATGTATGTATGTATGTATGTATGTATGTATGTATGTATGTATGTATGTATGTATACATATATACATACATATAGTATACTTCTATAATAAAGATATAGGTAATTTAATTAGTGAAAAAATTAGAATAATTTATTTTATCTCTGAACCCATTAGCTCATACACTAAATATATAGGGAACGAAATAGGCTAAAACTAAAAATTATTTACCAAGATAATTAATATTGAAAACATGGTATCATGTAAACACCCCACGCACATGGGATACAATCTTAAGAAAATAGTAAAATTATAAATGACTTCACATACATGTCACATGAACACCCTTAATGAGTCCTTGAATAGGAAAAATAATTGTTAAGATATCATAACTTTAAACGACTCACATCTCTAAATCTAGTACCCTATTTTGGAGTCCACTAACTTGTCTGGGTCCCAATTATCATCCAAATAATTCATTTCTCTCTCTAGAGCCTAAGTAATATATTTTTCCTTCAATTTTTTAAGAAAAAATGATTATAATAATATTAGTTGTGCTTCATGCCCAAGTTCATGAATCCATATGACAATGAATGCCAATATTTTTAAGGAATATTAATTAAAATTACTTTTCAATTATCATTGAAATCTCTTTAAACTTCTTATGCCTATTTGAAATACATAAAATATAAAGAGTTTTGCAAGATAAATGGCGCCTTAATCCTAAGTCATACAAGTTGTACATTATTGAATCTAATATAAAACCTTCAAATCACAAATAAAAATTATTACAGATACCATACAATTTTACCATGAAAAATTTGGTCTCAAAAGAGTTTTTTAAAATATATTTACCCTATTGCACTTTGTGTTTTTGATAACATGCAGATATATTATCTAATTCTCTATTGTGACATTTTTCTTACTCTATTGTTTTCTCTTAGCCCTTTCTTTAGAGTAGTTTTCTTGGTATTAATGAGACCCCTTTCAAAAAACCCTTATACTACCCCTCATAAAAAATAAAAATAAAATTTTTGTGTAACCATTTAGGGTAAATGGGATTCCAAATATTGAGGTAACACTATGGATCATAATGAAGAGACCTTTATAACTATCACTTTTTCTCACCTCATAAGAGAGAGAAAATAAATTTTGAGGTTGCAGAGAGAAATCCTAGGCTAATAGGAGGAGGTTCTACATTAAAAAACTTAAAAGGCTCAGAATTGATTTTTGGTGGTCTTTTATTTTTTGTTATATAAACTAATAGTAAGGCTTCTAAGAAATAAAAATATTTGATAGTAGGGCTAACAAAAAAACGTGCATTGTAAAACTAAAAGCATTTGATAGTGAAATGTAATTCAATGATTGTGATTAATGCAATATTCAAGGAAAAGAGCTCAAGTTGGATGTTAAAATTATATTTTTAGAAGGCCTTAACTCTAATAGATTTGTTTGATACAATTCTCTTTTCTCATTACAAAAGATATTTTGATATAGTGGTGCAAATAATTTAGTTAATGGAGTATAATAATAATTATTAATAACTGTTTATGGTCACCACTCAAATATGTGATGTAATTTAGATTCAAACATATCATTTAAGACTCCTTAGGTAAAGGATGGTTTTTGTGGTTAGGGATTTTATTTATTAGAAGTGACATTTTTTAGGATCTAGCAAAGGTATTGGGATGCATTTAATATAAGTTGGGTAAGAGTTGTGTAGACAAAGTTCTTTGAAAATGATTGATAATGAGTTTAGTAAGATATTTTTTTCAAATCAAAGTGCCATGGAGTGAGATGTTGACATTGAAGAGAAATTTGATGATGTAACAATATGGTCCATGTTAATAGGTTATCAAAGGAGTTTGTTTGGAAATAAAAATGTTACTTGGATTGAGGAGATGATGGGATCTAGCCAAGATCCAAATAGTAGAAAAGATTGTTAGGGTGTGGTATAATGTTGTGTTTGTCTAGTTTATGCATTATTTTTTCTATTGGTTGATGGTCGTGGATGTAAAGTTATCATGTATATGATGCTATTAGCTAGATATTTATATCTCTTCATAGTTGTTCTAATTAAGTAGTTTGTTAACTAAGATAAGATATGAAACATTAATCAATTTATAGGAACGAATCATCCCATTATTGATCTAAGACATTCAAAATTTTGCTAAAACAACATTAATGAGAATATAAAATAAAACTATAAATGGATAAAAAATTTATGAATTGAATGGGATCTAAGAAAAGAAAATTATGTGATGTGAGAGATTGAACTAGATCAACACTAACCCAATATAACAAATAGGTTTGATTAACATAACATGGCCTTGAGATCCTCGTGTTTATTTACCCTTTCCACCTCCCTTACTTTCCTTTGTATGGGCCACCATTAAGATTGATTATACAATAATCAACATTCAAAAACCAACTTTATACCATAAAACATATGAAATTGACTAGGGGAGAGGAACTAGTATGTGGGCAGTCGAGGTCATGCTATTGGTAGACCAACTTGTATGGTCAATTACATTACTCACTCTATGTTTCATATTTAAATATATAATGGAAACATTTTGTTACTAAAACATGTTGCGTTTTTAGTGGGAAGTTTATTGAATTGAATATGTGTATATTTTGGGGATGGTTATGACATGTTTTGGTAGGTTAGGTGCTCAACCGTGGGCCCCAAATAATGCACAAACCATATCACGTTCTAGACTCTTCGCACATACTAACTCCTCTCCCCTATTTTAAACAATAAAATTAATAAATTGGATTGGTCAAATATGACATGCGAAATGCAATCAAAATTTGAAAGATATCCCAAAACAAATCATAAAATTTCCTCAACTGTCTCTTTCAATTTCATTGGTTTGTGCCAATGAAAAAGAACATAAAGACAAATATAAATATGGCTAGTGTTGGGGATAGATCAAATGATTGAAACCCACCTCCTCCCCCACTACTAAATGCCACTTAGTAGCTCATTTTTATATATTTTATGTTTCAAGTATTAGTTCCATTTGAACTCTTGAAATGTGATTTTATATCCATCCATCTTTCTTTTATGAATTTTTGTGAATAAATATAATATCATTTAATAAATGATAAATTAGGCATCTATTCATTAAAAACAACCTTCACATATAACCTATTAAATTATTGTTTCAATTTACTATTTAATTCTAATAAGTTTTTCCCGAAACAACCTGCAGACACATCAAGAGAGAATGGCATTTCCTACCTATCCACTTGGTCCTTCTACTTCATCAGTTGGGTAGCTGTTAATAATCTTTAACATATCTACCATTATATGTGCATAGGATTGAAAGAACGGGATGAAATAGATGTGCAGGAAAAAGGTTGGTAGCTTGAATTCGCTTTGAATATTAAATTCCATCATTTACAATAAGAATAAAAGGTGATATGAGTGGAAACACATCTGTTATTAAAGAACATCTGGATTATCATTGAAAAATGGAGGAGCTTATAGTACAAATTCTCTCTATCTCGATGAAGAAGAATGGATTTGAGATCCAATTGCAAAAAATATAATGAGGGGTTTTTATTGGATAAATTAATATTAATTTTAAAAAAATATCATTTAAAGTAAATGCTCACCAAACAGTTATAACTCGTGTTGTTGTAAATAAAGTAGCTATAAATTGTATCCCAGGAAAGACTGAAAATCCATTTGAAATCATTTAATATTCTCCACTTTTCATTGCATTTGTAACTGTCGAATGATATTTCTCCGTTTCTGCACACATTTGTAACTGTTTGTAACTGCTGACAAATCTTTTTTATGTACACACCATGTTGTGACTATATAGGGGTGCCTCTCAAAGTAATCAAAGAAAACGTACAAGCCCTACTCAAAGATTGGTAAACACATTCCTCCTCCACCTCAAATATCTTGAGTTGAGCATTGAATTTGACATGACTTCCCTAATTTCATTTTTCAACTTGTAAACACTCACAAATCACAATTAAAGATTCTAATTTTTAACCTCTTTATTTAAGAAGTTTAGTTTTGCTTTAAAGTATATTTTTATACCCCTTTCTAATTCAATCTACAATTTTATAAATCTATATGTCTATAAAAGATATATATTTATTTATTTAGAACTTATTTTATTAATATTTAATAAATAATTATTTTATAATTTACATATTAATAACTATAAAACTTCTCGATCGACCCAATCCACCCACCAACAAGTTGAAAAGATACTCCTAAGGTCTCACCTACTCATGAGACTCAAAGAACCCTTACTTAGGCTAATAAGGGTTTGGCTTGTTCCACACCTTCCTAGGTCTTAGCAAGGATAGGTCAGGTCTAATACATGGTTTTTCCACCCATTCATGTGCCCCCAAGAGGTTTCAAGCTTTCAACCCCTAACTGATATCACTATTTTGTGTTTTGCCTACAAAATAGGGCTACAAGGATTGTGACCAATTAGGCCTCCTACCTAGTCCTTTAGGGCTCCCTCTTTCAAATGGTGCACTTGTTTTTGAAACCTCCCAAAAGAACTACTATTCATTTGGCAAGGACTCAAGGATTTTCTAGGTTTTAGGCCTCCAAGTGTCCGTACACTTCCCTAGGTGGATTTTAAGGTTTGTAAGGGTTTTTAAGAGGGTTTTTAGGCCTATCAGGGTCAGAGTATAGGTTTGGTTCTCTTGCCACCTTGTCTGGATTGGTGGAAACTCCTCCTTCACACTAATGGTTCTCCACTCACCCCTCTACAACTCCTCCAAAGGGTGCCTCCTCCTCTAGCCTTCCTTGCTCTCCAAGACCTCTGCAACTTAACCTTTCCTAGGTGGGCACTGTCCAGTCTTGCCTAGGAGTGGGTCTTTAGATGGCCTCCTTGCATTTTCAAGGGCCTTTCTTGCATTGAATTATAGTAAAGGGTTTGTACTATCATTCCCCATGGCTTCATGGTGATTCCACAATGGGGAATGGAGTTATGAGCCCATTGACACAAACTAGTCCAAAACTGGATGGAGAAAAGGCAAATTACAAAATATTTACAAAAACACCTCACTTACAAATAAAAACCTAATCTAAATGGTCAAAATGAAATTGAATACACCTTACAAGACACTCCACATATTTTTACATGAAAATCAATCCATTAACAATCTTCCTTTACTCCACTTGTGCCGACTAGCAACAAAATTGCAGTCACAGTCAAGTCACTTTGCTTGGGCCGTACAACATCTGACATCCAACCCATTAACTTAGGGTTTTCAATTACTTCTAGCACCTTTTACTCGATTTGTGTGCCCATATTAGGGTTTTCCACACTACATTAAAGATTTTGACCTCTAGGTGGAAAAGTTGCTTGACAACTTTTAAAAGTTGTCATGCAACTTTTGCAACTTTTGAGCAACTTTCTCAATGTTGCTTTTCTTGAATCCTAGACCCACATTGGGATAACCTAAGGACACCATCATGCTATGAAGGACCCCTAAACCCTCTATTTCCAAAAAAAATCTCAACTTTGACTCATGACCCTAGGACCTCAACTAGGACCCTAACTAGGACCAATGAGCACATGGCTCTTTATTTTATATACAATGGCTTCATAAAGAAGCAATAACACAATCAAAAGAAAATGGTGGAAGCCATTTGAAGGGTGCTCTTGCACCAATCTGCACCTCATAATCTATAGATAGGAATTAAATTTGAATCCGGATCTTCATTCTCTCCCAAGAGATGATCTTCTTCCTCCCAGTTTGTTCTCTTTCTTCTTGCATCATGTTCCACCATACTAGGGCTGATCCCTTCAATATTGATTTAGCCAAATTGACCCTCTTTTCTTCTACAACTTATTTGTATTCAAAATGATTATTCAAGGCTTCTATCCAATCCAATAACTCTTCTCCATTTAGGCTTCCATTGTTGATAGGTAAACCTTCTATGTTATCTTTATTGAGTGATTTGAGGGAATCCAAGAAGACATGTTGATCTTTGTCCAGCTCCTTCTTTTCTGTTATCACTCTTATCACATCTGCATCTTCATTATCACTTTCATTCCCCCATTCAATGACTTTGTCCTTGCCTTTCTTGGTTTTTTGCACCCGGGCTTCAATAAGCATATCTTGGACCAACTTCCTAATGGCCTCTTGGCTCATTTCCTTTGGTGGCATGTTGTTGGCTTCTGACTCTACCTATAGGTCAGACATAAACCACTTTGTAGAATCAATTGGCTCTGATACCAATCTGATGTAGAGGGAGTTGTCTCTCACCTATTTGTGGCTACCTTGTATTGGCTTCTCCTCCAAGCTACACTAGAACCATCCACTGATTCTACACCTCACACCCACCAAGCGTTTGCAAGACTTACCCTCTCTAACCTTACCAATTTCCTTAGTCTAGGGTAAGCACTTGTTGTTTTGTGAGTTCCATTCTCTTTCTTAAGAGACCTTGTTTTCCAGCTCCCTTTCACAATCAACCTGAGAGTTCAACCCCTCTACCACATGATCTTCATTCCCCATGCTACACACATAAGGATGGATGATTTTTTATGGGTCTCCAACCCTACTCCTTCCTCAAGAACTTTGGTAATTACTGATACCAAGCTTCACAAGCAAACTGCACTTTTCAACCTAATAGGAGACCCAATTCTAGTAGCTCTGGCAGCGAGGTGTTCTGCGATTATCTATAATATTACTTAAGAACACTATAAAATATTTTATATTCCAGACACCCTTTTGGGGTTTACATACAATATCTCAAAAAAGGATGTGGGTTTTGTTGGCATTTTTGATGTTTATGTTGTGATTGTCATTGATGGACACACACTTGTATTGAGATCCCCTTTATATGTATGAGCTCATGCTCAACCGTTATTTGTTCCAACCGGTATGTTGTATTCTAGTCTTTAGACGAGTGGTGATTTTACAAAATGTGTTTCTCAGTCTGAAGCGGCATGTCAACCCCAAGTGGTTCGCAGATCACAACTGCTACAAGGAAGCAAAGTGGCATAACACATTCTTACGAGTCTTCATTTTTGTCAAACTAGCAACTGGCATTTTGTATGAACCGGTAACACTCTGTGATGAGTTACCAACCGACATTTTGTGATGAGTTACTAATCCACCGATTGTTTGATGGTGCCAACACATTGACAGTGATTCTTGTGTCATGTTACTGAGTATGTCTAGATTCACTAAACCTAGGAAATTGTAATATAATCCTATTGGATCATCATGAAATCAGATTTCTTTAAAAGGACATCATGTCTAGGGTTTTTGTGTTGCTGAAGAAGTTTCAAATAGGGTTTATGTTGAGCTAGGGTTTAAGGTGGAAGTGGAGAGCGATCTTATCTAAGAAGATCGAGTTGTAACTGAGAGAGATAGAGAAGACTGAAGTAATGCTGGAATGCATTAGTTGTGAGCAATACTGGATCTAACCAAGCAATTTGTGCTAGTAGATAGATCAAACACTTGTTGATTACTCACATCTTTGACAAGTCTATAGCCCTTAACCGGGTAGGCCTCAAAGACTTTGTAAAATCCTCTAACAAGGTGGTTCACACATGTGAATCTACAATCCTCTAACAAGGTAGTCTTTAATCAGACTTATCTCCTAACAGAGATTGATATTCCTAACAGGATCTGTTCTAGTGAAGAACATTGTAAGACCTTAACCGTTCTGACCCTAACTGGTCTGGTTTCTATTCTGTAGATAGTGACTTGTGAGTTCCATCTCACCGTGGTTTTTCCCAGTTGGGTTTCCACATCAAATATATTGTGTTATGGTTGTATTGCTTTTGTGGGTGAATGTTTTATTCGCATTTTGGTTTGTATGTGTGATAACTGGTTTGATTGTTAGACTTCTTTATCGGTTTATCTTTAGATTGTGTAAGTGTTCTAGTGCAAAGATTTTTGGCATACTAATTCACCCCCCCTCTTAGTATTCATCAATTGGTATCAGAGCCAACCTTTCTATAAGTTTAACCACTTGGAAAGAGATATGGGGGAATACAAATTGAGGGAACTTACTCAACGGCTCACTAAGTCTGAGCAAGCCTATGATGATCTTATGGTCAAATACAAGGCATCTCAAGCAAAAAGAAGAGAACATATAGAGAGGCTGATGGAACTATCTGAAAGTAGTTCTGAAGATGAAGCTAACATGGAAGCTATGATTGCTGAAGTGAATAAGCTGAATGATTCAAACTCCAATTTGAGAAAGGAGTTGGAAGGACTGACTATTCAGTTTAGCCAAGAGCTTGAGAATCGGAGAAAAGCTGAAGATCTAGTAAAAGACAGAGATCATGAGATCTCCAAGTTGAAACATGAGATTAGTGCACTAACTGCTCACCTTCATGAGAGTAGAATGGAAAAAGAAGACATGCAAGAAGAACTAAACATTGCCATCTTTGAAAATGCAAGTCTTATGGAGACAAACACTGCTATTTCCAAAGAACTCTTTGAATCAAAGGAAATACTAGCTAAGTTTGGCAAAAGTACAGTCAGGCTAGAGCAAAAGCTTGAGTCATCTAGGCTGGCAAAGAATACCAATGGTCTTGGTTTTTTTGGACATGAGGAAGGAGAATCCTCAGGAACAAATGCTGAAGCATCAAAGAAGAAACCAACACTCAAAGGAAAAGGTAAGCAACAATTCAAACCTGTTTGCTTTAACTATCTTAAAGAAGGACACACTGCCAATGTATGTAGGAGCAAAGCCTACAATAATTTTCCTTATTTTATCAACAATGTACCTAGATCCAATAAGTTCAATGGTCATTGTTATGCATGCAACAAGTTTGGGCATAGAGCATTTGAATGCAGGTCTGTAATGGATAACACTGGAAGATATCCTTAGAGGACCAAAGGAACTGGTCTTGAATCTTTTATGAATTGGAACCACAACTGGTTTAATGTCTTCAATCATCAGTCAAGAAGCGGTGGTCATGAAGCGGCAACCGGATGGAGAGAAAGTTGTATGATCTGTCATGGTCATGGTCACACTGCTGCAACATGCAGAAGGAAGAATGGAAACATGTACAATGGACCTTGGACAGCACCTGGACATGTTTGCTATCACTGCAACAAATCGGGTCACATTGCAAGACTCTGCAGAAGTAGAAAAAGTATATCTGATGATATACCGGTCACTCACGAAGGAGAAATAGGTGTTGAAAAAGTTCAAGAAGACATGAAGAAAATATGGAAGAAGAAATCAATATTATTGGAGGAGGAACCAGTTTCTGCACCTAGTGTGGAAATATCGGAACCAGCAAACTAAGCCTCAAAGGCTTAGGGGGAGCAAATGGCAAAATGCTTTCGAACCCCCGGTTAACACCAGTAAAAGACCTTAATTGGTATGCTACACCTGTCGCTTGGCAGAAGACCGAAAATGGTAAAGAGGCAAATTAGGGTTTATGCCCTAATATAGGAGCATTAATGATGGTAGGTGAGAGACATGTATAAATGCATTTTTCAAATCATTTCTCACTATCTGTTTTCGAGCGAAGAAAAGTTTTCAAGTGCAGAGCGAAGAAAAGGCGATTTGAGCTTAGATTTCAAGAAATTGGAGAGCTTTGAAAGAGATTCAAATATAGTTTGCAAGTGGTAGTGGAGAACTCAAAGCGGTGATTTGGCATCCGACGGAGAGCGAAGTAAAGCAGAATCAAGTAGCCCTAAATTTGCATTTGAAAGGTATTTTTCGTGTTCTTGAAATACTCTTCAATGGCTTCCACATCTCATACTAGTTCAAGCACATCCATTGAGTCAGAAAAATTCATTCAGAGGAAGTCCAAGTATAATGCTTTGTCACAAGTTCCAGCTGGAGTCATAGTTGAAGAAGGAATTTCAGACTATATTGATTGCAAGATAGAAGACCTAGGGTCCTTAGCCATTCATACTCAATTAGATCTATTTTGCATAAAGGACAAAAGGATCAAACCGGACTTCAGTATCTTAGAGAAGAAGAAACTCCATAATGCGGTGTATTTTCTAGAAGATTTCATAGAGGATCACATCAGAATCATATTGAGCAGAGTCCATGGTGACAAGATGTACCTGGAGAGAACGCATGATATCACACCTGAGGCAATTCATGCAGTCACCAGTTTCTGCAACACAAGGGAAGTGCCAGCCCTGAGAATAGTAAGCAAAATGGAAATGACCAAGCTCACTGGTTCGACAAGTGATTCACGAGGTATGACAATTAATCCTATCAAGGATATATTGGTAAAATACGCTTGCATGGTGATAGGCTACAGAACATTCTCAGCCAACAGGATTAATTCTGTATCTGCTGAAGTGATAAATGTCGCTTACCAGATGATTATAGAGGATAAATCATTTGACTTATGCACCGGTATGCAAAGGCAACTCCTATTAAATCTCAAGGCAATCAAAAAGGACAGTTCGCCAAAATTTAAGTTTGGACAACTACTGGTAGGGTTTTTTTTCTATTTCCAAGGCTACTTTCCGAGTGTAGGAGATGTCCAGTGGTCCCCTGACCAACCGGTAACCAAGCAGATAAAGGAAAGTGTGCAAGCCATTAGAACCAGATACCCTGAGACACTTTACAAATACTTTGATGAGTTCAGAAGAAAGATGAGTCAGAGGATGCGAATCTCAGGTGACATAGTGAAGAAGTATGAAGATGACATCTGTTTCACTATTCAGGTGGACAAATGTCTAATGGAGGCTATTGAGCCTAGAATGGAGGAAGTGGAGCCTATGGGCTATGAGGTCATGTTTGACATGCTCGAAGGGTATGCTTCAACCCTTATTGCCTTGCCTCTTGATGCAAAGGTGAAGCGAACCAAAACCTACTTGGAGAGGATCACACCCGTTGAAGAACCATCGGTGAAAAAGGGAAAAGAACTGGCAGCCAAGAAAGCTAAGGCAGTGCCTGCGGCATCAACACCAGCTACCATTGAGACTCCAAGAGTGACCAAGCGGTCACCGACAAAGAAGAAACCGGAGGTAACACTAGCAAAAGTCTTCGAAAGAAATAGGAAGACTAAGGCAAATGAACTGGACTCCGAAGAAACTAAGTCTGATGAACAACCAGAGAAGGCTAGATAGACCAAGAAGGTGAAGAAGAATGAACCGGCAACATCTGCATCGGTAAATATAGATATCTCCTCTTACAAACCTTTGACACATTGTCAAAGAATAGTAAAGAATATTAGGAGAAAGTTACTTCATGATTTAATTGATTATTATGATGATTTCAATAGTGAAGAAAAAGATGAAGTACTGCAGGAAATCATTCTTTATTTATGCAAAAATGACCGGTCACCATCAGAGATTAAATCTCAGACACCAGATTCATTGTTTAAAGCATTGGATAACAAATGGCGCATTGCCATTGAAAAGGAACAAGAGATTAGGGAGAAAGTTTTTGCACATTACTTCCTCGAACTCTCAAATTCAGAATTATTTGATGTATTAGATCAAAATAAAGGTCTCTTCTTCACAAGGAGAAGTAGACTCTAGTTGTTGGAAGGGAGAGTTGATGATGTAAAAAAGGATACACATCAACACATGGCCCATGCTATCAGCTCACACAAAGCTCGAATGGTGAACCTCCAAGCAGAAAAGGAACCGGTTATTTCCAAATTGTATGAAGTTTTTGATGAGGAAGGAAACTTGGTGGAGGAACCAATCGACACCATAGATGTTGATGCCCTAGATATAGAAGATGTCACTCAGGACATACCTTCTGAGGGAATTGAACAGGGGCAATAGGCCGATCAGGGTGGTGAATAAGCTATGGACACACAACAAGTGGCAAAAGACAAGGAAGAAGAGAAAAAGAAGAAGGATGAGGATGAGAAACGGAAAAATGAGGAAGAGAAAAAGAAAGAGGAAGAGGAGAAAAGAAAAGATGAAGAGAAGAAGAAGCAAGAAGAAGAAAGGAAAAAGAAAGAAGAAGAGGACATGGAAGAAAATGAGAAGAAGGAAGAAGAAGAAAAGAGGAAGAAGGAAGAAGAAGAAAAGAGGAAGAAGGAAGAGGAAGAAAAGAAGAAGAAAGAAGAGGAGAAGAGGAAAAAGGAAGAGGAAGAAAAGAAGAAAAAGGAAGAGGAAGAGAAGAAGAAGAGGGAAAAAGAAGAAAAGGAAGAGCAGAAGAGGAGAGCAGAGGAGAAGAAAAAGGTAGAAGAAGACAAGAATAGAAGAGAAGAGAAGTGGAAAAGAAGAAAGCTGAAGAAGCCAAGGAACGTGAAGCGGAAAAAAGCTCTCAGGTGGAGACTCCGAGGGCAACTAGAAGTCAACCCTCACTAGTTGATCTTTCTAGTCCTATCGATCTCCAATCTGCAAGCGAGATAGAGCTTATGCAGAGCATCAAGGTTTCTCAAGAGCGCCTTGAGATCATTCACAAGAAAAAGGAACAAGACATCATTCAAGCAGCTGTAGACACACTTACCGGTTTAATCCCCGGTACTAATCTTCTTGACACTGATTCATCACTAGCACAACTCAAACTTCTGTGTACTATAGTGGATGATCAGGTCCAGAGCCTAGAAGAAGCAGCTGAGGCCAATGTAAAGAAAGAGCACCAAAAGGCCCTTAATGTTGCTTTGGTGAAGAAACTGAATGAGCATAGGACTGAACTGTCAAAGGATCAAAAGGACATAAGGAGTGCTTTGGATGAGGGAAACCTGCTACTCAGCAAAATCTATCAATCTCATCTGTTCTGTGATGATGTGCTAGCCAAGAAGCAATAGCTTCAAATGGAATTATAGTCCTACTTAAGCACATTCAAGACTCCTTACGACTCCTTTGCAGCATATGGGCAAACCGTTCACCGGTTCTAGATCCAGTCAGCCAAGATAGAGCAAGAGATCAGCACAAGGTCTAGGGATTTGCAGGAACTTCAACTAGTATTACATCCATGACTACAAATTCTCTAGAAATGCTATCTGAACCTAGATGCACTGACAATCACCCAAGAACTGAGCACAATAGATGCCATGGAGGAACAGGTATCACAAATGCAGATAGAGAAGGAAGTGGCAACCTCCCTACTTGAGTCCTAGTCTCTCTCCATGAAACAAATTTTGCAAGACTACAAAGCAGTTTTTGACAAGTATTATTCATTATTGTCATAAACTCTTTTATATATATATGGAAACAGGTTTTTGCAGTGGTACTTTGTCATTATTGGCAAAGGGGGAGAAGTATATGGTTTTAAAATTTTGATGGTCTTAAAATTTTGATATATTAGGGGGAGAAGTATATCAGAGGAAGAAGTATCTGTTTTGAAATTTTGATATATGCTATGATATATGCTATATGCTCTTATGATTATGCTCTGAATGAAAAATTGCTATACACTCTCTTGATTAAGGGATAGTGTATATGCTTAGGGGGAGCAATTTTGTTAATGGCAAGTTTTTATTGTAAAACACTTAGATGTCAAAATTTTATTTTCCTAAGTGTTGCCATCAATGCCAAAGGGGGAGATTGTTGGCATTTTTGATGTTTATGTTGTGATTGTCATTGATGGACACACACTTGTATTGAGATCCCCTTTATATGTATGAGCTCATGCTCAACCGGTATTTGTTCCAACCGGTATGTTGTATTCTAGTCTTTAGACTAGTGGTGATTTTGCAAAATGTGTTTCCTGGTCTGAAGTGGCATGTCAACCCCAAGCGGATCACAGATCACAAGCAGTATGAGGAAGCAAAGTGGCACAACACATTCTTACCAGTCTTCATTTTTGTCAAACCGGCAACTAGCATTTTGTATGAACCGGTAACACTCTATGATGAGTTACCAACCGGCATTTTGTGATGAGTTACCAATCCACCGATTGTTTGACAGTGCTGACACATTGATGGTGATTCTTGTATCATGTTACTAAGTATGTCTAGAATCATTGAACCTAGAAAATTGTAATATAATCCTATTGGACCGACATGAAATCAGATTCCTTTAAAAGGACATCATGTCTAGGGTTTTTGTGTTGTTGAAGAAGTTGCGAATAGGGTTTATGTTGAGCTAGGGTTTAAGGTGGAAGTGGAGAGTGATCTTATCTAAGAAGATCAAGTTGTAACTAAGAGAGATAGAGAGGACTAAAGTAATGCTAGAATGCATTAGCTGTGAGCAATACTGGATCTAACCAAGCAATTTGTGCTAGTAGATAGATCAAACACTTGTTGATTACTCACATCTTTGACAAATTTGCAGCCCTTAACCGGGTAGGCCTCAAAGCCTTTGTAAAATCCTCTAACAAGTTGGTTCACACATGTGAATCTACAATCCTCTAACAAGGTAGTCTTTAATCAGACTTATCTCCTAACAGAGATTGAGATTCCTAACAGGATTTGTTCTGGTGAAGAACATTGTAAGACCTTAACCGGTCTGGTTTCTATTCTGTAGATAGTGACTTGTGAGTTCCATCTCACCATGGTTTTTCCTAGTTGGGTTTCCACGTCAAATATCTTGTGTTATGGTTGTATTGCTTTTGTGGGTGAATGTTTTATTCGCATTTTGGTTTGTATGTGTGATAACCGATTTGATTGTCAGACTGCTTTACCAGTTTATCTTTAGATTGTGTAAGTGTTTTAGTGCAAATATTTTTGGCATACTAAATCACCCCCCCTCTTAGTATTCATCAGGTTTTGTCATTAACATATCTAACCCTTGTAGGGCTAATTAGGCCTAATTGCCCCTTCCTAGGCCTAGAAAGTAGGGATTTGTTCAAACACCTTCACCAGTCCTTTTGCCTAAGTAAGCTGATGTTGGCTTTAGGTTTTTACTTCCATAAGGCTTTCCAATCCAACCATTCTTCACCTCCATCCATGAGATTCACCCAATTAGGGCCTATTATCCATTATTGCTAATGCTTGCCAACTCAACGTGCCAAGCCTAGGGTATGGTTGAAAATATTTGATTGAGCTTCCCCTGACTCAAAACCAAAGAGAAAAAATAGTATACGGTGCAACCTAACATTCCACAAGGTTTCAGAGTGGGTATCCACCATGAAATGTTAGGTTGGAGCCAGTTTGCTCTCAAAATCCTGGTTTATAGGAGCTTTGAACCCACCTGCAACAAAAAGAATATTATTTACAAACTACAAAACTTAAAGAATCCAAACAAAAATAAAAATAAAGGCAAGAAATCAGTCTAACAATCCATTTCCCTATTTTGGAAGTGTCAATATGTACAAACTTGCAAAGAATGGGCAAAATCTCAAAAGAACACACCAAATGGGAAACCAAAACTTGTCTATTTGCATCAAATTTTCAAAAATCAATTATCATCAGTCTTTCTAAGCCTTATACTGGCCTTAGAGTAGTTACACATGCTCACAACCTATTGTGTCAACCAACTAGTTGCTGGTGTATGAAAATGTTGCAAAGTTGCTATGAGCAACTTTCGCAAGTTTTGCAATTTTTGCCTTGGTGAAAAACTATTGCTCAACCCAAAACTTGGTCACTTCCAAGTGACTCATATGACCTCAAAAACTACAATATAACACCAACCAACCTACATTACCCCAAAAAAACTTATCCTAGCAAGTGCTCTACTTGGCACCCTTAAGAGCTCACATGCAAATATTGGCCAAACAGAGACTCTTAGGGCCCTTACAATCATTTGAGCACACACTCAATGGGCTCTTGGTCTTATTGCAAAAATAAAGACACGATTCCAACATCACAGACACAAAGTCAACAAAATATTGTTAAGTGCCCTACACCATCACACAACAATAAAACAGAACAAAACAAGAAAAAACCTAAAACATGCTAGACCAAAGATTGCATCAGCTCTGAATTCTTCTAAATCATACTCTTGTTGATATCCTCAAGTTCATCCATGATGAACATAGAGGTATTCTTCTTCTGGTTCCTATTTCTAGTCCTCGTATAGGGGCCTATAGTGATATAATGTCTCATACCTTGCAAGTTCGACTAATGGATTTTCTTCTTTTATTTCGTGTCTGAGGATGGAATAGTGGTGGTGGACTGATCTCCTTGATCAACCATCATTAGATTTACCTTTTTAAGACCCTAAGCACTATTATTCATGGCTTCCCTACTAATATCCACCAGATTCTTCAGATTGCCCTTAATTTCTTCCAAGCTAATCTTCAACTAGCAAATCCTTGATTCATGATATGTTATCATGGTCTTCACATCCTCTATGAGTTTTTGTGTCATTTAGAGAAGTTTATCCATTTTTCTTGGCATGGGCTTCTTAGTAAAAGTATCAATGATGCCCTTAATTCCATCCTTCAACAAATTAATCTCCTTACTGAACCAAAGGAAGTAGTTCTCCTATCTTTTGATAGAGTTGTTAAGGAGAATACCAAAATCTAAGTTATTTTGGGTATCCCCATGTCCCCCCTGTTCAACATTAATGGGTATTTCTATCTTTATTGCCTTCTCCTTTCCCTTGGTTTCCCCAATTTTTCCAATTTTATACTTTTTCATGTTCGGTGGACTAGAACCCTATAAAATGTGGTTGAGAGTTTTATACTTACTAGTAGCCCTTTTGGGATGTTTCTTTCTTTTGCTTCTTTCAGTGCCAGGTGTAATATTCTATTGGGGGACTTCCTCTTGAGAAGGATGATATTTCAAAACATCTAAGACATTGAGGTCCTACCAATCCATAGCCCTACCAGACTCTTCTTCATCCGTCTCCATATCAGACATATAATGTACATTATTATTGATCAGAGAGTTAGGGGATTTAGTTTTACTCCATGATCCTTAGCATGATTAGCCCCTCATGCAAAACAAGGTTATCACTATTTTTGCTATGATTCACTAGGCTATTTTCAAGAGAAGATAATAGATAAAAAGACAGAGAAATTCTTTTCTTGTGCCTAAAATGGTTTAATATCATAAAGTGGTGAGAGAAAATGCTAGCATAACATCCATCAAGAGTAATATACGTCATAATCACTTTGGCCATCTATGCCAAAAGTGATTGCAGGTCCTTCCTATTATAGCCACTTTTGTCATCTTTCACATCCCTCTTCTCTCACTTTCTTTGGCAAAGAAAGCCACAATGGCTTCTTCCGACGCCTTCCTCTTTCTATAAAAATTCTTGCCTTCCATCTACAAACCAGATATCTCCATGATGAAGGTTTCATCAATTCTAAAATCTATTCCAAAATCCATGAGGATGCCTTTCTCCCAACCATTAACATAATCCTTTTTCACTTTTGAGTCACTTCCATGAAGCCTCTTGAGATACAACGCAAGGCCTCCATCAAAAATCGTTGTGCATAGCTCTCTGTTATTTTCCCATTTCTTATAGCAAGTAGGCTCCATTCTATTTTTGTCATCTCCCATGAAAAAATTGCATCTGCAACTATGGATACTAAACCCAAACCAAGCAATAAAAAACTAGATACAAAAGAAGGCTCTAGAAACCCTAGTTTTGGATTTTGAACACAAATCCCATGAAAGACCATAATTCACTTGAAAATCTATTATAATTAATGTGATAGGAATGGCCAATGTATTTGGTGTCTTTTCTTGTCAATTCACACATTTGTATCGATAAATTTTCATTTCCCATACACCACTATATGTCCACATAATCCACACCAATGTTCACCAGGTGGTCCGCTAGCATGTTACCTTCCCGATAGATGTGGGAGATTTTGAAATCTTCCAATTTGGTAATCATGATATGGCACTCTTGAATTAAATGCTCGATGGTTCATCTAGGCTTGGTTTGTTTACTCACACACCTGATGATATTTAGAGAATCAATCTCAAGCTATACTTTTTTGAACCCTTCTCTGATATCCATGTTTAATCAAATGTAAGAATCTTTAGCCTTGGCATAGTGGTTTTTTTGGGTGCCTAGTGGGAGTACCACTAACAAAAAAAGCCTACCATTGTGCTCATGAGCAACTCCCCCATAGTCAACCAGCCTAGGATTACCTTTAGCTACCCTATCAACATTAATTTTGATCCACCCACTTGGGGGAGGAACTCAAACAACATTATTTCTCATTTGCTTTAACTTGACAATAGATTTAGCAATATCCCAGTTCATTTGATATCTATTGATAATATCCCAGTCCTGAGTCAAAGTAGTAATAGTGGGGTCAAGCTTGAGAGAAGGGAAAGAAGAAACAAAGTTCTCCTTAATGGTATTTTAGATTCTTCGAGCAACAGAAAGAATAGAGGACTCTTTGTCCTTGAAGATCCAGTTGTTTCTTTCTTTCCAAATCCCCCAAGCCAAATGGGGTAACATAAGGCACCATAGAAATCTGAGAGAAGGATTGTCCAAAGGGAAAGTCCACTAGAGCCAAGAGTCCAAGAGGATCCTAGGAAGGAACCACATACTTCCCCAAAGATAAAATAAATGAGCGCAGACATCTCTACAGAAGGAACAATGGAGCAGCAAATGTGAAGCATCTTCAACATCATCTTTGCACAAAAAACATTTGTTAGGGATAGCCACACCCCTTTTGCATAAGTTGTCAATAGAGAGAATCTTATACTACATAAAGATCCAGAAGAAGATATTAATTTTAGGAATCAACAACTTATTCCAAATACTATCCCAAAAAGGGGTGGAAACAAATGATCTTGTTAATAGGTAGCAAGCATGAGAGATGAAAAAACTCTTGAGGAAAAACCACTCCACACCAAAGAGTCTTCAACATGAAAAGAGGGAATATGAATACTAGCCAGCCATAATTGAAGGGCTTTTAAGATGGGATCCACACTGATAAGATTGATCGAGTTACCCTCTCTAATATAATCAATGACCCAGTAGCCAAATAACTCCACACATCTCTCTTTAAGCTAAGCAACCCAATGAAAGTTTATCAGAGGCCCATCACCAACCCACCAATCATCCCAAACATAAATTTTCCTCCCATTTCCAAGGACCATCCTGATCCTTTAAAATTAATATCTTTGGAATTATGGAAATTAGTCCAAAGATTAGAAGCTGCCACAGGTAGATTGTAATCTTCTAAAACACTTTGGGTAGATATACCAGTAACATGGTATTTGTTATGAATAAATAGAGATTCATTCATTAGAATCCTTCAGGAATCTCTACAATTGTATTGCGATGAGGGCTTTCTTGAAGTCATGGATGTGCCTAATGGCAAGGCCTCCAAGTCTATTTGGGAGACACTTGATCCCAGGCCACAAGATGAAGGTAGTTTTTAGATTCAGTACCTATCCATAGAAAATTATTTTGGATTTTTTCCATGGGACCAATAAATTTTGAAGGAACTTTAAACAAACTCATAGCATAGACCAAAAGATTTATCTAGTTTTTGGTTTTAAAATTTTGAAATTTTGATATATCTAGGAGAAGTATATCAGAGGGAGAAGTATCTGTTTTGAAATCTTGATATATGTTGTGCTATATGTTATATGCTCTGATGATTATGCTCTGAATGCAAAATTACTATACAATCTGTTGATTAAGGGATAGTGTATATGCTTAGGGGGAGTAATTTTGTTAATGGTCAGTTTTTGTTGTAAAACACTTAGATGTCAAAATTTTACTTCCCTAAGTGTTGCCATCAATACCAAAGGTGGAGATTGTTGGCATTTTTGATGATTATGTTGTGATTGTCATTGATGGAGACACACTTATATTGAGATCCCCTTTATATGTATGAACTTGTACTCAATCGATATTTGTTACAACCGGTATGTTGTATACTAGTCTCTAGACTAGTGATTTTGTAGAATGTGTTTCCCGGTCTGAAGCGGCATGTCGACCCCAAGCGGTTCATAGATCACAAGCGGTGCGAGGGAGCAAAGCGGCACAACTCATTCTTACCAGTCTTCATTTTTGACAAATTGGCAACCAGTATTTTGTATGAACCGGTAATACTCTGTGATGAGTTACCAATCCACCGATTGTTTGACGGTGCCGAAAGGAGGCCCTAATTAACTAGAGCTTACAAAATTGCCTCAAAACGGCACCTTTCCAACCTACCATCTTATTTTGGAACCATTCAATTAAATCGGACTAGAAGGAATCAGGAGCAGTTCCCTAACACAAGGATAACCCCAAATTGGTATCCGATAAAGAGGCTAATTTACAACCCAAAATATCAGCTATCTTGGTCTGTCTATGGGAAAGTGTATTGAGGAAGAAAATAGAAGTCTTTTGCAAGCTAATCCTCTACCTAGATCCTCTTTCATAAATATTAAGAATAGACTTCAAAAGCGTAGCTTGCCCCATAGAAATTCCCCCCATCAACAAAGTATCATCCACAAATTGTTGTTGCAACAAATAAGTGGGATTGAGAAGAAGGGCGTTGCCCTTTGAGTCTTCCAAAACTGACCTCTCTTTAAATAATTTTGCTAAGAGCTTGACCCATCAATATAAAAAGAAACAGAGAGAGGGGATCACCCTGTCTGATACCTCTAGAGGCTAAGAAGAAACTTGAAGGAGATCCATTGATTAAAATAGAGAACTTCGGAGTAGAGATGCATTGATTCACCAATTGAACAGATTGGTTACAAAAACCAAAAGCCCAAAGAATTTTGATCAAAAAATTCTAGTTAACCCTATCATAAGCTTTAAGCAAATCCAACTGTAGAAAAAAAAACAAGTCTCTTATTGACCAAGAGTGAGTGAATGTTCTCATGAACCGCAATGATGGAATCCATAATTTGTCTCCCTGGAACAAAACCATGCGGATGCTTTGAAATCAAAAGTGGGAGAACTTTCTTTAGCTTAAAAACAAGAATTTTAGTGAGGATTTTGTAGACAGAGTTACATAAGTTGATAGGTCAAAAATCCTAAAAGCAGTTGGAATTCAGTTTTTTCAGGATCAAGACAATGAAAGTGGTTTTGAGCTCCATTAAAAGAGAGCAAGAACCAAAAAACTCTCTTGCAACATCTACAATATCTTTTCCCACAATCTACAAAAACACTTGAAAAAAAGAAAATGAGGAAGCCATCGAGACCAAGGACCTTGTTTCTTTCAAAGGAGAAAATCACCTCTTTAACTTCCTTAGAAGAGGGAATTTTGGTAAGCGCCTTGTTCATCTCCCGGGACATGCTATTAGGGATCTCATGAGTAAGTTCTCCTGAGCAAACACATCGAACTGTCCCTCTTTCTCTAGAAGGGAGGAGAAAAAATGGATAGCCTCCTAACTCATCTCCTCTTGTTTATCGACCCATTGATTATTGGCGTAAATCCACTTGATTCTATTGGATGATCTATGTTTCAAAGTTGTCATATGGAAAAACTAGGTATTCATATCCTCACTTTTGAGCCAGATAGCTCTAGACCACTGTTTCCAATATTCTTCTTCTTTAGATATGATATCATGAAGTTTAGAGAGGACTTCAACTTCTTTATCCATGAGATGAGGATCATAACCAAGAGTTTGGATCTATTGTTGAATTTCATCAAGTTCCCTTTCAAGAGAGTCCATCCTCTGGAAGATATTTCCAAAAGAAGATTTATTCCATTTTTGAACATTAGACAATTTCTTGACCACTCTATACATAGTCATTCCTTGGATATCAATACCCCACCACTCAGCGATGTTATCATAGAGATAAGCATTTAGGTTCCACATCTTCTCAAACCTAAAGGGGAAATCTTTCCTTCTAGAGGGGGGGATACTCAACATAATCGAAAAGTGATCAGAGCCAATCCTTGAAAGAGAAGAGAGATAATAGGAAAAAGTCCATCAATCAATCTAGGGAAAGGAGTCCCCTATCCAACCTGACTTGAATAAGATCAGAGTGACTACATCTATTCAACCAGGTAAATCTAGCTCCATTAAGATCAAGATCCATTAAACCCAAAGAGTTGATCATATTAGACAAATCTTGCTTACTATCTTCGAAGATCAGAGCCCTTCCCGTTTTCTCATCATTTGAGAGTGGAAAATGAAAGTCCCCCATTAAAATCCACTTCTCATTAGGGAAGTACTATCTAGCATTTATCATAGACGTCCAAAGGGCTTTCTTGATATTTTTACTATTCAGAGCATAAATGTTGGAAATGATCCAGGAAGAACCATCTTTCAAATTAGTAAATATGGTGGTAATGTGGTTAGAGCTGGAAAAGATAGCCATACTTTGTATAAGTCTAGGATTCTAGAAGGAGGCAATACCACCCAATGCACCATCAACATCTAAACAATGAACACCACAGTCCTTAAAAACAACTAACTTCATTTTCTCCAGTCTTCCAGAAGGCATTTTAGTTTCCTAAATGAGATAAATCTCAAGTTTATGATCCCTCACTAGATTAGAGAGATCATGCTTGTGGGCGTGATTAAGCCCCCTATTATTCTAGGAGATGATCTTTATTTAACAGGGGAGGGGGATCCAGTCCCCATTTCCTAAAGAGTTCTTAGGGCTCCATCCGCGATCTTTGTTTTTCTTTGTTTATCCCTGTTGAACATATTTGGTGGCCTTCCCACCCCTCTTGATTTAGATTCACAATCTACTCTCTATCTAATCCTGGTTTTAACTCCATCTGAGCCTAGGACAGGCCTGTTACCTAAAGGAGTAGGGTAGTTGCATCTACGGCTCTAGGATTTGACTTTAATAAAAGGATTTGAATCCTTGAGCCATTGATCTAAGGATTTATTTTCCAATAGCAAAACATCAATATGAGAATTTAGGGGATCTGGGGAGCTTCTCACATCCACAATTAGCTGAGGGTTGCAATCCTCTAAGATAGGTGCAGATATGGCATCCTGGTCGAGGGACACACCCAAAACTTGTGGATCGGGAAGATGAGAATCCGCCTGGGTAGAGGAGTCCCAATGACAAGTGTCTAGCTCCTTTGGTAGAGTCACCTTTTATAAAGGAGGCATGTTGATATAATCACTCAGAGCCACCTTCCCTGAAAGGTCTTCTTGGTTTGAAGGCATCTCCCCCTTGGAAGACAAGGTTTGTTGGGCCTCCCTAGACATAACTGATTGTGAAGATTTCCTTTTCTAGACTTTTTTCAAAGGGGGTTTCTTCAAACAATCCCTTTCCCAATGTCCAAATTTTTTGAAGTGGAAGCAAGCGAAGGGCATGGATTCATATTCCACTTTCTAGACCCATTTCCCCAGTTGTGAGTTCAGAGATATTTCAAGGGGAAGATCAACAAAATGGTTAATATTAACATAAAGATGCACAAAAACCAGTCTTCTTTTGGCCACAATCATAGGGTCCATAGTCAAGAGTTCACCAAAAAAAGCAGCCAAACCAGAGAAGATCTCCTCATCCCAATATTCCAGGGGTAGGTCGGGAAGGAAAACCCAAATGGGAGATTCATTGCATTCCCAATCCTTAGAGTTAAAGCCTGGTTCCCATTTATTCAAAGCTAAAGAGGATTTACTCAACATCTAGGGGCCTCCAAATAAGATAGATCTTAAATCCTCATCACGATTAAAGGAGAAAAAAAAAAAAGATATTTGCCATAGCAACCACCTCAATTTGACCTTTTCCTTTCCATTTATGGGCAACCCATGCTTGAACTGTCTCAATATTAGGGTGTGGGCCTACAAATTTGCCAACCAAAACAAAAGACAAATTTGCCATGATCTTGTCCACAATGCAATCCGAGATATAGATGGAAAAGGAACCAGAATCTAGATCTACATAGTGGGAAATAGGAGAAGCTGACTTACCTTTGAGATGCAAACCAAAAAGATTCGACCATTTATTATTGCAGTCAGAAGAAGAGGACACATCCTGCTTCTTAGCAAATTCCCTGGGACCCTCCACTGCATGTGAGATGAATGAATTATCAGATCCATCATCCTTGTTACACGTTAGAAATCAAAGAGTTCCACCATCCCACACCATATTTCCCCCTCCATCAGATTTTTTATCTTCCTCTGCATCTCTTGTGATGCCCTCCATGTGAACTCCTTTGCAACTACCATTTCTTCACTTTCCCACCCTTTGCAAATTAAAATTCTCCTTCGCCATTCCTCCCGTGGTCAAGATCTTGAGTTTTTTGAAGAGTTATAGTTTAATATTGCAAAAGGCAGATTTGTGTTCCATAAACAAAACCCTAGAGCTAAGGAACTAGTAAACATTCAAAAAATGGTAGAATATGAAAAAGATAAAATAGAGATTGAAAACACACCTAAAGAACCAGTGATTGAACAAAGAAGGAATGATATAGAGAACAAATAAAGCTATAAGCAAGAAGCTATACCATTAATAAACAATGGATCAAAAGAACATAGTGATGATACTGGAAAAGAATACAACTCCCTAATGAATGGAGTTAATATTAACAACCAAGAGGAAACAATAGAAGACATCAAAAATAAGGAGGATAACAATGAGGAATCAGAAAACCATCCCACACCACACACAACTAAGAAGGCAAGATGCTCTAAAAAAAATAAAAAGAACAAGAACAAAAAAGGAAAAAAGAATAATAAAAAAGGAAAAAAGAAAAAGAAAAAGAACTCCAGCAATAACAATAGTGAAAAGGATATTGAAAGAGAAGAAAGTATGGAAAGAGAGAAAAAATGTATCCTTGAGTATGTTGGCAATGAAGTTACAAATGACCTCATTGAACTATTCATTAATGAAATAGCAGATGAGGAAGAACTGGCATTACAAAAAGCATTGTTAGCAAGAAAATTATGCAAACTTAATGTAACTGAGGAAGAATTACAAAACCATAAATATGATGTTGTAACGGATAAGATGGACATCCTGGGGATAGGTAAAACCATAGAAACTTGCTCACCCCCAGATTATGCTACTAAACTAAAAAGGAGAGGTAGAAAATCAATTGCGGAATTATTAACCAAAGTAGGATGTGCTGTTGGCCAGATTAAAATCAAAAACCTTTTTGAGGCAGGGAAGGGGAAGGACCTTCCCATGGTGTTATGAAACTCCTTACTTGTAATGTTAGGGGCCTGAATGCCCCTAACAAGCAACATATCTTTAAATGTTGCATAGCTAAATTCAATCTAGAGATACTCTTAATACAGGAAACTAAATTAAATAACACTGAGATGACAAACCTGAACAAAAAATTAGGTATCAGAGAAATAGAAGGACAAACTGCTTGTGGAGCCTCTGGTGGATTGGCCATCATATGGGATCCTAGGCTAATATCCTTTAGACTAATAAGCAAAAGCCCAAACTGGATGTGTGGTTGGGATATAAGCCTCAAAAGCAACTTAAAATTTATTATAATCAATGTCTATGGACCTATCCAAACACAAACAAAAAGACAAGTGTGGAATGAAATTGAGAATTTCCTTTTAAGTGACACAGATCAAACATACATAATAGGTGGGGATTTCAATGCTATCTTAGATCCCAAGGAAAAATGGGGAGGTAATAAAAAAATGACCCAAACAAGTCAAGACTTCAAAGAATGGACACATAAGTGTAAATTGATGGAATTCAAAACAAAAAATGAAGCCTTTACTTGGAATAATAGAAGACAAGGTTTCTACAACATTGCAGAAAAACTAGATAGATTCTTCCTTTGTGGGAATCTCTTACAGTCTTGTGAGTCCTCAGTTCCCTCGTTCTCAGGATCAGACCATTTCCCGATCTAATTGACCATATCAGGGGAACTAAAGCCAACCAAAAACCCCCTTTCTCTTTGAAAAAATGTGGCTAAGGGATGAAAATCTAATACAACTAATAGAAAAATGGTGGAATGAAACAAAAGTTATAGGCTCCAAAACTTTCAAAGTAGTTACCAAACTAAAAAAGATAAAGTAGTAATTAACAATATGGAACAAAATACACTTTGGAAACATCTTTACACAAAAAAGGGAAATTGAGATAGAAATGGAAAGAACTAATGAAGAGGTAATTAGGCATGGGATGGATAACATTCTTTATCAAAAGGAAAAAACCAATTTGGCCCAATATGAGGAAATCCTCACAAGAGAAGAAATATATTGGAAACAAAAATCCAGGGAACATTGGTTGGAAGCTGGGGATAGAAATACAAGCTTCTTCCACAGCAATGCAAAACAATGAAGAGATATAAATAGAATCAACAAAATAAAATTAAATTTAGGAGACTTCAGTGAGGACCTTGATAGTATAGCTAGGGAAGCAGTAGAGTATTTTGAAAATATCCTTAATAATAAAGAGGGTTCTAGGTGGACAAAAGAGAGTGAATTCTTAAAATAAATTCCCAAATTAATCTCTAAGGAACACAACTTGATGCTCAATAAAAAACTATCTATGAAAGAAGTGGAAACAACTTTATTCCATATGGGACTGGATAAGGCTCCTAACCCTAATGGTTTCTTAGCACACTTTTATCAAAAATGCTGGAGCTTCATGGGGAAGGAAATTATAGAAGCACTTGAGGGGATGAGAAATTCAGGAAAGATTCTAAGAGAACTAAATAACACATTCATAGCTTTAATTCCAAAAAAGGAAATAGTAGACTATTTTGAGGATTTCCAACCAATAGCATTATGAAATACCCTTTATAAATTACTCATAAAAACAATTGCAAATAGACTTCACAAACTTGTCCCCATTATTGTTAGTGAGGAATAGACTGGTTTTGTGCCAGGCAGATCTATTTATGATGGCATAATCATTGCTCAAGAAGCAATCCATATAGTACAAAAAACTAAGGAACTGAGCATGTTGATAAAATTAGATATTAAAAAGGCATATGATAAAGTAGACTGGCACTTTCTATGCAAATGTCTGGAATCATTCGGGTTTAATAAGCAATGGATCAATCTGGTCTACGAATGCATTGCAACACCTAGAGTATCAATATTAGTCAACGGGGCCTTAGAAGTTTTTTTTGAAATCTCAAGAGGTCTCAGATAGGGGGATCCCCTCTCCCCCTTTCTTTTTATCATCATGGCAGAATCATTGGGAAGGATGATCAATAAGGAAAGATAAACACAATAGCTAAAGGGTATTAAAATTACTTCAGACATGGAACCAATTACCCATCAACAATTTGTTGATGACACCATGTTGTTTGGATTGAGCAATACAATAGAAGAAAAAACACTTAAAAAAATCTTAGACAACTATACTATGATTTCTGGATAGGAAATCAACACTTCAAAATCCAACATTATCTTTTTTAACACAAATAAAGAACTCCAAAGGAAAATTTTAAACATTCTTAAATACAATATAGGAGAATTACCATGTAAATAGCTAGGACACCCCTTAGACAAAGGGATTAGATCATCCAAATTATGGGATCAGGTGGTCTACAAAATTACAAAAAGGATCTCCTCTAGGAAGGGGAAATGGTTATCCTCTACTGGAAAGGCCACCATGATTAAGTCGGTTCTCTCAGCGATGCCAATATACCAACTCTCATGCATGGATCTACCTCAACCAAGAGAAAGGAAATCACAAAACATATTAGGACATTCTTTTGGCAAGGCTCTGAAGATAAATTCAGACTACCATTGATAGGATGGGATAAGATATGCATGCCTAAAGACCTTGGCGGCTTAGGTATCAAAGATCTAAAAATTCAAAGCAAGGCTCTAGGAGCAAAGCTTGTTTAGAGAATGTATAATAACCCTAACTTCAAATGGTTGTGGATCCTTTATAACAAATACCTGCATAACATAGATCCCACAAGCATCTTTAGGACAACCCATCCACATAAAGGATCTAGATTTTGGAACTTTATGCTTGATTGTAGAGATATCATAACGGACAAGCTAACATGGAATGTAGGAAATGGGGAGGATGCCCTATTTGGAGAGACTCCTGGGGGGCTCAAACTTCCATCAATAGACTTCATAACTTCAACAAAATTATACCCATCCTTGAAGAGCAATAGGGAGATAAAGTAAAAGACAATGTGGAAGAATACTCCATTGGGGGCCTCAAACAATGGAGATAGAAATCACTGAATAATTTAGACCTACCGAACTAGGAGAGATCCCTCTTAGCACGGATCCTAGCCTCAAGAAACTCTGCATTAAATTCTAAAAAAGATAAACTGATGTGGGCAGGATCCAAGAAGGGGAAGTATGAAACTAAGGAGGGATATAAACACCTATTAATCAAGTAAAATAACCCAAGCACCAACCTGCCCCTAACACTTTGTTGGGATAAAAGGTGCCTACCAAAAGATGGCCTGTTTGAATGGTTGAAAATTCAAAACTAGCTCCTCACCAATGAAATCTTCAGAAAACTAGGATTTGAGGACTCCAACAGATGCCCATTATGTGAAATGGAGAAAGAAAACACTAATCATATACTGTTAACTTGTGTTTATGTAGACAAGTGCTAGGGATGGTTGAAAAAACAACTGAACTAGTATACCCCTATTCCTAGCACTCTCTCTGACCTATTTCATGCTTGGCCCATTCAAAAACATAGGGTGTATGTATGAAAATCTATGGATCATAGCCCCCTCCATTATGATCTGGGAAATCAGGAAGGAAAGAAATAGGAGGGTTTTCAAAGATAGTAAAGTGCACTGGGCCTAACTAACCAATAAAATCGAAGCAACCATAGTTGAAATGGTAAACAACCAGACCTCTAAAAATTAAAGGGATGTTAATATATCCTATTGGGATGAAAAAATGAGACTAAGGTGGAAGGGTCTAAAGATTCCATCCTTCATAGGAAAAGGTCCACCATCCAACAACATAACACGTGCAGAATGCAAGTTGCTACCCCCCAATACTGGATGGATCAAGCTTAACTTTGATGGGGCTACTAGGGGCAACCCAGGAGAGGCTGGACTTGGTTGTTGCCTTCACAATTCAAATGGGGAAGAAATGGCCCACATGGCCATTCCCTTGGGCAACTGCACAAACAATGAAGCAGAGTTGAAAGCATTCATTTCATGTACAAACCTATACAAAGTATTGAATATAAAGAGGATTAACATTGAAGGGGACTCAACCATAATCATTAATGCCCTTAGAAAAGGGGCAATGCCTGATTGGAAGCTAAATGCTTACCTAGATAAGATACTGATGGACATTAAAACATTTGACAGGGTCATCTTTAATCACATCTACAAAGAGGGCAATAAAAGGGTCAACTCCCTAGCTAACATGGGGGATGATGGTAAAATAATGATCCATGTGGCACCTAGCATCTATCCTTAAACAATATTTTACTTTGACACAAAACCTATAAAATAACAACATTTATACAGATTTATCCATAATTTAACCAAACACTTTATCCCATTATATACATAGAGATAGATTAAGCTCAAAATTAGGGGTAGGGGATAAGAATTAAATATTTAACACAACCTTTTACACTCTCTGTTTTAGATCATTTAGAGTCATTCATATTAATACATTTACATATACATAATAATTTGTATAGACACAGGCATATATATACTGCCTGGATGAGTTTATCCATTGGCATTAAACTTTGTTATAGAATATGCAAAACAATGTTAAACTTAATAAATATTAAAATATTGGATACAAATATATAAATATATATTCAGATATATATATACAACCTATGTATATATATATTATATATTTACATATATATATAGATCTTATATATTTATATAAACAACACATATTTACATTCATACATATATATATGCATATATATACATATATATATACATATATATATGCATATATATATATATATATATATGTACATACACACACACACACACATATATATATGAATATATATAGATATACATATATATATATATATAAATATATATATATATATTTATTTATTTTATCTTATATATATATGTTATTAACAGATTTGCTTTTTATACATTGTATTCTCTAAATATCTGTATGCCCATTAATTAAAAGACAAAGTAACTAACAGTTGGATAATTCTAGAAATATATATCCTCTGTATATGGGTACAACTCCCCAACAAAGAATGATTTTCAATCAGCTCTAAATTTACAGTAATTTTGTTTGTATACTTTTTACCCGAAAGTACTAGAAGGCAGATCAATATTCATTTGTCAGCACATAATGAATATACTCTTAATTAATAACACAAATTCAATTATGAAGTTCACAGACTTCAATCATTTATTTTTCAGAGAAAAATGCATTCTATGTGCATTCACATATAATGAGAACAAAAGTACAACAAATTCCTTATTCAAACTAAATCCACCTTGAGATTATCGTCCAAATCTATTAAACTCACAGATTTAATACTACAGAATCTGTAACAATTTTATTCATAAAAAAAAAGTGTTCTTTTCTTTCCCAAAATATCATGAAAAACAGATTTTATCTATTGCATTCCTTTCCCCCAAAAACATTTCGTACCTTTTCAGAGTCATTTTCATCCCTTATATAGCCACAACAGGGCTTACAATAAAAGCGGGATACATGGAACAACTAACTTTTCCGCCCCGTCAAGTTCAGCAAAATTATCAAATGAAACTGTCTTTTCAAATTACCAGAAAACAAAGCCTATTGTCTAGAAAACATGAAACAGTTTTAAGAAACAAATTCTTTCTTCCAATGAGAATACACTGTAATGAAGTGCTGGATAACAGTATTATGTGGAAGCCCCACGTGTGCTATATGCTGTTTCCACACCTCCTTTTCCTTGTGAACCTATGCAACCTTATCAGAGTGGCTATGCAGATGTCCAATGCATAGGAAAAGAAGCGACTCAATTTTAGCGATAATAGTTAGGTCATCTGAGACCAAGCCTTTAGCCTCCTTCACATAGTTAATCTTTTTCTCAAAAGATTTCGTTATTACTTCAACCGTTTCTAGTGTCCCATCACTTTTTAGGCACTTAATTCCAATGCATAGGAGCTCATTTCGCATGGAGGTGGTTAACTCTGCAAGTTGGCCTGCCAATTTCATGAATTTTTCATATGTCTATTTAATCAGAGAATTCCTCCATTGAATGTTCTTTTGGCAGACATACAAGATGCTATCATCCAGTCCTGGTACTGGTTTCTCAACCAGGAATTTCATAACTCCATAAGTTTGTACTTCTCGCATCTGTGCAACCCTTATTTCCCATTCCACCTCTTCATTTTTCTAATTACTTATTTCCGTCTCCAATTCTTTCATTACCTGTATTGCCCCATTATGGACTTTACTCAGGTTGACAAAATACTCAACTCCAGATTTCCGCATCTGCTCCAACCACTCCATTACGGTCTCTGTTATTAGTCTACATTTCTGTATTTGCTCCAAGGTTTTCTGATTGGCTAGGGACTTTGGATCAAATGACGTAGGTAGTTGTGATAAGGGTTGAGGATTCAGACTATTTATTGCCTCAATGTACTCTACCATTCTGCACAACATCTCCTTCATTTGACGTTTGTCCCTTTCATCTTTCCAAGTCCTTGTGATAATCTTCTTAGTTGAAGCTTCAAGATGAAGGACATCTATGGCACGAGTAGCAGTCCCTATGTTCACCTTTTCAATGGCAAAATCCTGAACTATAGGATTTTCCATCTTAGCATCTGTCAATGGATGTGCAATTTCTGCCACCCAATTTCCACTGTCAACGTCAAAATCAATTTTTGACATAGCCTTTGATTTCTTGGCTTTGGGAGTCTTTCCCAAGCACTTACTCATCATATCCTCTATCGGAATGAAGGTAGGGATTATTTTAATCTTCTTACTGCCAAGCATATTATCCAACCAGAATGGGCCTGTGGAAGCTGGAGTCTTTCCAGAATCAGTTCCTACATCTTTTTCATCTCTTATTATTATGGTAGAGTCCACCTGAAAGGTTTCCTGTTCTTGTTGGCTGGTTTCCTCATCATCTAGATTTCATTGCTATGAACCTGGATTAATTTGAATGGCATCCATTCCAAGATCAACCACTACTGTTTATGGACATGAGGGTTTTCTTTTACTCCTGGCTTTAGAGTAGGTAACTCTAATAGGAGTCAATTGCCCTTTACTTTGTAATGCATTGCTTTTCTGCTCACCTTTATCCTTTTTGTGAGAATGACCTGCATCACAATATTGAATAAATGTTTTAGAAGCCAGGCTCTTAGAGGATGAAGTTGAACCCCTCAACTGAGTTTTTCTCAAATCTGTGTTGCTTAAGCCATTTCTCCATTCTTAGTATGACCATGAGGGTTCTAGTCTGAATATCTTCCTCCTCATTTTTCTCCCAATTTATCTCTGAGATTACCTCTAGCTGCCTGTCTTCAACAAACTGTGAATCAATTAAATATTTTCCATTATCCACAATATGAGCAGTGTCCATTTCTAGGCCATAATCTCTTACTTATTGCACAGTGAATCTTAGGTGGGCTCTTCTCTGGACCTCATACTCATCCTCACAGTCTAGCCAAAAGTCTTCTAGATTTGGCATATGCTAAAAATGTTTCCTAATTGTAAGATTAGCCATTGCAAAGCCTTTAATATCAAAGTTAGTGCGAGGAACATAGAGTTTGAAATTGAACTGTTTGAAATCTAGTTCAAGGTTCAAGGCATCTGAAACAATATAGCAAGTGTAATATGTTAGTTCAATAGGGAAAGAAACCCCTATTTGATGCTTTTCTCTGCATTTCTTTTCTATATAGGCAAGCTGCCTACTTCCATTAGCACTTGTCTATCGAAGCCATACCTCAGCAATTTGTAGGGTTCCCCTTCAAAGCCACCAACCCTTAGATAAGTGAATTTAGAAAACTGAATGTGGAAACCCCCGTAGGTACTTATAAATTACATAGCTTCCTTAGTCAATCTTTTATGCATGTCTCCTCTCAATTCAAATACTATCCTGCCCAAAAAAATATTTTGAACTTTATAATAATTTTTTGCTACCCTGTGTTGCTGTAAATATGGGTAGTACTCATAAATTCTCATATCATCTTGCCAAATTTCATGGAATAAACCTATCCATTGGTGTATAAAAGCTAAGCAATTTATAAGATATGAAGACATATAAAAATTCTTGTTTCCAAAGAAGCTTAAGCCATCATGCATTCTCTCTGCAATTAACTCGGCCTAGTCTATATATCTTTTCTAACCAAAAATAACCTAAACAAAGAAATACATCCAATCTTCCCAGTAACAGGCAATCTGATTTCCCCGCACCCTATGTAAGAGAATGATTATATCCCTTACTTCTTGAATCATGTGATCACGGATTAATGGGCTTGGCAACCTAGAACCACCTTTTTGGAATTTCAACAACCAATTCCTGGCAATAACACTTCGGTAATAGGCCTTTTTCTGAGAAAAGCCCTTGTGACTTGCAAACCATCCAGTCCTCGTATTGTTCTTTCTCAAGAATTATCATTATTGTGGCAATGGTCTCCCATCTAATTACTAGCAAACTTTTCCCCTTTACATCCCTAATACACCTCCCGACAGGGTCATATCTGCTCATACATTCTACAACTAATTATGGACATGATACGGCAGGGGGAAATGTTGCAGCTTCTATTAACCCACTGTCTAGAATTTTCTGCATTAAAGGGGTATTAGGAGAATTATGTGTTCTTTCATGAAATTCCTCTAAATTTACTGATGGCAAGAAGGTGTCTCCTATGTCAGGTAGGGAACAGACTAAGCCAGATTTTGGGTCCAACTGAGGTGGTTTTGGTCTCATCTCTACTCAATAACCAGGAAAAGTGTATAGCAAGGAGAATTGACTAAACTAACTAAAATACTAAACAACACTTTTCAATTAATGTAAATTAATAGGGAAGAAAGAAGAACTTTGAGCTCACCTTTCATGCAGAACCGAAAATTCACACAAAGTTGAGAAAAGAAACTACCATCGCCGCTACTCCCGTACTGACTGATTTGAACAAACAACAGAGGCCAATAACTTATTTTCAAAGAAACAGACTTATAACATAACCTGAAATGTTGGCTGCATGACTCTTTATGATTCCTGCCTTCATGATTATCCGTGCCAATTGTGCCGAAAGGATTTGACCCTGACACCTTATTAATTCCCGCATACCTTCTCCTTTCATATCTTTTCTCAACATGATTATCTCTAGTACAGATGTCATTATCATTCATTACCTTTGAGGTTCATCATTCAAATCCGAAATATTCCTTTATATGCTGATACTTCATTACTTTGTCTTCAAAATTATCTATCTTCGAACCTTGAACCTTGAACCATTAAAAAGTAGTTTGGAGGTTCAAGTTCAAGACTACACTAGAGAACAAAACATTTGGTCAAACAAGGACTCACACTTTACGAACGTGACTCACAAAGGACTTAATACAACATGTTTGAACCTTGAACCCTAAACCACCTTTTAAAAGGTTCAAAGATTCAAGTTCAACAACAACTATTATAAATTCTATCGACGCCCTATTGAACAGAAAGCAATTACTTCATAAACCGACTCTGAACTTTGAACTTTGAACCATGTTTTGAAAGGTTCAAAAGTTCAAGTTCAAGAAAGACCACACAACGAAAAACTTTCTTTGGATGCAGAAAAATTTAAAGGAGCAGACTAACATTGGCTTTGACTGGGGACTGGGACAGTAATAGACTAAGACATGAACCTAAAAATCTCTGGTTTCGCAAAATAAGACTCATAGGGAAAAGATCTAAACCTCAACAAACTGAACCTACGATTAATCACAACAAAATTTTATATACAAGACCTATAGGGGACTCCTGCTTACAATTTATACAATTTCAAATCCTGCCCATTATAGGTCAGGGGAAGAACGGTACCATCTATTTATGCAAGTATAAATGAATTTGGTCTTTTTACTTCATGGATGTAGAACGGCCCCTTCCAAAGCGATTCAAATTTTCTGTGTGCTCCTTTTTGTGCCTTTCTGTTGTCCCAAAGTAAAACCTGATCACTTGACATGAATTTTCATGGTCTGTAATCCGATCAATCAATTTCTCTCTTTCCTCCTCAACTTTCATTAAATGCATAATTCTCCTCTCTAGAGAATCCTAAAAATGTACATCCTCTATTACTGTTTGTAACTTTGAAGCCGCAAGTTCTAGAGGAAGTGATATCTGAGCTCCTACACCATAGACTAACTCAAAAGGTGACATGCTAATTGCTCTCTTTGGAGTAGTATGGTCTGCCAAGATAGCTTCATATAACTTCTTATGCCAATCTCTAAAATTTTCACTGACCTATCCATTGGCGTATAAAAGCTAAGCAATATATAAGATATGAAGACATATAAAAATTCTTGTTTCCAAAGAAGCTTAAGCCATCATGCATTCTCTTTGCAATTAACTCGGCCTAGTCTATATATCTTTTCTCACCAAAAATAACCTGAACAAAGAAATACATCCAATCTTCCCAGTAACAGGCAATCTGATTTCCCCGCACCCTATGTAAGAGAATGATTATATCCCTTACTTCTTGAATCATGTGATCACGGATTAATGGGCTTGGCAACCTAGAACCCCCTTTTTGAAATTTCAACAACCAATTCCTAGCAATAACACTTCGGTAATAGGCCTTTTTCTGAGAAAAGCCCTTGTGACTTGCAAACCATCCAGTCCTCGTATTGTTCTTTCTCAAGAATTATCATTATTGTGGCAATGGTCTCCCATCTAATTACTAGCAAACTTTTCCCCTTTACATCCCTAATACACCTCCCGATAGGGTCATATCTGCTCATACATTCTACAACTAATTCTGGACATGATACGGAAGGGGGAAATGCTGCAGCTTCTATTAACCCACTGTCCAGAATTTTCTGCATTAAAGGGGTATTAGGAGAATTATGTGTTCTTTCATGAAATTCCTCTAAATTTACTGATGGCAAGAAGGTGTCTCCTATGTCAGGTAGGGAACAGACTAAGCCAGATTTTGGGTCAACTGAGGTGGTTTTGGTCTCATCTCTACTCAATAACCAGGAAAAGTGTATAGCAAGGAGAATTGACTAAACTAACTAAAATAGTAAAACAACATTTTTCAATTTATGCAAACTAATAGGGAAGAAAGAAGAACTTTGAGCTCACCTTTCATGCAGAACCAAAAATTCACACAAAGTTGAGAAAAGAAACTACCATCACCGCTACTCCCTTACTGACTAATTTGAACAAACAACAGAGGCCAATAACTTATTTTCAAAGAAATAGACTTATAACATAACCTGAAATGTCGGCTGCATGACTCTTTATGATTCCTGCCTACATGATTATCCGTGCCAATTGTGCCGAAAGGATTTGACCCTGACACCTTATTAATTCCCGCATACCTTCTCCTTTCATATCTTTTCTCAACATGATTATCTCTAGTATAGATGTCATTATCATTCATTACCTTTGAGGTTCATCATTCAAATTTGAAATATTCCTTTATATGTTGATACTTCATTACTTTGTCTTCAAAATTATCTATCTTCGAACCTTGAACCTTGAACCATTAAAAAGTAGTTTGGAGGTTCAAGTTCAAGACTACACTAGAGAACAAAACATTTGGTCAAACAAGGACTCACACTTTACGAACGTGACTCACAAAGGACTTAATACAACATGTTTGAACCTTGAACCCTAAACCACCTTTTAAAAGGTTCAAAGATTCAAGTTCAACAACAACTATTATAAAGTCTATCGACGCCCTATTGAACAGAAAGCAATTACTTCATAAACCGACTCTGAACTTTGAACTTTGAACCATGTTTTGAAAGGTTCAAAAGTTCAAGTTCAAGAAAGACCACACAACGAAAAGCTTTCTTTGGATGCAGAAAAATTTAAAGGAGCAGACTAACATTGGCTTTGACTGGGGACTGGGACAGTAACAGACTAAGAGATGAACCTAAAAATCTCTAGTTTCACAAAATAAGACTCATAGGGAAAAGATCTAAACCTCAACAAACTGAACCTACGATTAATCACAACAAAATTTTATATACAAGACCTATAGGGGACTCCTGCTTACAATTTATACAATTTCAAATCCTGCCCATTATAGGTCAGGGGAAGAACGGTACCATCTATTTATGCAAGTATAAATGAATTTGGTCTTTTTACTTCATGGATGTAGAACGGCCCCTTCCAAAGTGATTCAAATTTTCTGTGTGCTCCTTTTTGTGCCTTTCTGTTGTCCCAAAGTAAAACCTGATCACTTGACATGAATTTTCATGGTCTGTAATCCGATCAATCAATTTCTCTCTTTCCTCCTCAACTTTCATTAAATGCATAATTCTCCTCTCTAGAGAATCCTAAAAATGTACATCCTCTATTACTGTTTGTAACTTTGAAGCCACAAGTTGTAGAGGAAGTGATATCTGAGCTCCTACACCATAGACTAACTCAAAAGGTTACATGCCAATTGCTCTCTTTGGAGTAGTACGGTCTGCCAAGATAGCTTCATATAACTTCTTATGCCAATCTCTAAAATTTTCACTAACTAATTTCTTCATAATATTTATCAGGTTTTTATTACTTGACTATGCTTGGCCGTTACCCTGTGGGTAATAATCTGAGGAATGAGCAAGCGAAATCCCATAATCATAGAAAAACATAGAAATCTCAATGGAGGAGAAATTAGTTGCATTATCAGCCACGAGTTTGTGAGGAACTCCAAAATGAACCAAAATATTTTCCTTTAGAAAATTACAGACAACCTCTGATGTAGTCTTTCTTATCAGAATAGCTTCAACCCATTTTGTGAAGTAGTCGGTAGTAGTCAAAATATGAGTGTGTCCTGCACTTGATGTAGGCAACAATGGCCCTATGAAATCCAAACCCCACTGTTTAAATGGTTCATCAATAATTACAGGTCTGAGAGGCAATGCTGCAAGTTGAGGCTTTCCGGTGAATATTTTACATTTTTCACATCTGGCTACCCAAGCATAAGCATCTTTGAACATACCTGGCCAATAATAACAATTCCTCGGGATTTTATAAGTAGTTACTGTTGATGAAAATTGACCGCCACAGGCTTCATCATGAAAATTTTTCAACAATGATTCTTGGAGTGGTTTATCTACACAGCGTAAGAAAGTTCCATCCAACCCTTTTTTGTATAGCACATCATTAAAAATGACATACTTAGCAGCCTTCAATCTAAGGTTTCACCTTTCTCTCGGAGATAGATGCACTGGACAATCTCCATAAGTCAGGTAATAGGCAACATCTACAAACCAAGTATCCTGAAGTCCAACAAACAAAACTAAGGGCAATTCCTTATTATTTCAATGTTCATTTTCTGCAAGTAACTTACATAGACCTTGTCCTCTCACCAATTTGGTCGGCACATATACTACTGTATGGGAATGAAGAATATAATACCTAAACTACTTTACAACTTTCACAATAGCAAATGCCTACTTTTCCATCAGCAAATATTTTAATTCATGCTTTTTCAATGGCACACTCATGAATGCTATGGGGACTTCTTCAGCTTCTTCATTTTTTTGAAGCAATATTCCTGACATAGTATGTTCTGCAGCATAACAATAAATAATGAAATCTTTCTTAAAATAGGATTAACAAGGGTAGGAGCATGTGTTATAGCTTTCTTAATTGCTTCAAAGGCTTTCTTTCCCTCTTCATTCCACTTAAACACTAATTTTTCACTCATTAAGTTCACAATATATCAGGTGGTCTCTGCAAAATCTGGAATAAACCTCCTTAACAAGTTTACCTGCCTGAAGAAGGATCTGACTCCATTCTTGTTAGATGGCAAGCTCAATTGTTGAATTGCCCTTATCCTTTCAAGATCCACTTTGACACCTTACTTTGAGACAATATGACCTAATAATTTACCCTCGGTGACACCAAACACTGATTTCTTAGGGTTTAAAGACACTCCATGCTCTCTATATCTTTGTAGTACCTATTTTAAGTCTCTTAAGTGGTTCTTTCTCCTTTTTGAAAATACCGTTAGATCATCAAGATATAAAACTATTATTTTATCCTTCAGATGACCAAAAGATAAGTCCATGGCTCTCTGAAAGGTTGCTCCAGCATTAATCAAACCAAAAGGCATTCTATTGTATGCAAAGGTACCCCAGGGAGTAATAAAGGCTATTTTATGCTGATCCTGTTCTTAAACACTGATCTGATTATAACTAGAAAAGCCATCTAACATAGACATCATTTCTAAGCCTGAGACTGTTTGCAAAATATGATCCATTAAGGGTAAAGGATAATTATCCTTCAAACTGGCCTGATTCAAATTTCTGAAATCTACACATATCCTTATTTCCCCATTTTTCTTATGAATATGAACTATGTTTGCAATCCAAGTAGAATGATGAATAGGATAAATAATCCTTTCTTTCAGCATCTTATCTACCTCTCTAAAAATAGCCTCTGCAACTTTAGGGTTGAAACCCCTTAGCTTCTGTTTAAAAGGACTTGTTCCAGGCTTTAAAGGAATATGATGTTGAAAATATCCATCCTTAAAGTTTTTCAGATCATCATAGCACCAGGTAAACACATCTCGAAACTCCATTAAGAGACTTATGAATCTTTGCTTTTCCTCAGACGTACAACATTTTCCTAAGTTAACATACTTAGGATCTTCCTTTGTTCCAATGTTGATTCTTTCATATTCTCATGTATCCTGAGCTATAGGAATTTGCTCATCCTTCCTTTGCCTTAAAGCATCATGATGATCAAAAAGACGTTCCAAAGAAACCAAACCTTTAGGAATCCTATTTCCCTTTAACTGCACTATCCCTTCATTTGCCTCTTTTTTTAAATCTAGAGAGAACTCTTTGCACTCTGAGGTTGAACCTTCAAAGAAAGTAGTTGTAAATATCTCTTCACATTGCAAGAAATTCTTGATCTTCTGATCATTTTCAAACACCTACCAAAATGCTAAGTTATCAAGCACACTTGGTCGATAAATCGGTTGTACTCGATAAGTATCATCTGTAAATTTTGGATGTGGAACCAGAAGGGAAGTCGATACTGCTAAAGAATCAACTTTAGAATTTTGCTCTCTAGGAATAGCTTCAATAAAGAATGCATCAAACCCTTCAATTTCATCCCATACTCTATTCCTGTTATGCCTCAATCTCTCATTCTTGACACTAAATAACCCCTTGACTTGCTTCACAATCAACTTTGCATCCCCTTTAACTCGTAGCAACCTTATTCCCAATTTCGTTGCTTCAGATAGTCCTAACAACAAAGCTTCATACTCAGCTGTATTATTTGAATTCATAAATTGTAACTTGAAGGAAAATCGAATGGGCTTTCTAGAAGGAGGAATTAAAACAACCCCTGCCCCTGAACTAGATGCTGAACAATAGCCATCAAACTCCGTACCCCAAAGTTCATTGGCTCTTTGTGACTGATGAGCCGCAGCTATGACCCCATTGTCAAACAAAATCATATAGTTGCCAAAATCACATTCTTGATACGAAATTTGTGCTTTAGGATCATCCGTTGGGAAAACAATAAATTTAGACTTTGGTTTTGGTTGCAAAATAACTTGTCTTTTCCCAATAGGAATGGTGACTTGGGACCAATCCATCTTAATTTCACCACCTAGGTCTTTGTAAAAGGTCCTACTAAGTAGCATGTCATAACTTGCTGGAATATTAGCTACTAAAATAGTCAACTTAACACGTTTATCAGGATGTACAACAAGAGTCACTTGTGCATCTTTAATCTATCCTACAAGAGGAATTTGTTTAGAATCCATGGAATAGCTTCTTCCAAAGGGTTTTGTTAAAGATAACCCTAAGGCCTTAGCTACAACGGATGGCATAATATTATTTGAGGCACCAGAATCAATAATACAGTTATTCAATCTATGTCCATTTATGAACAAAGACACATAAAAAGGGTCAGGTTTAGGCTCAAAAATAGGTATCATTTCATCAGTTTGATTACCAACAATATCAGATGAAGTTTTAGGACTGACTGGACGTGTTGACTCTTGATATTGTGGCATTGAGGCAAGATTAACTAACTGCTGAGTTGTCCCAACTTGTGTAGAAGCATTGTTCCCCTTAACAAATTTAACAAGCCTATCAAGTTCTTTAGGGTTCAATTTCAAATATTTTGCTGGTGAGATTTGAATTCTAGAGGATTTACAAAATTCTATTATATCAAAAGGACTGACTATGTCTACAAGCTTTAATAATGGAATTTCTTGTACCTGTAAATCATTGCTGTGAGAATGAGAGAAGATTTCTTTACCTATGAAACTTCCAGCTAAGGATGAAGAAGCCCCTTGAGACTTAATATTGTGCTAGTTTCTAGTTAATACTGAATTTGACTCATACTCTAGGAAGTGTATTTCAGAGTCACCAGACTTCCCTAAAGATTTTTCTTCGCTTACTTCCCTCGACGTCTCTTTTGAACCCATCAATTGTGTATAGCATACCATTTCAAGACAAGACTTTCCATCATGATCGTCAGTAAGATGAAAGATACACATATTAGCTTTTGGTGGAGGTGCCTCAATGGCTAACCTCTATTGTACAGGAGGTAATTGTGGTACTCTTACTCCAGTCCCAGTTGATTGATTTGGAAATCTTCTAGGAACATCTTGATAGGGCTGAGGATATATCATATTAAACTTAGGCAATTGTCTCTTAAGTGTTATGATATCATTCATCAACCTTTGAATCAAAGGATCTGATGTAGTAGTTGATGTTGAGGCTTGTGCAGTAGAGGTTTGAACCTCTCTTTTCCATTTCCCTGCTGTAATTAAATCAGCCTCCAATTTAATTGCTAAGGTCTTAGCAGCTTCTAAGTTTTGTACTCTCTACCTACGTATCAAGAAACTTATTTCTAAGGGCATTGAGTTGATAAAGAAACGCTTCAAATTATCACTAGAGGGTCTTTGATTAACGGGGATTTTATGAACTATCTTGTTAAATTTAGCCACAAAATCTCTCATAGTTTCAGGAATCTCGTTTTTAAACTGTGCTAATTGAGCCAAAAGAAAATGCTCATCCTCAGCTAACTTGAACCTGGCTTCAAATTTTGTCTTAATATCTTGCCAGTTTGTAATATCACCATTCGGTAAATGGTAGAACCAATCTGTAGCTGCATCAGTTAATGTTTGAACAAAAAGTTTGATAGCTACATCCTCATGCTGAATTGCTAATACACCACATGTCGCATGAAATGCATTCAAATGCTCACTAGTTGTGACTTGTCCATCTCCACTAAATTTAGGTGGGTGATCTCGCGAGCCTTTTGGTAGAGGGTTTAAATTAGCTCCTAAAGTGAGTGGTCCTACAATTGGTCCCCAGGGATTATTCACAGCCATTGGTAAGATAATGTTTAAAGGCTTAGGGTTGAAAACCATAGGAAGGGAAACACCATGCAACATCAGGGCATGACAAGTAGAAGATACAGGTATATGAGAAAAAGCACTAGGAGGTCTACTCCTCGCTCTTCTTTGTGGCGTAAAGGAAGTAGAAAAACTCAAATTCTGCAATTCTTGAAAAACTGAATCAATAACTCCTTCATGCCTCTAGGACCTCGTATACCTTCTGGACTCCAGTTTGTTTACAAAATATATCTCTAATATTTCACCAGAATGAATTCTAAAGCTAATCATGAGATAGCCCTATACATCTCATGATTTTATTTCTGATCTCTTATTCGACTCCCCAGCAGAGTCACCAAAAATCTATTAGTTAATAGATTTGCCTTTTATACATTGTATTCTTTAAATCTCTATATGCTTATTAATTAAAAGACAAAGCAACTAACAGTTGGATAATTCTAGAAATAATTATCCTCTACATACGAGTATAGCTCCCCAATTAAGAATGATTTTCACTTAGCTCTAAATTTACAGTAATTTTGTTTGTATACTTTTTACCCGGAAGTACTAAAAGGTAGATCAATATTCATTTGTCAGCACACAATGAATATACTCTTAATTAATAACACAAATTCTATTATGAAGTTCACAGACTTCAATCATTTATTTTTCAGAGAAAAATGCATTCTATGTACATTCACATATAATGAGAAGAAAAGTAACAAATTCCTGATTCAAACTAAATCCGCATAGAGATTATCATCCAAATCTATTAAACTCATAGATTTAATACTATAGAATCTATAACAATTTTATTCATAAAAAAAAAGGGTTCTTTTCTTTCCCAAAATATCATGAAAAACAGATTTTATCTATTGCATTCCTTTGCCCCAAAAATCTTTCGGACCTTTTCAGAGTCATTTTCATCCCTTATATAGCCACAGTAGGGCTTACAATAAAAGCGGGAAACATGGAAAAACTAACTTTTCCGCCCCGTCAAGTTCAGCAAAATTATCAAATGAAACTATCTTAAAAAATTACTAGAAAATAGAGCCTATTCTCTAGAAAACATGAAACAATTTTAAGAAGTAGATTCTTTCTTCCAATCAAAATACGTCGTAATGAAGTGCTGGATAACAGTATTATGTGGAAGCCCCACATGTGCTATACATTGTTTCCACACCTCCTTTTCCTTGTGAACCTGCGCAACCTTATCGGAGTGGCTATCCAGATGTCTAATGCATGGGAAAAGAAGTGACTCAATTTTAGCTATAATAGTTAGGTCATCTTAGACCAAGCCTTTAGCCTCCTTCATGTTAATCTTTTTCTCAAAAGATTCCATTATTGCTTCAACCATTTCTAGTGTCCTGTCACTTTTTAGGCACTTAATTCCAATGCATAGGAGCTCATTTCGCATGGAGGTGGTTAACTCTGCAAGTTGGTCTACCAATTTCGTGAATTCTTCATATGCCTTTTTAATCAGAGAATTTCTCCATTCAATGTTCTTTTGGCAGACATACAAGATGCTATCATCTAGTCCTAGCACTGGTTTCTCAACCAGGAATTTCATAACTCCGTAACTCTGTACTTTTCGCATCTGTGCAGCCCTTGTTGCCCATTCCACCTCTTCATTTTTCCAATTACTTATTTCTATCTCCAATTCTTTCATTACCTGTATTTCCCCATTATGGACATTACTCAGGTTCACAAAATACTCAGCTCCAAATTTCCACATCTTCTCCAACCACTCTATTACGGTCTCTGTTATCGGTCTACATTTCTGTATTTGTTCCAAGGTTTTCTAATTGGCCGGGGACTTTGGATCAAATGATGTAGGCAATTGTGACAAGGGTTGAGGATTCGAACTATTTATTGCCTCAATGTACTCTGTCATTCTGCGCAACATCTCCTTCATTTGACATTTGTCCCTTTCATCTTTCCAAGTCCTTGTGATAATCTTCTTAGTTGAAGCTTCGAGATGAAGGACGTCTGTGGCATGAGTAGTAGTTCCTATGTTCACCTTTTCAATGGCAAAATCCTGAACTCTAGGATTTTCTATCTTAGCATCTATCAATGGATGTGCAATTTCTGCCACCCAATTTCCACTGTCAACGTCAAAATCAATTTTTGACACAGTCTTTGATTTCTTGTCTTTGGGAGTCTTTCCCAAGCACTTTCTCACCATATCCTCTATCGGAATGGAGGTAGGGACTATATTTCTCTTCTTGCTACCATGCATATTATCCAACCAGGCTAGGCCTGTGGAAGCTGGAGTCTTTCTAGAATCAGTTCCTACATCTTTTTCATCTCTTATTATTATGGTAGAGTCCACTAGAAAGGTTTCTTGTTCTTGTTGGCTGGTGTCCTCATCATCTAGATTTCGTTGCTCTGAACCTAGATTATTTTCAATGGCATCCATTCCAAGATCAACCACTACTGTGTCTGGAGATGAGGGTTTTCTTTTACTCCTGCCTTTAGAGCGGGTAACTCTAACAGGAGTCAATTTCCCTTTGCTTTGTAATGCCTTGCTTTTCTGCTCACCTTAATCCTTTTTGTGAGAATGACCTGCATCACAAGATTGAATAAATGTATTAGAAACCAGGCTCTTAGAGGATGAAGTTGAACCCCTCAGCTGACTTTTTCTCAATCTGTTTTGCTTAAGCCATTTCTCTGTTCTTAGTATGACCATGAGGGTTCTAGTCTGAATATCTTCCTCCTCATTTTTCTCCCAATTTATCTCTGAGATTACCTCTAGCTGCCTATCTTCAACAAACTGTGAATCAATTAAATCTTTTCCATTATCCACAATATGAGTAGTGTCCATTTCCAGGCCATACTCTCTTACTTGTTGCATAGTGAATCTTAGGTGGGCTCTTCTCTGGACCTCATACTCATCCTCACAGTCTAGCCAGAAGTCTTCTAGATTCGGCATATGCTGATATAGTTCGTGCTCTTTTTTTTTTTTCCTTGTTCCCTTAAAAATTTGATTGTTTTTTACCATTGCAACATGAAATGGGTTGGATGAATTTAAGTCTAACAAAAGATGAACTTCGTAATAAGTTTCTATTGAATTTTATTCAAATGTTTCATACTACATTTGATTTAATGGATGATATCTCTATAATGTTTCAATGATTTTAAAATACCTATGTTATGCTATTGCTTGTAGATATATATAGTTTTGAAGTTTCATTGAACTGAAATTTTGAATAGAATATTTGAACAACAATTTGAGACCTTTAAATCTACTTGTTACAATTTTTCGTTTCACATCATCCAAAGACATGACATAAGAAAAAATAAATAAAAGGATGATTTATTCATTAGTATTCTATTACTTCTATTCATAAATTTATCAGGGAAAAAGGTATTCTATTAACTTCTATTCAGAAAATTTTGTGTGAAGAAGATTGTTTTTTCTAAATTATTCACATACATTGGAGATTTGATTTGCTTTTTGTTTTTTAAATCTATTTTAGTTTCATAGATCAATTTTAATTTTTTTCATGTTAATGTATTGTAATTACTTAAAATAAATCAATATTATGTAAACGTATCAATATAGTAACAAAATGATTGTCTCCCAAAAATCTTGATAAGATTTTTCTTTCTATAATGAAATTAAATATGTTTCTATATTTTAAATAAATTAAATAAAGTTATATTATATTTCTATATTTGAATTTGGATTTTTTTATGTTTCTATATTTAGATTATAGAAAAATATATCATTCTCAATACATTATATCTGAATTATAAAAAAAATAACTAAATCTATTTATACATCACTTATACAAATAAACTGAAGTGATAAGATTTAGAAATATAATAAAATAATGATAATATAATACTAATATAAAAACAAATTTAGGTTAGGATAAATATTAATATTCTATATTTTTATACATGCATATGATATAATAAAAAAATATGAATAATATGATAGACTTTCTAAAGTCTATTGAAATAACTATGTTTATAAAGATGAATATCATATAAGAACAAATTTGTAAAATAAGGCTTCTTTGTGGTACCTATCATTGCTTATGTTTAATAAAAAATGGATTTACAAGAAAAAAGCTAAGGCTTTATGAAAAATTGCTTATGTTTAATAAAACATGGATTTACAAGAAAAAGCTAAGGCTTTATGTAAAAACCAAGATAACCCCCTTTCTCTCTCTTGCCCCTCCTCCCCATAATTGTAAAGATTCAAATACTACCATTTTCCTATGATAGATTGAGCATGTCATTTCAGTGGTATAAATATGAATATCATTGTATGAGATTCCAGATTTGATTGTGTGATATTTTTCGCATAAAAAAATCTCACACAATCAAATCCAGAAGCTCATATAGGTATAAATATGATTTTATTGCAATTGAAAAAATTGAGTGGCAGATTGCACTATACTCAGAAATTTTCAATATTTAAATAAAGCTTAAGCTCATCTTCATAATATCAGAAAACTAGGATAACCCCCCTTCCCATGAATATTTGAATACTATCAGTTTCCTCTGATAGACAATACCATTTTAGTGGTATAAATAAGGTTTCATTGCAATTAAAAAAGGGATATCCCCCCCTCCCTAGAATATTCTAATAGTATCATTTTCCTATGATAGATTGAGCATGTCATTTAAGTGGTATAAATATGGTTTCATTGCAATTAAAAAAACTGAGTGACAGATTGCACTATACTCAGAAGTTTTCAATATGTAAATAGTGCTTAAGCTCATCTTTGTAATATGAGAAAAATAGGATAACTCCCCTTCCCCCAAATATTCGAATACTATCATTGTCCTATGATAGATTGAGCATGCCATTTCACTGGTATAAATATGGTTTCATTGCAATTAAAAAACTGAGTAACAGATTGCACTGTACTCAGAATTTTCCAATATGTAAATAGTGCTTAAGTGCATCTTTATAATATGAGAAAACTAGGATAATTCCCCTTCCCCCGAATATTCAAATACTATCATTTTCCTATGATAGATTGAGAATGCAATATCACTAGTATAAATATGGTTTCGTTGCAATTAAAAAACTGAGTAACAGATTGCACTGTACTCAGAAGTTTCCAATATGTAAATAGAGCTTAAGCTCATCTTTATATATGAGAAAACTAGGATAACCCCCCTTCCCCTAGAATATTCGAATACAATCATTTTCCTATGATAGATTTAGCATGCCATTTCAGTAGTATAAATATGGTTTCATTGCAATTAAAAAAACTAAGTAGTAGATTGCACTATACTCAGTAGTTTTCAATATGTAAATAGAGATTAACCTCATCTTTGTAATATGAGAAAACGAGGATAACCCCCCTTCCCCTAGAATATTTGAATACTATCATTTTCCTATGATAGATTGAGCATGTCATTTCAGTGGTATAAATATGGTTTCATTGCAATTATAAAAACTAAGTAGCAGATTGCACTATACTCCAAAGTTTTCAATATGTAAATAAATATTAAGCTCATCTTTGTAATATGAGAAAACTAGGATAACCCCGCTTGCCCTACAATATTCGAATACTGTTATTTTCCTATGATAGATTGAACATATACCATTTCAATGATATAAATATGGTTTCATTGCAATTAAAAAAACTGAGTAGCAAATTGCACTATACTCAGAAGTTTTCAATAGGTAAAAAAATATTAAGCTCGTCTTTGTAATATGAGAAAACTAGGATAACCCCCCTTGCACTAGAATATTCGAATACTATCATTTTCCTATGATAGATTAAGCATGCCATTTTAGTGGTATAAATATGGTTTCATTTCAATTTAAAAAACTGAGTGACAGATTGCAGTATATTTAGAAGTTTTCAATATGTAAATAGTGCTTAAGCTCGTCTTTGTAATATGAGAAAACTAGGATAACTCCCGTTCCCCTGAATATTGGAATACTATCATTTTCTTATGATAGATTGAGCATGCCATTTCACTGGTATAAATATGGTTTCATTGCAATTAAAAACTGAGTAACAGATTGCACTATACTCAGAAGTTTCCAATATGTAAATAGTGCTTAAGCTCATCTTTATAATATGAGAAAACTAGGATAACTCCCCTTCACCCAAATATTCAAATACTATCATTTTCCTATGATAGATTGAGCATGGCATATCACTGGTATAAATATGGTTTCATTGCAATCAAAAAAGTGAGTAACAGATTGCACTATACTCAGAAGTTTCCAATATGTAAATAGAGCTTAAGCTCATCTTTATAATATGAGAAAACTAGGATAACTCCCCTTCCCCTAGAATATTCAAATACTATCATTTTCATATGATAGATTGAGCATACCATTTCAATAGTATAAATATTGTTTCATTGCAATTAAAAAAACTAAGTAGGAGATTGCACTATACTCAGAAGTTTTCAATATGTAAATAGAGCTTAAGCTCATCTTTGTAATATGAGAAAACTAGGATAACCCCCATCCCCCAGAATATTTGAATACTATCATTTTCCTATGATAGATTGAGCATGCCATTTCAGTGGTATAAATATGGTTTCATTGCAATTAAAAAAACTGAGTAGCAGATTGCACTTTACTCAGATGTTTTCAATATGTAAATATAGCTTAAGCTCATCTTTGTAATATGAGAAAACTAGGATAACCCCCCTTCCTCTAGAATATTTGAATACTATCATTTTCCTATGATAGATTGAGCATATGCCATTTCAGTGATATAAATATGGTTTCATTGCAATTTTAAAAACTAAGTACCAGATTGCACTATAGTTAGAAGTTTTCAATATGTAAATAAAGATTAAGCTCATGTTTGTAATATGAGAAAACTAGGATAACCCCCCTTTCCCTAGAATATTCGAATACTCTCATTTTCCTATGATAGATTAAGCATGCCATTTCAATGGTATAAATATGGTTTCATTGCAATTAAAAAAACTAAGTAGCAGATTTTACTATACTCAGAAGTTTTCAATATGTAAATAGAGCTTAAGCTCATCTTTGTAATATGAGAAAACTAGGATAACCCCCCTTGCCCTAGAATATTCGAATACTATCATTTTCCTATGATAGATTTAGCATGCGATTTCAGTGTATAAATATGATTTCATTGCAATTGAAAAAATGAGTGGTGGATTGCACTATACTCAAAGAAGTTTTCAATATATTAATAGAGCTTAAGCTGTTCTGTGTAATATAAATTACAATTTGCATAACCATTGCACCTTCTATTGATGCAAGTGCTAGTCTAATAATTTTATGTAATTATTATGAATATAATCAGCAATTCAACAAAAATAGAATTGAAGACAAATAGATATACTGTAGCTATAAAATTAGGTAGCTAGAGGGAATATGTAATGATACTATATTGAAGACCAATAGTATACTGCTTATTACAATGTGCAATTACTCATTAGATATATGTGGTTATGCTATAGAATCAAAACACCACATACTAGGAATCTATAAGTCAGCCCAAGCTCAGGCTGCCATTGTCTATTAAAAGACTGATAATAAGGCTCTAATGCGCTATATAATCACCATAATACTAAGTTGACCATGATAAACTTTCTAAGCACTGTATATATAACTGGAATAATATATGTCTGCCATAGACAAGAGAACACTATTCTAGGGAGCCGATCGACCAATTCATATTTGCATCTGCAAAAAATATAAAAACAATTTATATGTGGCCTGATCTATGTTTCATCTGTTTTTACCATTTTTTAAATAGAAATAGATGAGAGAAAGGGCTACAAACATACCAAGTAATACATAGCTCCTTGTTGCAGTGCTTGCAAAGTGAATCCCTGTTCATCCATTATTACTGGTTGGCCGTAGGAATGAAACAGAACAGCATTTGGACCGAAGAGGGCCTTCAAATTGATAGGACCCATTGGAACATCGATTGGAATATAATTGATAAAAACGGTGAATGAAGAAGCATTCGAGCTGCTCACTCTTGATTCTGCGCACAATAGATAAATAAGTCTAACGAACAGTTCTGCAAACTTGGAGATTGAGAAAACAATAATAAAAAAATGAGAATACAGTTATCATGCATATATATTTATTTAACTTTTCTGATCACAGTGCACGATAAGATATATAATTCTTTCTAATAACGGATCGACAAGGATTGGAAAAATATACGATGGTTTTCCCAAGATTTGGTTTTGAAATCATCCATTGTCAAACCCATTAAAAATGTTTAACTATAGATCTCATTTCTTGAATCTGCATAAGAAAATCTTTGCATACCGGCGCCTGAATGAATAATAGTGCTGTCATTCAGAGGCGGTGATAAGAGATTTTGGTGGGGTTTAAAGGTCTCAGCTGCTGCATGGTGATCCACATATGGAGGATAAGTTTGTCTTTCATTGTGCAGAAATGAAGAATAGGTCTGTTGATTCTGAGGTATATTGGACATTCCATGAATATTGCCAGTACATGATGTACCTTCATTCCACATTTGTGCTACTTCCATGTTGAGGTATTGCGCAGTATTAATTTCCTCAGTCTGCTGATAACCCAAGTACTGCATTGGAAATGAGGCAGAACAAGGCAGCAGAGAGGAAGGCAGTTCTCCAATGAAAGAGCTTGTATTGTTATTGGGAAGGGTAACACCATATTTGTCAAAACATCTTTGCCCAGTGGCAGAGAATTTAGAGGATTTTTCAGCAGAAGCCTGAAGATGGCGTTGTTTTTGCTTGGTTCGGGATTTTCTGTTGTGAAACCAGTAGAAAACACTGGCATCTCCCACTTGGCCATATTCTTCAAGTTGCATCCTGATCTTCTGTATCTCTTCTCTCCGAGGATTCACCATACCAGAATTGAATATGCTCTCCAGAATTCGAATCTGTTCTGGCTTAGGATTCCATCTGAGTTTTGGGTCTGGGTTCCTCTCTTTCTCCTTCTCCTTGTCCCTCTCTCTCTCTTCCTCCCGTGACGATGTTCCTGCTTCAAAATTCGTTAATAAAAAACATACCATTCAGGATACATATTCTAAAAATTCCATCTTTGAAGTCACTAGCTGGATTCGATTGTGTATTTTTGTCATTAACGTTTCGGATCATCTTCATGATAAAAAAGATGTAGAGCTGTAAGTTGATGAAAAACATACACAATCGAATTCAAAAGCAGCTAAACGATACACTAAGATTGTTAAAATCTGATAAAATTAATCACATTTTTGAAAAAAAAAAGAAGGGAGACAGAAGAGAACAGAAAGGAAGAGAAGAACGTTTTCTTACCTTCATTAGAGGACAAGTTTGGGCCGGAGATGTTTGAAGAGGTGGTCATTTGATGCCATTGATGTTGAGAAGTTGAGGGCTTCGATTTGAAGAGATTTGGCCAATGCCTGTTTGAAGTCATCCTGACTAAACCTGAACCCACCTCTGAACAGATACAATTTATCCACGTTTCTTTGCTGACACTGCAAACACGCACAGTGATGGAGATGAACTCCCAGTGCTCAGAATACCAAGCTTCTTCTACTCTGCTCTGCTGCTCTGCTACCACAACTTATTGAGAATGAAAACCCTAGACAAAGCCCATTAATACGCCATAAAGGGCAAAACTAAAGGGAAAAACCCACTGAGAAGCTCAGAGAGAGAAGCAGAAAATATCTCACATGGGCAAGGGTACAAAGGAATTAATGAATCCGTGTGAAAGATCCATGTCGGTAGTTGGGGAATGCATTTAATAGTTAAAAAGGAGCTTTTTGAAAGTCAAAGAGAAGTAGACGGGTGGCAGCATACGAAGAGAATTTGTAAATGCTAAGGTCGCAGCCGCAGGGAAGACGAATGGGAGGGTGGCCAACTTTCCTAATATTTCGCATCTGACAGGGGGTAAAGAAAGAAGGGCCACTGCCATTCAGTGTTACGAGGGAATGTTAAGCGATAGGCTTAGCTTACTCAGGACAGGGGCTGTTCGGTGCGATTCCGACATCCAATTTTTCCTCGGTCGGGAAGAGGAATTCCATACAAAATGGGCATTTTCAGCGTAGGGTTTATGAAAAATTACATACAAAAAGGTCATTTTTAGTTTAGGGTTTAAGAGGAACTACGTACAAAATGGACATTTTGAGTGAAGTGTTTTCCATTTCCAGCTTCTTCTTCTTCTTGGAGACTCCAATTTGGACAGCTCACCACCCTCCTGATATGTAACATTTATGTGGGGGCCACTACGCGTATTTCCAACCCTGGTAAATGAATCTTAAATAATTAACCAGGTTTTTGTGCCCCTTTTCTTCCCGGAGGGCCATATAATACAGTCGTCTTTAAGTCGTTTTTGATTGCGTGTGCACGACGAAAACAGCAAAGCTAAGCTGGAATGTCCAAGATTCCCCCGTTAACATTTCTCTTTTTTATCAAAACAGAAACACTTTCCTTATCAAGATAAAGATCAACGGTCATATCTATCTTGCCATGTTCATAACAAGTAATAGTCAACATCTAGGGTGGACAACGAGAAAAGTGCATGCACTTTTACCATCTTTATATGCATGCACTTTTTATGTGACTTTATTACATGTCATTAATGATTGATTAATATCTATTTTGGTTTATCTATGTAGGATTTTTATATGTAAGATTTTATATGCGTTATTTTATACAGGTACGCAAATCTAGAGTTTTAGACTAAAATCTTTTCAATAGAAAGTTGTGATTGATGGGTTTCTATATTGTCAAAGTTCTTCAAGACAGAATCACAACCTTATCTTTATGGATTAGTTGTACATGTGATTGTTTATTTTGATTTATTGAGAACACTTATTGGTGCAATCTTATCAAAAGACATAGAAAATTAAAGAGTTATTCCTATTAGATATTTAATCTCTAACCAATCCTAAGTTCTAATTTTTAAAAGTTGGTTATGATGTCTTGACCTAGTTAACATTCACATCCATCCAATTTGTAGATAAGCTTTATAGTTCATCTCATTTTCATTTATGATTTCTATTTAAATCAAATTCAATGTCTCATATAATATCTTATTAAAAAAATTAAGTATTACTGTAACTAATTGTTTTTTATTAAAGTAAGTTGGAAAGGGCCCCAACCCATTACAAAACTAAAAAAACCAACTAAATAACATGTTGTTGAAGGAGAAATTAGTAAGGTTAGTAAAAAAAATAAAACCAAAACACAACATAACCAAGCTCTACTAAACAAAATGAATTGAAACAAGCTATGGGAGATTAGAGTTGGGACTCAAGAGTAGCCCAAATAGGACAATTTGAGTTTTTCAGGTTGACAAGGATTGACTCCTTCTTATCGCGAACAATAGTCCAAGAAGAAACATTAATATCTCAAAATTCAAAAGGAGTAGTGTCGGAAGAGCCATCAAAGGCAACAAATGAGTTTAACAAGCGGGCTGCCAAGCCTAAAAGGGTAACCTAATAGTCTAGAGATAGAGAGTTAGGAACCATGGACAAGATGGGAACAAAATTTGAAAGAGCGCCAAAAGGTGCCAAAAGACCAACAACAACATGAAGGAGTTTAATTAATTGTTATATCATTCATTCTGGCATAAAATAATTGTAGACATTCTTTTATTTCTCTACCATTCAGTAAATATATAACCTTCCACCACTTAGAGTTCAACACTAGGTGTACACATTGTTGATTCTTTTTATCTAATTTTTTGAATTTATTTACTACTTTAAATCTAAAACTTTACGGATCCCTCTTTATCCTCATACGTGATGGATAAAAAATGATGATGATATGGAAAGATCACCCCTTTTATGAATATCAATACACTATCTTGTCCTTTTTCAATTTTCCGTACAGGAGACATATATTAAACACCCTAATAATTTCCAACCCTAGAGTTAGTTTTCTTCATTTTGTATTGGCTTGCTTTTACTTTTCTAAATCTTTGCATTTTTCATAGGTCATATTTATTGCCCTAATATGTGATTTTAATGATGGCGAATCTCCCCCATCATGAGTATCATTTATATTTTATGTATTGTTGAATATTTTCTAATATGGATTAATTCAATGTTATAAATATATGTCTCCTTACAAATTTATCGATCAAATAAAATGTAGTTTGTCATGTAATGGTAGATTAGAGATCTATTGATTCAATATTTATATTCTTATATTTTATCTATTGATCATGATATTATTGCATGCATTCATAACTTGCTATCATACTAATTATTTCTATTGTTAGTTAGAATATGTAGTTATACATTATGGATATATAATAGAGCTCTATAATAGTTCTAGATGATTGATAATATTCAATTGGATTGATTTTATTCTTATTAGAGATCCACAATTAAACATTGTATCTTTTACATTGTTCAAGATCTTCGTTTGGAAACATGATGGTGTGTACTTGAGAGTGAATGCTGATGAGAATAATTGTAATTAGTGAGGTTTAGTTGAGGAAAACATATTTTATGTTAGGCCACTTTTATCTTTAGACCCCCTAATGTACACATCAAACTTAGTAATTATTATTCAACACCTAAATTTGTTTTAGGTGCCATTTAATTTATTTTCACTACTTGTTTACTTTTACTTCCCATGTGATATTCACGTATATTTATACAATCATTTATTTTTCATACTAGACCTAATAATTGATTAAATAAACTATGATATGCAATTATTTAATATATTCAAATTACATTAATTAGATGTAACTTATAATATGGATTTCGATATTGATGATGTAATTTAATTAAATATTATATTAGATGATTGAATTAGAGCTTAACTATGATATTGGGTTAAGTGCCAATAATGAGATTTGAATATAATGATATTTGAAAAGTTAGTTAAAGTTAAATGTGTATAGTAAAATAATGTGTGAATACAAAATTTGGTTGATTAATTCATTTTTATTTATTGAGATGTATATTTGTAATTTTTCAACTATTTCATTTTTATTATAATTTAAATTTTAACCATGATTTTGATGTTTTACATGTTAGTGGAATGATCTTGTATAAGTGACTTTTTCAAAATAGTGTTTTATGTGAAAAATATTTTAATGTATTTATGCAATCAATTTAGTGTGTTATGAGGGTTATTTGGCTATATACTATCATGTAATAGATTTAACTTGCATATTAAGTATACATGATTATAAGATTTTCCAATAAGAAAATAAATGAGTTAGTAGCTAATTCATGTCTTACTCCAAACTATGGAGAAATGAGCTAATTTATTACATATTAACTCATGATACCTATTAGGGTTCATCGAGTGTGGCTAAGACCCCTTTTGTTCAAATTGAGTTGGTAAATTTTTATGCCTACCATATAGTTGATTGGTTGATGCCTTTCATTGGTCATTAAATTATTTAATCTTAGAGCTCATTCTACCTTGGAACTTATAGATTTATGAAAAAAGGAAATTAATGTTATATACGAACTTCATCCTATGGAGAAGAAATATTTAGAGCATTATATTTTGTAAAGTTAAGAAAATTTGGAAAACATAATGTTTAATATTTTTATATTAGAAAGAGAATGTGAATTTGTATGTTTTACTATTTCAATTTTTTTAGCAAAAAATTGACAATAATAAGTTTCAATTTTTGGATATGTTTATTTTTGTTTAAAATTATCAATATAGAAAAAAGAATTATTTAACTCTAGAGGGGTTCTATCTAAAAGAATTTAATTGAAGTGGATTAAATAAAAATTTCTTGAATATAATCACTTAGGATTAAATCAGATTCCTAATAGAATCTCCCCCACACCTATCAAAGTACTAAATAAACATTTTATTTTTTGAAAAATCAAATAAATATTTAGAAATGTTATATTTTAAATGTATAGCCTTTACTATTAAATTTATAAAATTTATAATATATATTATGTTTTATTTATTCTTATGTATTTATTAAATTTTATAAGTACTTATTTCCATTATAGGAAGACAATAATCTCTATTTAAGGCATTAGAAAAAATGACAAGCTTCATTAAGTAAAAATATTAGAGTTCACATGTATGTCTTTCTCTCAATATAAAATAATAATTTTGATATATATGCTCAAGGAAATGTGCTACAACATAATATAGGTCTAAATTTTTTTGTTAGTAATAATTTAAATATTCATAATTTATAAAATATTAGTAAAAGATATTTTCATAATAGAAATTGAAGTAATAATATAATTTCAATAAATCATCAAAAATAGTGAAAGTTGCATGACATGGATTAATGCCACTCAATAAAAAAATATTAAAAAATTCATTAAAAAAGAATAATATTGATCATTTGAAATAATTTTGATGAATTTTTTTTCCAAATAACAAATATTGTAAGATCACCTTAAATGTAATTAAAATAAAAAATATTTTTTTAATGCAAGAACCATTATCTTTTCATTGAAAATGAATTAAAATGTTTGCGCTGCAGATCAAGTTTAAAAAATTCTTTATGAAATTAAGATATATAATTGTATACACATAAATCTGGCTTTAATAATTAATTTGATGTAGAAGTTATTTAAATATTCCTCTATTATACAGTTGAATTCCCCAATTTTTTTATATATTTTTTTTCCCAAAATTATTCTAAAATCCTATTTATTCCTTCCCACTTGCATTTTCTTACAAATCCATATCTTCATCCCCTTCTCCACCTCATCAGACACATCAACATGTGACAAGTCAGAATAGCTATTTTGCAAATTAAATTGGTCAAATATCCTCACATCACATGGGTACTTGCACCATACATCTAGGTGCTTGGATATACACCATGGGTAACTAGACCTTCCTTGCTCCATACATCTTAGGTACTTCAATCTTACATTTGGGTACTTGGACCTTTCTTGCTCCATGCTTATTTACTAAAAGTTGCTTCTTGAGCCCATATTTAGCAATAAATATGATCAATCCATCTCAACCTCCATCTACTTGGCCTTACCTCATAAATGATCTTTGCATCCTGACCATCTAATTTGGTAGATTGAATCTCAACCCTTGATTCCTTGCCATCTCACTCTAGGCCTTGGAAATTCTATAAATAGAGCCATTCCCAACATGTAAATATCTCTCTTATCTCTTATTTTTTCATCATAGTAATGCTCATTTTCATCTATCTTATGCATCAATTTATCTTAGCTTATCTTATTTAGCATGCTTTTTATCTTAAGATCTTGTTTATATCATGCTTATATCTTCATCTTCGCTCCATATTAGCTTGTATATCTTGCATTTAGCTCTCATTTACATTAAATTGCACATCATTTAGTAATCTCAATCTCTAGGTTGTCATCTAATTGAATCTTGTGCATAATCTGAGAGCACTAATCTTGCAGATTCAATAGGTCCTTGGAGATAGAGGACAATGGGATGCCCTTGAGAGATTTTTTGTATATTTATGTTTATATGCTTTGATTGAATCTCATGAACTAATATCTCATTGGTACACTTAAGCTAGCTCCCTTTTCTTGTGTACAATAACTAATTTCCTGATACTATATGCATTAAAATGAGCTTATTATGTCTTGGTACGTTTAGTGTTACAGTTAAAACATTGCATTGGTGAAGTGACCACCAAGGTTCAAACCCCTGTTGGGCCACTATGCTCATAGGTCTTGTATCTTCACTGGTCTGTTGTGCTCATGAGTTTTAACAAGTGAAGTGTGGGGATGAGGTCCGCCATTTGTGGTCTCACCGGTTCATAACTCTAGATCAAAAGTGTTTCATGTGGAACTGGAGAGCGTGTCATGCCAACATCACCGGTCACGTTAAAAAGTTTACCAAACATTATTTAGAAAAAAAATGAAATTGAATATACTATAGAAAAAGGGAATATATGAATCCATTGACTCATGATAGAGAAAGTCACCATATTTAATTCAATATCTTAGAAACAAGAATCAAGATCTACATCTAATAGGTATGTAGGAAAAATACTGCCATGAGAACTCTTAAAATGAACCTATTTGATTAAGAAATATTTATTAGTAGTTTTATTAAATTTGTAACTTTACAAACTTATTATTATACTTATTTTGATCTAAAATGTCATTTTCATATAATATTTTTAATTCACTAATTTTTCTTCATGTTGGATAATAACCACTTAATTAATCAGGTTAAGTAATAGTTGTGTATGAAAGCTTACAAGAGTACATGTGCATTTTGGATAGTATGAAGAAAATCTTTATATCTATAGGCATGTTTTTTTCAGTGCATTTCATGTTTAAATAGTGAGTTATAGTTGTATAGATATTTTTTCCAATATGATGCTCAACAACATTATAAGATATAAGCTAAATATTGAAGGTTTGAAATGATATTTATGGAGAAATTATGTAGAGAGGTCTAAGTATTTGATTACTTTTCAATATTTTTTAATAATTAAATGGGTTGACACAATATGTTCCATCTATGAGGAGACATTCATAATCTTCATTAGTTAGTTTTTATTGTGTGTGGTGTATCAAAATTATAAATTATATTGATTACATAGAATAAATTTTAAAATACAAATGAAACTAATATAAGTACTTGGCTAATACTAAATTTTAATAATCAATAACATTGATGAAAATAAATACTAAATTACATAGAAATAAATAAAATCTCAAGTTACAACATAATTTTGAAAACTAAGAATAAATTAAAGTAGAACTATAGATGCTAGCACACTGGAGACATTTTTAAGAGAAAACATTAAATTTATATAATCTAATTTCAACAATTAATTTTTTATTTAAAAAAATTAAAATAGGAAAAAACTAAAAAGATAATGATTTAAAATGGTAAGAAAAGAATATTGTTAGAATGTTGAATATAATGCTAGTAGAATTTTGATAGAGATAAATAATAATAAAAACTATAAAGTAACTCAAATGTTAAATACTAGCTTAGGGAATTGGTTGTAGTAGTGAAGAGGAATAAATGGAGTGTAGGCAATGAGCTATGATAATGCACTTGAGGAGACCTATTATATAGAACAACTACAATTAAGGAGGGATAAAGTACTAACTACTTTCTTCAAATTGAAAGATGAAGAAGGATGAGTGGAGTTACAAAATCCTCCCTCAAATCAATTTCAAAGTATTAATAAATAAAGGGTTCAAGACAAAAATAATGTAAAAAAATAAATAATGAACAAACTCTTTGCTCAAGGAAGCAATGCAATTTCAAAAGAGTGTTGTTTTATTAATTATTAAAATTGGGTTCAATTATTTGTTTTAGAGTGATTATTTTAAACTCTCACTATAATTGTAAAATTATTGTTTATTTTGCTCATAAACAAGTAAGACGAGATCAAACATCGCCCCATTCTTTTCAAGGTGCTTCCTTGAATCTCATTACAACTATGTTTGAATAGCTCGATGCACGTAATTGATGTAATCAGTTATTTAGTTAGTTTATATAGTTAAATAATTTTTTTTTTAAATTAGTTATAGCATATATATTTATATAGAAATTTAAATTGTATGTATGTATGTATGTATGTATGTATGTATGTATGTATGTATGTATGTATGTATGTATGTATGTACGTATGTATGTATGCATGTATGTATATATGTATGCATACATATATACATACATATATTATACTTCTATAATAAAGATATAGGTAATTTAATTAGTGAAAAAATTAGAATAATTTATTTTATCTATGAACCCATTAGCTCATACACTAAATATATAGGGCACGAAATAGGCTAAAACTAAAAATTATTTACCAAGATAATTAATATTGAAATCATGGTATCATGTAAACACCCCACGCACATGGGATACAATCTTAAGAAAATAGTAAAATTATAAATGACTTCACATAGATGTCACATGAACACCCTTACTGAGTCCTCGAATAGGAAAAATAATTGTTAAGACATCATAACTTTAAACGACTCACATCTCTAAATCTAGTACCCTATTTTGGAGTCCACTAACTTGTCTGGGTTCCAATTATCATCCAAATAATTCATTTCTCTCTCTAGAGCCTAAGTAATATATTTTTCCTTCAATTTTTTTAAGAAAAAATGATGATAATAATATTAGTTGTGCTTCATGCCCAAGTTCATGAATCCATATGACAATGAATGCCAATATTTTTAAGGAATATTAATTAAATTTACTTTTCAATTATCATTGAAATCTCTTTAAACTTCTTATGCCTATTTGAAATACATAAAATATAAAGAGTTTTGCAAGATAAATGGCACCTTAATCCTAAGTCATACAAGTTGTACATTATTGAATCTAATATAAAACCTTTAGATCACAACTAAAAATTATTACAGATACCATACAATTTTACCATGAAAAATTTGGTCTCAAAAGAGTGTTTTAAAATATATTTACCCTATTGCAGTTTGTGTTTTTGATAACATGGAGATATATTATCTGATTCTCTATTGTGACATTTTTCTTACTCTATTGTTTTCTCTTAGCCCTTTCTCTTTAGAGTAGTTTTTTTTATATTAATGAGACCCCTTTCAAAAACCCCTTATACTACCCCTCATAAAATAAAAAATAAATTTTTTGGTGTAAGCATTTAGGGTAAATGGGATTCCAAATATTGAGGTAACAATATGGATCATAATGAAGAGACCTTTATAACTATCACTTTGTCTCACCTCATAAGAGAGAGAAAATAAATTTTGAGGTTGCAGAGAGAAATCCTAGGCTAATAGGAGGAGGTTCTACATTAAAAAACTTAAAAGGCTCAGAATTGATTTATGGTGGATTTTTATTTTTTGTTATATAAACTAATAGTAAGGCTTCTAAGAAATAAAAATATTCGATGGTAGGGCTAACAAAAAAACATGCATTGTAAAACTAAAAGCATTTGATAGTGAAATATAATTCAATGATTGTGATTAATGCAATATTCAAGGAAAAGAGCTCAAGTTGGATGTTAAAATTATATTTTTAGAAGGCCTTAACTCTAATAGATTTATTTGATACAATTCTTTTTTCTCATTACAAAAGATATTTTGATATAGTGGTGCAAATAATTTAGTTAATGGAGTATAATAATAATTATTAATAACTGTTTATGGTCACCACTCAAATATGTGATGTAATTTAGATTCAAACGTATCATTTAAGACACCTTAGGTAAAGGATGGTTTTTGTGGTTAGGGACTTTATTTATTAGAAGTGACATTTTTTAGGATCTAGTAGAGGTATTGGGATGCATTTAATAAAAGTTGGGTAAGAGTTGTGTAGACAAAGTTCTTTGAAAATGATTGATAATGAGTTTAGTAAGATATTTATTTCAAATCAAAGGGCCATGAAGTGAGATGTTGACATGTTACTAATCATATGATGTACCATTTCCTATATTTTGTGGTGGTATTTTTATTAGTTAAACCTTTGGAAATAATCCTTAAGCCATGATTGTGAAATTAATTTAGCAATTAGTAGCCATCATTATAAAGCAGATAGTTTCCTATGGAGTACTCACCTTGTAGTTATGCTTAGATAGCTTGGGTATGAATAGCTGTTGCATGATCCTATCATGTCAAGTAGTAAGGTGATAGCCTAAACTTGAGGTAATAAAGGTGGCTAGTGGACCCATTTTCTGCATATGCAAAAGGTATATTTGTAGGGAACTAGTATATTTTGTGTTACCTTCACTAGTAGATATGGAAAATCTATCATTGTCTCATTGAAAATAGGTTGTACTATCACCTGTAACTATTTTTTTTGCATCCCAAGAGCTATCCATGCTAGGGTTTGTCAAATTCTTCTTGGGTGAGTTCACACTACAAGATACTCAATGCTTCAATGTGGTTATCAAATAGGTTTTAATTGCAAATTTAATACTGTCTCTCCAACACAAAGGTCCATTCGTATCATTCTAGAATATTTTTTCATTAGATCTCAAGAATGGTTATTGTAGGTATGAATAAAGAGGTTAGACCGAAGGTGCAATTGTTGCTCTATGTTATCCCCTTCATAGTGAGAGGATTTAGTATAGATGATCTAAGTAGAGAAAATTGGTTTCTACAAAAGTAGTGCGGATATGTTAGCAAAATGTTATCCAATTTTCACATTCATCACTTTTGTGATGATTTGGAGGTGGGCAGTGATTACCTAATCAAATGCTTTTTGGTTGTTCTTATATACATATATCTTGACATTGAAGAGAAATTTGATGATGTAACAATATGGTCCATGTTAATAGGTTATCAAAGGAGTTTGTTTGGAAATGAAAATGTTACTTGGATGGAGGAGATGGTGGGATCTAGCCAAGATCCAAATAGTAGAAAAGAGTGTTAGGGTGTGGTATAATGTTGTGTTTGTCTAGTTTATGCATTATTTTTTCTATTGGTTGATGGTCATGGATGTAAATTTATCATGTATATGATACTATTAGCTAGATATTTATATCTCTTTAGAGTTGTTCTAATTAAGTAGTTTGTTAACTAAGATAAGATATGAAACATTAATCAAGCTATAGGAACGAATCATCCGATTATTGATCTAAGACATTCAAAATTTTGCTAAAACAACATTAATGAGAATATAAAATAAAACTATAAATGGATAAAAAATTTATCAATTGAATGGGATCTAAGAAAGGAAAATTATGTGATGTGAGATATTGAACTAGATCAACACTAACCCAATATAACAAATAGGTTTGATTAACATAACATGGCCTTGAGATCCTCTTGTGTTTATTTACCCTTTCCACCTCCCTTACTTTCCTTTGCATGGGCCACCATTAAGATTGATTATACAATAATCAACATTCAAAAACCAACTTTATACCATAAAACTTATGAAATTGACTAGGGGAGAGGAGCTAGTACGTGGGCAGTCGAGGTCATGTTATTGGCAGAGCAACTTGTATGGCCGATTACATTACTCGCTCTATGTTTCATATTTAAATATATAATGGAAACACTTTGTTACTAAAACATGTTGCGTTTTTAGTGGAAAGTTTATTGAATTCAATATAAGTATATTTTGGGGATGGTTATGACATGTTTTGGTAGGTTAGTTGCTCAACCGTGGGCCCCAAACAATGCACAAACCATATCACGTTCTAGACCCTTCGCACATACTAACTTTTGTCCCCTATTTTAAGCAATAAAATTAATAAATTGGATTGGTCAAATATGACATTGGAAATGCAATTAAAATTTGAAAGATAACCCAAAACAAATCATAACATTTCCTCAACTGTCTCTTTCAATTTCATTGGTTTGTGCCAATGAAAAAAAACATAAAGACAAATATAAATATGGCTAGTGTTGGGGATAGATCAAATGATTGAAACCCACCTCCTCCCCCACTACTAAATGCCACTTAGTAGCTCATTTTTATATATTTTATGTTTCAAGTATTAGTTCCATTTGAACTCTTGAAATGCGATTTTATATCCATCCACCTTTCTTGTATGAATTTTTGTGAATAAATATAATACCATTTAATAAATGATAAATCAGGCATCTATTCATTAAAAAAAACCTTCACATATAACCTATTAAATCATTGTTTCAATTTACTATTTACTTCTAATAAGTTTTTCCTGAAACAACCTGCAGACACATCAAGAGAGAATGGCGTTTCCTACCTATCCACTTGGTCCTCCTACTTCATCAGTTGGGTAGCTGTTAATAAGCTTTAACATATCTACCATTATATGTGCATAGGATTGAAAGAATAGGATCAAATAGACGTGCAGGAAAAAGGTTGGTAGCTTGAATTCACTTTGAATATTAAATTCCATCATTTACAATAAGAATAAAAGGTGATATGAGTGGAAACACATCTGTTATTGAAGAACATCTGGATATCATTGAAAAACAGAGGAGCTTACAGTACAAATTCTCTCTATCTCGATGAAGAAGAATGGATTTGAGATCCAATTGCAAAAAATATAATGAGGGGTTTTTATTGGATAATTTTATATTAATTTTAAAAAAATATCATTTAAAGTAAATGCTCACCAAACAGTTATAAATCGTGTAGTTGTAAATCAAGTAGCTATAAATTGTACCCCAAGAAAGACCGAAAATCCCACAACTTGGAGGATAGTGATTCACCTCCAGTTTGAAATGCATTTGTATCTTTGAAATAGACAAATCTGAAAACTCTTAAAGCTCCATCCATTTGAAATCATTTGATATTCTCCACTTTTCATTGCATTTGTAACTGTCGAATGATATTTCTCCGTTTCTGCACACATTTGTAACTATTTGTAACTGCTGACAAATCTTTTTTATGTACACACCATGTTGTGACTATATAGGGGTGCCTCTCAAAGTAATCAAAGAAAACGTACAAGCCCTACTCAAAGATTGGTAAACACATTCCTCCTCCACCTCAAATATCTTGAGTCAAGCATTGAATTTGACATGACTTCCCTAATTTCATTTTTCAACTTGCAAACACTCACAAACCACAATTAAAGATTCTAATTTTTAACCTCTTTATTTAAGTTTACTTTTACTTTAAAGTATATTTTTATACTCCTTTCTAATTCAATCTACAATTTTATAAATCTATATGTCTATAAAAGATATATATTTATTTATTTAGAGCTTATTTTATTAATATTTAATAAATAATTATTTTATAATTTACATATTAATAACTATAAAACTTCTCGATGTAATTAAATAAGACTAATAAAAAATACTTAAAGCTTTTTCATAAAGCACATAAACATGGAATCTTTAACATCACTATTTGGAGTGATTTGATGCTATATAACAAGGTCAGATTGTAGTGTAGTTCCCACCAAATGTTGGTAGAACTATTTTTCTCTTTGGAAATTAGAGAATATGAGAGGAGCTTTGAATTATAAATGTTATGTATTTAAATGTTTATGTCTTTGTAGTGGATTTGGGAAGTATGAAGAGTTCCTAGTGAGATAGGAACTGGATAAAAAAAATTACTATAAAACCATATAATACTATGCTAGTTGTTTATTTTGCATGCGAATTGTGTATTTGGTACTGTAGACACCTAAAATATTTATTTAATTATTTTATCCTAAGTTTTCTATTAATTAAATAAATTATTATTTATTTAATTAATTCATTAATCCTCTTCTAGGTCTTTCCTCATTTAAATAAATACTTTTATTTATTTAAATTGTCCTTTTCCTAAATTAAATAAATATTTTATTTAGTTAATTGATCCCACTTCCTCTATTAATTAAATAAATCTTTATTTATTTAATTAATTCATTATTTTTTTCTTTCAATGACAATCATTTATCTTTTAATTTTCCTCTACTGACCCTCTTACTATTTTTATTATTTCTTCTACCTACCCTTTAATCCTAGATGGCCATTAATCTTTACACCTCTTGATCGTATCCATCCATTTCCTACAGTGTTATCTATATAAGAGGATACCCTCTTCCTTTCCTAACCCTAATCATCCTAATTGATCATATTCAATCATGCCTTCAAGCAATCAAATGACATCATAACCACAATCCATTCTTTGTTGACCTCTTGTGCACACATAAAATCTGAGAGAAAATATATCAAACAAGATCAATGGAGATAGGAGATAATGGAGATTGAAACCCTACTTGATATTTGAATGGTAATATTGTTTTATTTTGTTGATTTACATGATCTGAGGTATCTCTATTGATATTGGTGAATGTTTCATTGTAGGACTTAGATTGTTTGTGGTTGAAACTTTATGGTTTTACAATAGGCTTTCATCATCATCATATTTTCACCATTTACATTTTGGCATTCTTGGTGAGACCCTTATCCCTTTTAATTCTAACATTTTATTTGTAGATCTATCTTTCTTGTGAAGTTGTAGGTTGGATTTACAATGATTTTAAGTTTTTCAGTGTCTGTGCTTTCTATTTTCGTGCTATTTTTTTTTGTCGGTTTTGCAGGTCTCAAATTTTGAAATCACGTTTGTGCAATAGTATTTTTGCTTCTGCAATTTTAAATCACATCTATGCAGGATCTTTTCAAATTTTTGTATTTTTTGTTTGATTGCAGGTGTAGGTTTCATGAAATCGTGTCTATGATTCATATTTCTGTGTTTTGTCCTAGAAATCAAATCCTTGTCGGTTGTTTTCACATTTTTGTTGTTTGTCTATTTACAGGTTCTAGATCTATTATTATGTGTCTGTGTTTCACCTTTCTATGTCTGTGTTCATAAATCACATTTGTGTTCAATATAATTGCGTCTTTGTTTTCTTTTTTGGCATATTTTTCTTTTTTTAGGGTTTTTAATTTTAGTTTTTCCCTAGCCCCTTGCATTGGATTGGCGAAGTGGTGTAGCTATTTTGGAAAAAAGAAAATATTGTATTGTCGAGGCCCCCCTTTCACAGTTGGATTTGGATTTTTAAAATTTACCTAACTAGTGTGCTTGTAAATGGGAGTAATCTATCAAAACTACTAATCATTTGTTGCAGGGATAATCTAGGTGTGTGTCTTTCAATATTTAGTCTAATTAGGGTCACATCTCTTTTTTATTTGGGGTTAAAGAACTTGTTTGAAGTTTTTGGTGCTCTTTGCACATGTTATGTTTATAACCCTAGAGTTGATAACAAAAGTATCCTCTCCCCTCACCTTCCATTGGAGCTTAAGTGTAACAGAAATTGTTATCATCTGCTATTTAGGTAAGGGGGCTTTCCTCCTGAGTAGCCCATAAGGCCAAGTGAGAGGGAACAACCCAAGTGGTAACAAGCTAAAGCCAAGCTCTTCTGAACCATTATAAATAAGTGTTTGTGATGAAAGTTGCAAGAAACAAGTGTTACATGATACCGTAACAACGGTATGACTCCCTTAGTGTCCCCGTGACACGTAAAACCTTGTGGAGCATAACCTATACAATATTGGGAGGCCTTCCTTAATGGAGTGTAACATGCTGCTAATTATGGCCACTCGAACAGATGCCCTTACTAAAAACCCCTTGTTTTAGAGGTCAAAAACATTCTAGTTGTTGGTAGAGGAGGTTAGATGTCTGATGGCATCTCATATTCTTACATATCTTACTAGAAATACAAAGTTCTCCATGGGGAGTTTTCATGGGGACTGGTGCTTGGCTGCCCTAGAGAAGTGAGTTTCATGGACTGGAGCTAGTGGGGTCAAACATATAAGTATCCACTTTGAATAAGTGTATTTGGGAAACCAAGTAAGATCCAAGAACTATTGTCCTAGCTAGCCTTAGGATTTGTGCATGCATGTTTTTATTTCAAATCAAACAAATAGCTTCAAACATCGTGTCTTCACTATTTGCTATGTTTTATTATCAGAAAAAGTCAAAACATTGAGATTTTGTCACATTCAACAACTTCATAATTGAACAAGATTGCAAAATGTTTTGAGAATCATGTCTATGTCATCTTAAATTGTGTCTATGTTCGAAATACACATCTATGTAGAGGAGAATCGTATTTGTGTATCAGAGAATTATACTATCACATTTTATCAGAAAACTATTAACATTTTTAGAAACTGTCTCAATTATCATAAACCACGTCTGTGTCGGGAAAGCGCATCTGCACAAAGCATAATTGTGTTTGTGATTTTTAAACAAAACTATCATTGTCATCATAAACTACGTCTGTGTTCACTGTAACTACATCTCTAGTAAAAAATCATGTTTGGTTTTATTTAAATTGCATTTGTGTTCAAAACTAACAAATTGCAAAAGATTTGTCAAGAGAAAAAGGACATAAGTTTTCAGATTCCAAGAGCTTCTAAGACTGCTTCCTATAGGGCTTCATTTTTTAGTCAACCTATCTTGGTCACACCTATTCAATCATTTTCCTTCATTTGCGCTCCATATATATCTTCAAAAAATTGAATCAAAAGGTCACTTTTCTTGTCTCTATCACACTTTGCAAATATACTATAGCATGTCATTAAGTGGTTCCTGTATCAGATCTATCATCTTTGGGTCTCATTTGGCCATGTATAGTCAAGGTTGACTTACCACATCAAGAGATCCATCATCACTTTAGAAGCCATACCTTACTTTAGATCACACATATAGTGAGCCTACATTTTTTGACATTGCAAGACAACCCTAGATTCATTCCATCTCATATCCTTTCTTGGTCTTCTATAGTCTTCATATTTTCTTCCATCTTTCATTTTAGTCAAGGTTAAGTTCATGGTTGAAACCTATTCCCAAAGGTCTAAAAGGGAAGCCAAAGAAACTCTAAGATCTCTCAACATGAGTACCTATATTTTTTATGGAGACAAATTTTATAACCCATTTGAGAATTGTAGTAATATACCAGACAATGATAATGAGAATAACAATGATAATGAAAATACATCTATCAATTCCGTAGATATTGAAGAAAATATATAGATACAAGGTTCAATAGATTGGTTTAAGAAATCATGAGAAGAGATAGGCAATACTTCTTTCAAGTCATGGGGGAAAATGGAATGAATCTACCTCATGATTCTGATATGTCATAAACTATAGAAGAGGACCCTAATCAAGGAAATCAAACAAATGCAAATCCTAGAGGATCTAATGGTGGTAATAAGAGAGAGCATTTTGTTCTTGAGTCATCTTCATCCTTATTTCAAAAACCAAAAGTTCCCAATACCTATGCTCATGCCAGTTTTACTAGGAACTCTTTTGAACAAACCCGTAGTTGTCCTCTCCCATAGAGGAGAACTACCACTACACATATTCATTATGATAGCCGAGATCATACTAATGCATACAACTACACCCAAGAAAATATTCAAAATCATGATATGAGGGGACCCCATGTCATATTTGGGGGCAATACTCAAGATCACTCTTATGATACCTCCTATCCTCATGGTCATGACATGTATTGACCTAGACCTAGTGCTCCTCACTACAATACCATACCAAGTGGTCCATATCCAAGTTATAACTATGTTCCTCCTTCATATGAGCACATCTATGATCAATACCATCCATACATGCATTATATCCCTCCTCATCCACCCAGTGACTGACGCATGGGACTAATTCAAAGAAAAAAGACACCACCCAAGAATGACTTGCAATACCAAATCAAGGATTTGCAAAAGCAAATGGCAGACATGAATACACCAAAGCAAAAGTATACAATGAAAGACATATGTCCTTACCCATTTGATAGAAGCATTAGAATGCCTCCATTTCCTCCACATTTCGTGACACCAAAATTTGATAAGTATAGAGACAAAGGGGATCCTAAGTCACACATAAGATAATTTTTCACAGCTTGCATTAAGGTGGCAAGAGAAGAAACATATTTGATGAGACTGTTCACACAAAGTTTAGGTGGAAAAGATATGGAATGGTTCTCACAACTTCCACCTGGAATTAAATCATGGAGTGATATAGTAGAGGATTTGATACAACACTTCTCATATAACATCAAAAAAGATGTGTCAGTAACTACCTTATGCAACACTAAGGGAAAAAAGAAGAGGAATCTTTCTCTTCATTTTACAGCAATGGAGAGGTATTTCTAGTCAATTCTCTTGTGATATCCCACAAAAACAAATGGTTGAAATATTCACTCAAAAGGTCAACAAGGATATTGGATATGAGATAAGAAAAGCTTGTTTATCTACTTTCAAAGAGGTCATTAGGAAAGGATTGGCAACAGAAAAAAGTCCTTATTGAACAAGGTATCATAAAGCTATTCAAATAAAACAAAGAGGAATCAAATGGGAAAGACAAACCCCATTTTTGGAACAAGAATAAGAACATAGTCAATGATGGGGTAGTAGATACAAATGTTGTAAAACCAAAAATGACTTTCCCCAATGCAAGTTCATCCAATACAAGAAATCAAGTGAATACTCGAAGACCATCAAAGCCTCGAAGGAAATACACTCCATTGGGAGAGCCAATTGAGACAAGATTCAAGATATTGGTTGCGATCACACTTATAACACTACTAGATAATCCACCTTAAGAACCAAAATTAAAACCTGTGTTGTGGAATGATGATGAGTATTGTGAGTATCACAAGATAAAATGACACACAACTGGCAATTATCATAGATTGAAGTATGTTATACAAGATCTTATTGACAAGGGAAAAATAGAAGGTTGTGGTCATACCTCTAATAAGGAACATGCGTTGTTTAAGGAGCCATTCCCTAAACATGATAATGGAAAAGACAAAATAGATAATCAAGCCAACTACGCAAAAATGTCCTATGATTATGACTCAACTATTAACCACATTTGAGTGGACAATTATGTTTCTACCATTATTATAAAGGACAAGACTCCTGAAGGTTCTACATTACGGAGTAAAGTTGTTTTAAAAGGTATTGGACCATCTTCCTCATCCTCTAAAGATGTAACCTCTGAATGTGATATCATAACCCGTTGAGGTAAAGTTACCCTGCAAGGCATTCCACCCAAGACCACAACCTCATCATCTACCAAAAATAAGTATGACCTTGTAGATCAGTTAGGTAAGACACCTGCCCTCATTTCCATTCTTGAGCTCTTATGCATATCCCCTTCACATAAGGCCACTCTTGACAAAGCATTGAGAGAGACCTCAATACCCACTAATCTGAACGTGGACCAGTTTCAAGCCATGGTGGGATACCTTTCCACTCCACATTGTCTTACATTCACAAAAGTTGATGATGTATCAATATCCCAACCACACAATGCACCCCTTTACATCAAATTTTTTCTCCACAAAAACCATATCAAACGAGTCTCGATAGATGGAGGAGCATGTCTGAACATTAGTACATTGAACACTATTAAACAATTGGGATATTTTGAACAAACTATGAATTCAAAGAACAAGATCACCATAAAAGCATATGATAGTGAAGAACACTCATCCAAGGGAACAACCACCTTACCTTTGAGAATTAGGCCAGTCATGAGGGATGTGGTTTTTCAAGTCCTTGATCTAGATCTCACATACAACATACTTTTGGGACTTCCATGGATTCATGATATGAGAGCAATACCATCAACGTACAATCAATGTATCAAATCCCCTTATAATGAAGTTGAAGTAACAATAAGAGGTGATCCAAATCTATTCATGTATTGTAATAAGCTACAACCAGGATCAAAAATAATAATTCCAATTAATAGAGAAGCAACTCCATCATCAACATATGTTGATCTAGATTCCTTGAAAGATTCTACATCAAAATAAGAAGAGCTCAAAGAAAAATTCAAGGTTAAAGACATGGGATGTGGTGAGTATATCTTTCATTTTGATCATCCCTTACTATTTTATAAGACATTTAGTCAATAGGAATAGCCTACAAACAATTTGCAATATCAAGGAATTGGGTGTGAACCACTTAGTGTTGTGGCTACTAAGTCTGAATGCATATCTCCTCTAGTGGTGCAAGCAACTCTTGATATCAATAGTCCTAAGAGCACTTCCAACAAAGAATCTATTGAATATACCACCAACCCTCTTGAGAACTCATATAACCTTATGATTTCATCCGCTCATTCCATTTCCACTCCTCTCCTAGACTTCGATCAACAAGAATCACAAAAGCCCTTACTAGTTGGGGATCAAAAATCAAGCCTTGAAAAGAAAAATCTAAAATTAAAAAATAAAGAGATTTCCTTCAGTCCAAATCAAAATCAAAAGCTATTAAACTTTACAAAAATAAAAGTTAAGGATAAAAATCCTATGAAGAAAAAAAAACAAGAGTTGATCTCCCCTAATATTAAAATAACTGGGGGCAAAAGTTCTAATATTTCAAGTCAAAAAGAATACTTGTTGATCCTAATTCTCCATCATACCATCCTACTTTCACTTATTTTCACAATCATAAGCCTTCATTCATCATCCAATTGTTGCACTCATCCATCCTTTTTGGGTGATACATCACATCAACGGATTTTTAATGGAACTTTCTTGAAAGACTTTGTTATCAAGGATGCCCAAACTTCTTTAGGTGACATGCATATGGGCCTATGTAGTCCACACATTAGTAATTCTACCTTAGTTCCTTCATCAAGGAAGATAATCAAGGGAGCAACATATCATTCAATCAAGGAATGAAAAAAATATAATCATAAGGTAACGCCTCACACATTTGAGGTGGGTGACTTAGTTCTTAGATAAAATCCCAAAAAATCATCAAGACAGAGAGAAAACGGACAAGTTCGAACTAAATTGGCTTGGTCCTTATGTCATCATAACACTCTATGGATCAGCTCCATATCAGCTCTCAACACTAGATGAATAATATTTGGAGGATCCTATCATCAAAATGCACCTTCATAGGTTTTACACATAGTTTTTTAGAATATACCATTGTCAAAAATACAAAAAAACAAAAAAATATAAAAAATACAATTAAAAAAAAATAGAAAAAACTGGTACTTGGTGAAAACTAGGCAAACAAGCGCCTTGTGACACAAAAATATTTTGAAAAAATAAAAAAAGTAAAGAGAAATAAATTCATCCAATGGTGCAAACCACTTCGGTGGCACCTTGGGAGAGTACCATGGTGAAAAAATAGGTTATCAATGCCATGTGTAGAGACATTGATCATTCCTCCTTCCAAATCCAATTTCATCCTTTCACCTTGCACACACTCACAACCAACCCTTCCATAATAAATTTACCCATTCCCGTCATGGATTGTTATTGATCTACGTAAGATTGGTTAGACATTCATAATAGACCCCCCTTTTCACCCTTTCTGTCCATAATAAAATAGGTCCAATATGCAATTAGACCAAAATCCTAAATCTAGTGATGGAAGTGGTACCTTGAGCATCGCATGTTTTAAGGAGCATCGTCATTTTCTTCCTCCCTCTTTTCACGTATAAGTCCATAATAAAAGGTCACTTGCATTTCCAATCTGCAATAACATTCCGCTCTTCTTTGCAATAAATATATTAGTTTCATGGATTCAGTTAGTTTCAGATGAGACACAAGCACCAGTAAACAAGAAATCAAATCTTACAGCAGACTTTGGCAACAACATAGTTTTTGGCATAATTTGTCCTTTATCAGGATGACAACATTGTGACCAAATAAAAAATGTTAACATATGTGGCAATTAACACAAATAACTTGAGGATTTCATCATGTGTTGGTGTCAAGTCTTGGTTTTCTTTTGATTTCATATTTTAAGGTGACATGTCTTTTAGCTTTTCCAGGATGTCTCTGACTACAGATTTTATCTCCAAGATGTCTTTGACTAGAAAAGCAAATATGGGATATGATTCACCTACGATTTTTTTGTTGTCTTTTGATTGTCTCCTAGTAATGTTATGGCTTGTCCAAGGATATGAGGACATTGTGAGTCTAGTATGAATTGGGGCATTCCTTGTTCACGACTGTCTAATCTCCATGCAAATGGGTACAATGATTTTCTAGGTTGAACCTATACCTAGATTGTCATAACCTATTTTCCATAATAAAGTTCAATGATGATAAACCACAAGAAGCTCTTTCACTTCCAAATCTTCTACCTACCATCCCCCTTTCTTGATTGATGTCCATCGTCCTTTCTTGAGTCCGTGTAGCATACTATCATATGACTGAGTAAAATGACACACCAAAAATATCTTCATTTAATATAGTTTTAACCTGCATTATCACATGTTAGTACATCATGCATGTGCATATATATCATGATAACATAACATCCTTCATATATCACTCATTAGCATTTGCATTCTCATATAAAATATAAAAAAGACATTAAAAAAAATAGCATATCTTACATTGTATCATGTAAATAAGTCATCATTATATAAACATTTGCATTTTACATTTCTACCATGCATAACATACATATAAAACATAAAATAAAAAATATATCGCATTCCATCATGTACATATTCATCGCATTAAGAATCATAAACATCATCACATTTGTAATAAAACATGTAACATGCATCATCATATAGGATCATAAGCATCATATCACATCATCATGAAAGTGTACACAACATCATATAGGAACACATGCATATAGCTACCGCAAGGACTAAATCATCTCATATATATATCAAAATAATATTAGTGTCATGATACAATGATGTCAAAATATCTCATATGGCTACAAAATCACCCATAGGTGTCTACATCATCATACAAAAACTGATACAAAATGGGATCCAAGAGATATATGATTAATACCCTCTATCAGAGCCAATTGGTCTCGAAGGAATCTAAGCTCCCGAAGGACCAACCGCTAGATCATCTTGTCTGTCCCCTCCTGCAGACCCTACCGGATCATCTTTTCACCAAAGCAGCTAACAGTCTTATGTTTGCCCAAATCTTAGGGGTGAACTCACAATAATGGTTCCCACTTTTTTGCCACTTTTGACACTGAGATGTACATTTTTAAAATAATCTTCAACTTCCGAGAACTATAACTTTTAAACTATTAAAAATTTGAAGATGATGTAAATTAGTGATTTCTAGCATTTTGTTTGTAGATTCTATATACATTTTTTTCAAATTTTTTTGAAAGATTTTTTAAAAAATTTTCCATCTCCCTCGAAAAGTAGTTTTTTACAACAAACTACATTTTTTAAGAAAGATGTGCCTTCCGTAACGCATAACTTTTTTTCTATAAATGATAAAAACTCAATTCTTTCGAATTTTGGTTTGTAACATCAATATCCAGGGCATGCATTTGGTTTTATAGTGATATGTTCAATATTTTTCATTTTATAAAGTTTTGAAGTCCGACTAGTCATAATTCAAACATAGGTTTACGTTTGAACACATAACTTGTTCTATATAAATCAAAATTCAATTTTTTTTTTTTTGTTAGAAAGAAGACATCAATACCAAGGGCATGTATATTTTTCAAAATTTTTTTGAATTAGTTTCTTATTTTTCCCAATGCGTTGAACAGAGAAGTTCATGTTCGGTTAAAAACCAACTTTTAATAAAATTAAAAAATCAAGAACATAATAAATTCAAAATATAACAAAATTATATCCGTTGGAAAGCTTGTTTCGAGTACTACCATCTAATATTTTTGGGTTATGAAGATTATTTCATTCGTGTACTGAACTAGAGCTCTGAAGTCATTAATTCTTTAGAACTCTGAAATTTTTTGGGAGAAACTTCCAATTTTGGGCTTTCGATCGAACACATGTTCGATCGGATTGGGTTCGCTCGAACCAAAGTGGGTTCGCTCGAACCAAAGTGGGTTCGAGCGAACCCCCATTCGCTCGAACCCACGAGCTAAATTTCGGCACGCATTTTTTGGTAACTGCCATGTTTGAGCGAACCCAACAATTTTTAACTGTCGGCTTTCGTTCGAACACGGGCCGACGCATTTTTTGTTTTTTTTTTCATTTGTGGAATCGTATAAATATCTATAATTTTTGTTCGCTTATTTGAAAATTATTTTGAAAGCGAATAATTTGAAGGTTTTTTGTAAAAGCATGGGGAACAAGAAGAGAAGGCAAAATAAGACTGCAAGGAATTATTCTCCCGAAACGGAAGAAAGATATCGAGAACAAAGAAGACAAAGATATCATGATGCAAGTATGTATTTTTAATTTTATTTCTATTTAATTTAATATGTATTACGTATCAATTAATTAGAATTCAATATTTTTTATCTAATATTTTTAATAGGATTAAAAATAATTTTGTTTTAATTGGAAAACATAATTAATTTGAGATAATACATGTGTATTTGCAAATTTCAATTTCCATCAACTTGCTTGTTGTGTAATTGCATTTTTCTCCTATATAATTAAGTTCATTTATAATAGATAAGACCTATTATGTCATAATTTTTAGGTTCTAAATTATATATATTGAATATTTAATCTACATGTACAAGTAATTTCATGTGATAGGTCCTTTAATATCACATAATATATTTGTCTTAAGGGTAGTTAAGCATATTAATTTTGTGAAATGTTTTTTCAAATGTGGTCATATTGATTTTAATAATAAGGCCTATTAGGACTATTACATTGATTATAGTTCTTAAATGTGACATAAATTTATAACAAAGAAGATATTTAATTTAATATGTATTACGTATCAATTAATTAGAATTCAATATTTTTTATCTAATATTTTTAATAGGATTAAAAATAACTTTGTTTTAATTGGAAAACATAATTAATTTGAGATAATACATGTGTATTTGCAAATTTCAATTTCCATCAACTTGCTTGTTGTGTAATTGCATTTTTCTCCTATATAATTAAGTTCATTTATAATAGATAAGACCTATTATGTCATAATTTTTAGGTTCTAAATTATATATATTGAATATTTAATCTACATGTACAAGTAATTTCATGTGATAGGTCCTTTAATATCACATAATATATTTGTCTTAAGGGTAGTTAAGTATATTAATTTTGTGAAATGTTTTTTCAAATGTGGTCATATTGATTTTAATAATAAGGCCTATTAGGACTATTACATTGATTATAGTTCTTAAATGTGACATAAATTTATAACAAAGAAGATATTTAATTTAATATGTATTACGTATCAATTAATTAGAATTCAATATTTTTTATCTAATATTTTTAATAGGATTAAAAATAATTTTGTTTTAATTGGAAAACATAATTAATTTGAGATAATACATGTGTATTTGCAAATTTCAATTTCCATCAACTTGCTTGTTGTGTAATTGCATTTTTCTCCTATTAAACATGTTGAATAATTTAGGTGAACTATTTATATTCAACTTCACGTACATGCAAAAACATTTCAGATTAGGAGGTCTATTATGCAATAATAGGTCTTAAATATACTCACATGTGACAAATTATAGTCCACTTACATTATGGTCCATAACAAATTAATATGAGGTCACCTAAGTTATCGTATGCATGCATCAAAATATTTGTACTTTTAATTTTCAAAATTGGAATTTCTAATTTATCAAAATTTTATTTTATGTGTTAAATTAGTGCTCAAAATTAGAGATTGAACTTTAATCCTAACCTGAGAACAAATTGAACTTTAAACCTAAACAAGTAATTTAATTAGAGTTATAACAATAAGGTCTTAAAAAAGTATTTAAATTTAATAAACCAAATTGAATGGGCTTTAATTTTAACATGTAAAGCTTTAAGCCAAATTCACCCCTATTCTTAATCCTAATTGAATAATCTCTGATTAATTCAAGAACCTTACACAAACTCTTAAATTATGTGCAGAACGGGCAAATGAACCTGTTGAAGAACACAATATAGTTGATGAACATAGGGAGGAGATTGTCCAAGTTGAACCAATGGAGACCTTTGAAGGAGAGGGGTCAGGCTCCTTACCTCCTACCACTGATATGGATGAGCATATTGTGGATCTAGCTAAACAGGTGAAGAGAAATATTTCTTATAAAAATTTAGATCATTTACTTGAAATGGATGTGGATGAGTTGAAACGTCTCAGTGAAGAACCTAGACATACTAAAAGGAGGTCAATGAATAAAAGTGCAAAAGAAATAATGTCGCATTTCAACAATCTTGATACTACACTAGAAAAAGCTCAATTGTTATCAATTGTACTTACTCATAAAGACTTAATAGATCCAATGAAATTGTTGGGTATAGATACAACAAATCAAAAGAGGAAATATTCTCAGCTACAAAAATCTATTGTTGATAATGTTAAGAAAGGTTTGGTGAACATTGGTAAAAAATCTCGAAAACTAGATAAGACCATTTCAAGAAGAGTGATGTTGACATCTTTAGTAAATGAAAGATTGCCTCAAAAAAGACAAATCTCTTCACTATCATCTGAGTTTGGTTTTAGTAGAAGAAAAATATCTAAATATGTTAAAAGGAGAAAGATTTTGGATGATACTACCTTAGAAGGGAATTGGGCAATTATGTGTAGAGCTCCTCATTCTGATAGAATTGAAGATGTTGTTAGGAACTTTGTGACAAGTTTTTGGAATGATAATACTCGCCCTTCATCAAATAGTAGAGATGTTATCAAGCAAAGGATTGGTCCTGATCGTTATGATCTCCATGTAAAACATTGGCTAGACACAACAAAACATGAATTGTATGTATTGTTTACTAAAACAAACCCTCATATAAAGATTGGACAAACCATGTTTGAACGGTTAAGGCCATATTATGTGAAGTTAAACAAAGTTTTCGAAACTTGTTGTTGTCGTTATCACATCGAATTTGACTTGTACTATCAGGTGTTTCGAAAGATTAGAGAAGATAATGATGGTTATGAAAATGCTCCTCCTAAACAAACAAGTCAATTCATAGCATCCATCTTATGTGATAAATCAGATGATAATGCAACCGGTCAAATAAATTGCATAAGAGGAATTTGTGGAACATGCGGGGACTTGGCTAAATTGCCTTTGAGAGATGAAGATACTGACATGAGGAAGATGGTAAATTGCAAGAGTTATAAGTACAAAAAAATTGAAACAAAATTTGGAAAGGAATCTACAAGACTAGATTATGTAGAAGAAGAAATACCTATTGGAACATTTATGGAAAATTTTCGTAAGTTGATAAAACCATACATATGCCATGGTTTTTTTGCCAAGTGGCAAGCAGAACAATTTAAAAGATTAAGAGACACTTTCCCACTTGGAACTATTTTATCTATAGTTGACTTTGCAGAGAATTACTCTTTTGTGCATCAAAAAGAGATTCAATCAGAGTATTATTTTTCAAAGCAAATCACTATTTTCATGCATGTGTGTTATCGACATGCACAGATGAATTTAGATGGTGTTGATAGTACATTTGAAAATCATGTCATTAAGAAAGAGTACCACTTCTATATCAGTGATGATAAGGAGCATGACACACTTTTTGTACAACATTGCTTTAAGAAGTTTTTTGAATATTTGAAAGATAGAGGCATAACAATAGTTAAACATTTTGTTTGGTCTGATGGATGTGCGGCACAATTCAAATCTTCGAGGCCATTTTATGCACTATGTAGATATCATCGAAATGACAAAATACCACATGCTTGGAGTTTTTTTGAGAGTGGTCATGGAAAGGGTGAACATGATGGTGCAGGAGCTTGTATCAAACATGCTATAAGAAAGCATCAAATAAAGTACACAGGAGAACGTATAGAAAATGCACATGATGTTGTTGAATGGTGTAAGAAACACTTTGAACAACCTAATTATCCTGGGGAATCATCATCAAGAACATATAAGCCCATTCCATATAGAGTGTTTTGGGAGATAACCGGTACATGTTCTCTTTTAGTATTTTATTCTATTTTTTTTTAATTTAACAACTTGATCTACATGTATGTATTCTTGTACACATGTACATTTTACAGATGTGGATACAAAATCAATGCATGGATGCAAGAGTGTGGAGAGGACAAGATCTTTGCATTGTGTCATGAGTATAGATAATCGCCCATGGACATTATACACTAGAGATTATTCATGTTTTTGTTCTGAATGCATTTTCGAAAACTATGTTGATTGCAAGAACCAAGAGCTTGGATATGTTAGTGAATGGAAAATGGTGCCACTAGATGTTTCTGACACATACGAGGATTCAAATGAGGATGAAAACTTTGAAGACATTCCTTTGATTTCTGGTGATTACGATCATATTTCAGGATTGATTAAAAAAGGTATGTATGTACATGACGTACACATGTAAACATTTCCTTAAAAATGACATATAACTTAGAATTTATTTAACTTGTGTCAAATTGCAGGAGATATTTTTGCAGTCATAGCAGAAGATGGAAATATAGAAGGTGTTAGTTATTATTTATTGCGTTGCACAGAAGAGAGAAAGAAGTTATCAAAATCTGAGATGAGTGATGGAATGTCATTTCCCACAGGTTTGAGTTCTGATTTGAATATGTACATACATACAAATCGCTTGTGTGAATTTTTTTAATTTCTCATGTTTCTTATATACATGTACATGCAGGATCAGTTGTAGTGCAAGGGACATATTTCAAACAGGTTAAAATTGTTCAACATGGGATTCATTTCACTGAATACCAAATTGATAACAAGGTATATCAGTATAGTCACTTGGTCATTGTTGTTGGCCTAATTCTTCAAATAGTTCCACGTCGAGGGCGGACTCAAAAGTGGAGACTAGATAGTGAAGATCATGACAAAATATTAAGTGTTATTGAAGAGCGTTGTGAACCACTTGATGTGGTATGAACTATATATACATAATTTAGTAATCCACTTGAATTGAATTTTAATGTAAAAGTTCAAGATAAATTCTAGATCTCAAGTAACTTGTTTTGAAACTATTTAGGATAAATATTTTTTTAAGTTTATTTATACATTATATCAAATTAGGATGTATTTAAATGTCCACGTGTTTAATTGTATGTAATTGTATTTGTATTTAATTAAAAAATGCATATTTAAATTAGAATGTAATATGTACATTTGTAAAATTGATATATTTAATATGGAATTAGGACATGTACATGTTGTGAACTATTTAACTACAATATACATACCTAGAAGCTCACATACCTACAAATATACATACCTATGTAATATACATGTACTGGATGTGAACTATTCAATACATGACCTATCTTAGTTTAGTTTGTTCATTTCATACATACTCTTTTGTTTGAAAATCAAACATGTATAATTGAATACATTTAAATCAAGTTTGTTTGAAAATCAAACATGTATTTAAATCTAATCTAATCAAACATGTATAAATCTAATATAATCAAACATGTATAATAGATGATCAAACACAAACCAGGTATACAGAATAATCTAGAGTCTAAACAAGTCGTTGTACATGCATGAAATATACAATCTAATCAAACATGAATTTAAATCTAATCTTTAATCAAACATGTGTATAAATCTAATATAATCAAACATGTATAATAGATCAATCAAACACAAACCAGGTATAAAGTATAATCTAGAGTCTAAACAAGTCATTGTACATGCATGAAATATACAATCTAATCTTGAACATGAATTTAAATCTAATCTTTAATCAAACATGTGTATAAATCTAATATAATCAAACATGTATAATAGATCTTGATCAAACACAAACCAGGTATAAAGTATAATCTAGAGTCTAAACAAGTCATTGTACACATGCATGAAATATACAATCTAATCAATCATGTATTTAAATCTAATTTAATCAAACATCATGTACATAAATCTAGAATATAATCAAACATGTGTATAAATATAATATAATCAAACATGTATAAAACTTATAACATGTATAATCTACAGTCTAAACTCCATGTATAAAGTATAATCTAGCTCTAGTCAAACACAAACCAGGTATAAAGTATAATCTAGAGTCTAAACTCCATGTATAAAGTATAATCTAGCTCTAGTCAAACACAAACCAGGTATAAAGTATAATCTAGAGTCTAAACTCCATGTATAAAGTATAAAGTATAATCCAGAGTCAAACATAAACCAGGTATAAAGTATAATCTAGAGTCTAAACTCCATGTACGTGCATGAATATATATATAATATGAAAGTATATAAAAAGATAAATGTAAATGAGCTATAAAGTCTGGAGCAAATCAACACTGGGGATCATCATGTCGGCTACGAACTGAGCGACCATCTGAGGGGGAGTCCTGCAAAAGTAGAATTTATTTAAATATTAAATATAATATATATAGATCTCTCTAGACGTGCATGTACATCAAATATATATATACCAAAAACCATAACTAACCTGTACACTAATGTCAGCATCTAAAGAATCTCTCCTACGCACATGCTCAAAGCTCAAGGAAGGAGTGACATGAGCTAACTGTCAATTTAAGGATTAGTCCACAATCAATTTAAATGATCTACAAATTAAAACTTAGAAAGTTCTAGATTATTTAAATTAAACATGAGATCTATATATATATAGATTTATTAGGTACAAATTTGCAATGTAAGTATACATATCTTCTAAAATTTTAAACACACATGTACATGTACATACCTGTGTATCACCTGGAGTAGGCTGTATAGTAGACTGATCCTGTCCCGTAATCATATCAACAACATCACTCGTGCCAGCATATCTCTCTCTAGCTATACGTATCACTGAGGAGTGCAAGGGGCTAACTAGATGAGTGGGCATCGTGGATGAAGTGTCTGACTGTAGTAGCATGTCCATAAATCCAGTATGGCTCAAATCTCTCAGCTGATCCTCAAATGAGTCCAAACCCTCATCTGTGATATGTACCTGATCAGCTCGTATCTCCTCACATGAATCCAACCGGCCCTCATCTGTGATATGGAGCTCATCAGCTCGTAGCTCCTCCTCTGCAGCAACAGAGTGATCTATAGGTGGGTCAGTACCTAGAGCATGCGTAGAGTGATGAGAATGCTGTGACTGCCTCGGGGTATGCGTCGATGCCGCTGTAGCCTAAAAATCTCTGAGAATCTCCTCTCTAACATCACCCAATGGTATCCCAAGTCGAGATGAAATAAAACTATAAGCATGTAGTAGGTCCTCGACTAAATACTGCGACATCTGTACATGTCTACTACCTCTGACTATAGCTGCTACCTCATCTAGGGAGGGGATGCCAGTAGAAATATACCGATCATCTGAATCTGAAGCCCCCCCATGACTAGAAGATGCATGATCTATGGATGATCGCGAACGTGGTCGAGTCATCATATATCTGCCCACCCTGTCAGAAGATATGGTGGCTGCTGCTGATGCAATATGTCCAATCCTATCAATTGCTTCTCTCTGAGAAGCAATCACAACGTGATCTGCTATGGGTGCCATGGCTGGGACTACTGCAGGAAATCTCTGGCCAACAAGGTCCCTGTGTCTAGGCGGAGCTCTATCACGCCTACGGTATGCATCTCTATCAGCAATCCTGCCCCTCCCCTGTCCATAATATCTCGGAATATCAAGGTAGTTTGGTTTCATCTGACAATGAACCTCAGCAAATACCTACTGTGCAAAGTATAATGGAATCTGGTCGTTATTAGGATAACGACCATGGGCTGCTAAGAATCGTGGGTAAATCAGTGACGCAACCTGTGGGTCAATACATCTGGTAACCTGATATCCCCTCACCTTACTCTTCTCCTGATATTGCGGGAAGCATCTCTCCTTGATGGTCTCCTTTGAGACCACCCCCACCACATTAGCAAAAGAATGAGGACCCCTCACCTCACTCCTCAACTGTCTATATATATCCTCTATAACCTCAGGTGAGAATGAGGTATGAGATACTAAGCGGTCCCTCAATGTCTGCAAACTGTCAAAAATGGACGTGCACGTACTCTTGTACACGCCATCAGTACGAGGGTCATCTAGTATGGCCCTCAACCTATGCAGCTCTCGATCACTGTAATGAAAAATAGTGGCAATATTGGGCAAGGGGGGATCCTACTGTGGAGGATCCTGCTGTGGTGGCTCCTGATGTGGAGCCTGCGTAGGGGGATCCTGATCAAGAGCCTGTGAAGGTGGATCCTGATCAGGAGCCTGCAAAGGTGGATCCTGATCAGGAGCCTGCGAAGGTATATCCTGGGATGCCATCTATCTAGGTACATGTCATAAAGTTAAAATAAATATGTAAGCAGAGAGAGAGAGATCATTTTCATGAGAGAGAGAGAGAGAGGTTATATACATATAAATCTTCATGACAGAGAGAGAGAGATCATTTTCATTTTCAAAAAATACATGTAAAAATTTCAAATATTTCAGTGAGAGAGAGAGAGAGTTCATATATTTCAGATCTAGAGATAACATATATTTCAGAGAGATAGAGAGATCTAATGTACATGTACATATTTAAATCTTTGACATACATAAAAAATTCAAGAATAGAGAGATCTAACACGTCATATGTATGTTAGGACACTATATGATCCTAAGGGGAATGTCATATGTATAGTAGGATGTTATAAGGGGTCATATGTGGGTCTAACCACATATGACCCCTTAGGACACTATATGATCCTAAGGGGAATGTCATATGTACAGTAGGATGTTATAAGGGGTCATATGTGTAGTAGGATGTTAATGCATGCGTGAGCCCTTAGGACCACATATTCAACCCCTTAGGACACATAGGAAATTTCATATGTACAGTAGGATGTTATTAGGGGTCATGTGTGACCTACTAAGGGGTCACGTATGTGTCAATGCATGCGTGGCACCCTAGGACCACATATGACCCCTTAAGACGCTATGTGATGAACTAAGGGGTATGTCGTTCACAATAGGATTTTATAAGGGGTCATATGTGGTTATAGGATTTTATAAGGGGTCATATGTGGGTCTAACCACATATGACCCCTTAGGACACTATATGATCCTAAGGGGAATGTCATATGTACAATAGGATGTTATAAGGGGTCACGCATGTGTTAATGCATGTGTGAGCCCTTAGGACCACATATTCAACCCCTTATGACACATAGGAAATGTCATATGTACAGTAGGATGTTATTAGGGGTCATACATGTGACCTACTAAGGGGTCACGTATGTGTCAATGCATGCGTGGCCCCTAGGACCACATATGACCCTTAAGACGCTATGTGATGAACTAAAGGGTATGTCGTTCACACTAGGATTTTATAAGGGGTCATATGTGGTTATAGGATTTTATAAGGGGTCATATGTGGGTCTAACCACATATGACCCCTTAGGACACTATATGATCCTAAGGGGAATGTCATATGTACAGTAGGATGTTATAAGGGGTCATATGTGACCTACTAAGGGGTCACACATGTGTTAATGCATGCGTGACCCCTTAGGACAACATATGACCCCTTAGGACACTATATGATCCTAAGGGGAATGTCATATGTACAGTAGGATGTTATAAGGGGTCATATGTGACCTACTAAGGGGTCACACATGTGTTAATGCATGCGTGACCCCTTAGGACAACATAGGACCCCTTAAGACACTATGTGATGGACTAAGGGGTATGTCATTCACACTAGGATTTTATAAGGGGTCATATGCAGTTCTAAGGGGTCATGCATATGTTATAACAAATGCATGACCCCTCAGAACCACATATGACCCCTTATGACACTATGTGATCCTAAGGGGAATGTCATAGGTATAGTAGGATGTTATAAGGGGTCCTATGTGACCTACTAAGGTGTCACGCATGTGTCAATGCATGCGTGGCCCCTTAGGACCACATATGACCCCTTAAGACGCTATGTGATGGGCTAAGGGGTATGTCGTTCACACTAGGATTTTATAAGGGGTCATATGTGGTTATAGGATTTTATAAGGGGTCATATGTGGGTCTAACCACATATGACCCCTTAGGACACTATATGATCCTAAGGGGAATGTCATATGTACAGTAGGATGTTATAAGGGGGTCACGCATGTGTTAATGCATGTTGACCCCTTAGGACCACATACGACCCCTTAAGATAGTATGTGATGGACTAAGGCGTATGTCATTCACACTAGGATTCTATAAGGGGTCACGCATGTGTTAATGCATGCGTGAGCCCTTAGGACCACATATTCAACCCCTTAGGACACATAGGAAATGTCATATGTACAGTAGGATGTTATTAGGGGTCATACATGTGACCTACTAAGGGGTCACGTATGTGTCAATGCATGCGTGGCCCCTAGGACCACATACGACCCTTAAGACGCTATGTGATGAACTAAAGGGTATGTCGTTCACACTAGGATTTTATAAGGGGTCATATGTGGTTATAGGATTTTATAAGGGGTCATATATGGGTCTAACCACATATGACCCCTTAGGACACTATATGATCCTAAGGGGAATGTCATATGTACAGTAGGATGTTATAAGGGGTCATATGTGACCTACTAAGGGGTCACACATGTGTTAATGCATGCGTGACCCCTTAGGACAACATAGGACCCCTTAAGACACTATGTGATGGACTAAGGGGTATGTCATTCACACTAGGATTTTATAAGGGGTCATATGCAGTTCTAAGGGGTCATGCATATGTTATAACAAATGCATGACCCCTCAGAACCACATATGACCCCTTATGACACTATGTGATCCTAAGGGGAATGTCATATGTATAGTAGGATGTTATAAGGGGTCCTATGTGACCTACTAAGGTGTCACGCATGTGTTAAAGCATGCGTGACCCCTTAGGACCACATACGACCCCTTAAGACACTATGTGATGGGTTTTGGGATATGTCGTTCACACTAAGATTGATTTTATAAAGGGTCATATGCAATTTTAATGGGTCACGTATGTGTTAAGACACTATTTGATGGACTAAGGGGTATGTCATTCACCCTACAATTTTATAAGGGGTCATATGCGATTCTAAGGGGTCCCGCATGTGTTATAACACGTGTGACCCCTTAGAACCACGTATGACCCCTTAGGACACTAGATGTGATCCTAAAGGGAATGTCATACATGTACACTATTATATTATATGTGATCCTCTATGACCTCCTAAGAGAACATATAGTGTCATATGTGGTCTTAAGGGGTCATGTTGTGCGTGTAATAGGATGTGAAAATAGGTCACATTGTAGAGGAAATTTTTTTTGTCTAATTTGTTTAAATTTGGTATCTAAATTTTCTAATGTTTATTTAAATTAATTTTTTTAACGTTTTTCTTTTTTTGCTAATGTTTTTCTAAGATCTGATTTACTACAGGGTAGTTTTCTATGTTTTTCATAACAATTTTTTAAAATGTTGAAAAAAATATACATCTATACAATTATGTAATTTTAAAAACAAATTTACACATTTCAATCAAAATATTAAATTATCAAACATTTTTCTAAAATAATGAAAAACAATAAATTATCAAACATTTTTCTAAAATGTTCAAAACCAATAACTATATATAATTATTTAATTAAAAAATTAAATTAACAAATAAATTATTTACAAATTTAATAAAAAAAGACATTATTAAACCAAACAAAGGGTTATTTTGTGCACTTGATATAACAAGGGTCGAAAACTGAAATAAGAAAGATGCTAACTGCTGCAGACAAGGCTCGATGATGTGATGCTGACGACTGGTTCGATCCAACCCCCACCAGACAGAAAAAGTCAAATATAACAATGACCTTTTAACTGTCATTTTCGATATTTATAAAATTTTTAAAAAAACCCTAACTGCCAAGGGTTCGAGCGAATGGGGGGTTCGAGCGAACCCATTAAAATATCGATATTTAATGGGTTCGCTCGAACCACTGTGTTCGCTCGAACCCAGCTGAACCTTTTGGTTCGCTCGGACTCCCAGGGGCAGTCCGAGCGAACATTTGTGTTTCGCTCGAACATTGTCAAATCCGAAATTCCCACTTTCGCCAAATTCTTTCGTTGGCAAAAGTGGGAACCAGTTTTGTGAATTCACCCTTAGGCATATAAATAATGTGTCTCAATCTGATTTCCTTGATCCTAGGGTGGTCCTCAGCAATCGAATCTATTTGTAGCCATTGTGTCATAGGGAATCACTCTCTAGAGACAATTTGGGATAAGTACTCCTGCATCAAATCAAATCAATCATTTCAATCCTAGTGGTACTTATGTTCATCACATTGTGTTGCTTATCTTATCCTAGCCTAGCCTAGTGGTACCTATGTCCATCACATATTCTTGTTCATCAGGCTCTATCCTAGTGCTTTTATCTATTACATGGCACTATATCCTAGTGTATATGTTTCTCCGCATGCACTATATCCTATCTTGCTAGGGCAGTCGCCATATTTTATCTATTCAATGACTTATCCTATACTTAGTTTAGAAAACCTACCTATTTTAGGGCACCTATTTGAGTGAATCCTCTCAGTAGCTTATCCAATTGGCAACATATGTTAATTACAAAATTGTTAATTCTAGCCTTGGTTTCAGTTTGTCTTCCCTAGGGCACCTGTTTGAGTGAATTCTCTTAGTAGATTACCAAATTGGTTGCATATGTTCATCACAAAACTATCAATTTTAGCCTTTTAAGATATAGACACAATTCTGTTGATTCCACTTGAGTCAGTCCTTTTCCTACATGACCTTGTCACCCTATCTTGTCAGTCCTTTCTAGCCTTTCTTTCTTATCGAGAGATTTTCTATGATTCTTTTTAAAAAAAATCATCCAATCTTTCGAGGGGCATATCATTCCCATCATGGGGCAACTTTGTATCAATTTATCTTATCTTCTTTGAGCCAACACAACAAGCTAGATTATCTCAAAGAAGGGCAAAATGTAGACACCTAAGATTGTCTAATTAAATAAATATTTTATTTATTTAGTTATTTTATCCTAAGTCTTCTATTAATTAAATAAATTCTTGTTTATTTATTTAATTTATTAATCATCTTCTAAGCCTTTCCTTATTTAAATAAATACTTTAATTTATTTAAAGTTTCCTTTTCCTAAATTAAATAAATATTTTATTTATTTAATTGATCTCACTTCCTCTATTAATTAAATAAATATTTATTTATTTAATTAACTCATTAGCTTTTTCTTTCAATGACACATCATTTATCTTTTAATTTTCCTCTACCTAGCCTCTTACTATTTTTATTATTTCTTCTACCTACCCTTTAATCCTAGCTGACCATTTATCTTTACACCTCTTGATCTTATCCCTCCATTTCCTACAATGTTCTCTATATAAGAGGATGGCCTCTTCCTTTCCTAACCCTAATCACCCTAATTGATCATATGCAATCAAGCCTTCAAGTAATCAAGTGACATAACAACTGCAATTCTTTCGTTGTTGAGCTCTTGTGCACACATAAAATTTGAGAGCAAATATATCAAATGGAGATAGGAGACAATGCAAATTGAATCCCTACTTGACATGTGAATGGTAATATTGCTTTCTTTTGTTGATTTACATGATCTTAGTTATCTCTATTGGTATTGGTGAATGTTTCATTATAGGAATTAGACTATTTGTGGTTGAATCTTTATGCTTTAACAATAGGTTTTGATCATCATATTTTCATCATATACAGGTACAATTAATTTTTTTAATTTTTCAAAATGATACATTAAAATATACAATAGTATGCATTTGAAGAAGATAGTTGATAGGAATGCTAAGGGACATGTAATTCAATATATCATGGGAAACCTAAAGTAAAGTATTATAATCATGGTAAGAGAGATCACACTCAATTGTTAAGCCACATATGAACAAGTAATATTCAAGAGCAAAAGAGGAAATTGTATCTCATCTAGTAATATCCCAAAAAGATTTTTAGAATCAAAAGATTTGTAATTGGCAAGGTGTGACAAAAAGTTGAATTAGTAAACTTAGATAAAATTTAAATTCACCACTTAACATAATACAATCGTCTATATGAATATAATTTGCAAGTAAGAAAAAATTCACATGTAAGAATGAATCACTACAAGATAGTTTAGTCAGGGTTAATATTAATATAATAATTATTCATATAATAATAAAATGTAACATAACATAATATTATATTGTATTATATAATAAGAAATAGTTTAGTTAGGATTAAATTGTAATACTAAAATACTTTACTTTAATTTAATTTAATTAATAACATAAATATAGTATAATATAATACAATTAAATATTTATAATATAATATAATAATATAAATAAACATAATATATAATATATTTTGCTTAAGATTAAAGTCACAAATAGCACCCCAATGTGAAGGAATATCCTCATAGGGGAATGAAAGCATCTAAGGTGGGTATGCAAGGGGAGGAATCTTAGGCTCATAAAGGAGATGGGGTTGGATTTGATGAGTCTCAGTCTTAGAGGGGTTTGATGGATGACAAAGGAGTGGGGGAAAATAACCCCTAAGTTTCCATGGGTTTTGGTCATTGGCTCTGGGATCTGTTTCTCATTATATTCTAGTGATATTTTCTTCAATTATACTCTTAAATTCTGCCTTTTGGGTATACGGTCTTCAATTTTGTTTAGTTATACTTGCATTTTGAGTGATGATCTCTTCTTTCTCTTTATATTTTTCTTTTGTTGCTTATAGTTAGAAATTGGGTGTAGATTGAGCCTTGCTCTCTACCTTGTGCTTTCGAATCTACATAGGTTTTTGCTCTTCTCTTCTGGGTTCAAATCTTCTATGCTAGTTCTTTATCACAAACGGAGCCAAGCTCTCTATGTTTTTGTTATATTTCCAGTTTCCATCAAATTTATGTACTTTGTATTATTATTATTAATATAATACTTATGCGGTTACATTTTGCCTTAAATAAAAAAAAACAATACCACAACTTAACCATCACACCTTGCCAACATTGGTATCTTTATTACTTATATTATTATCTAATAATTAGAATGTGTATTTTAGTAGATAATTATCCTAATTATATTAAATAATTATTGTGAGAAAATCCATCGACATAGTCCTAAAATATGAGAACATTTTTCATTACAAGTCAAAATTTTGGTAAATAAGTTAATATATGTGCCATTAGAAATATATTTATTTTATTGATTGATAAATAAGTTAGTATCTAGATGTCATTAGAAATATTCTTATTATGCCTTAAAAAAATATGATCTCTTTTCACATTTTGTGGGGTTTCAAATATGACCAATCAAAACAAAGATATAATCTCTCTCTTTTTATCTATAAAAAATGTTTAGTTTCTATCGTCAAATTTTTGAAGAACTTTAGAAAAGATTTATGTCAAGATTTGTTTTTAATTTTCATTTGATGTAGAAAACAAGTTTATTCACTTGTTAAAACAATAACCTCTCCCATAGTTTGAGGCAGGAACTAATAAGGTGATTTTTTAAATGAATAAGATATTCAATATGAGTCAACATGAATCTTATCCTTGCCTATATGACCAATTTGGGAATACAAACTTTGAGTTTGGTGGAGGTGGTAGAAATTTATTATGATCTTGTTATAGTTAATGAAAGGACCTATACAATTGAATCATCATAGAAGGTGATTCGGAAAACACTATCCTTTTACTCAAGAATGAAGCCAAACCTGACTGGAAGTGTGAAGATCTCATTGCCAAATGTCGTGACCTTATTTGTAAGATTAGCCACATCCATATTTTTCATACAATAAGGGAAGGAAATAAAGTTGCATACATGTTGGCTTCATTTGGACCATTTTCTAGTAGTTTAAAAATATGGATAGATATTTATGATATCTCAAATTTGGTTTGCATTGCTATCTTTGAGGACATAAAGATCAATGATGGAGTATAATCCAAGGATCACCTTTTTCATTATTATCACTACCCTTTTGACTAGTTCTTTTCTATTTAGGTGGTGAACGTATCTTTCAAATAGTAGTGTCGTTTTCTCCTTCCCTCATAAGTGTTGTCGTGTTCAAACTATTGCTTTTTGTTTTCCCCACCTGGTGTTTACTCCAAAGCTCTAAGATTGTGATGGGAGGGGACCTTATACATACTGAACCTAATTTGTGTGATAAATTTAAAAATGCTAATTTATGGTAGAGAGTGATCAAGGGGAACTTGACTAGTTATGTTCAGGGCATGTAGGGTTTCCACCCAAAGCTCTCAAAGGATTTTGCTCAATCCCAGTAGAAGGGGGAGTTGAACATAGGGGGAATTTCTTTCAAAGTCACTCAGAACATGATTGCTTCTATCATTGGTTTATTGTAGGAGGGAATAAATTTTCCTAAGAAGATGCAAGGATCCTATAAGAAGGAATTTAAGAGATTTTTCAAGAGCCACGAAGGATTTTATAGGTTACAAAGAGGGTATAATAGAGAAGACTACTCGATATTTGGAAGGATACTACCCTTTTGCAGATGAAATTCTTCACTCTAGATGGGAAGTTTAAAAGATTTTGTACCTATCTTTTATCGATGCTAAACCACCTCAAGTATGGTACAAATATGATTTTTTCCTACTGGGTCTATTCTTCTTTGAATCAATTAGTTGCTAGAGACAAGTCCAAAAACTCTTTTCCTGATCATCAAAGGTTAATTCTTAGACACTACAAATTTCATCTATCTTTAACCCCAGCTATTGGGTCCTTGTTAAGTCCCCCTGGACCTTCGCAAGACCCTAATTTAGTGGTATAGGTCTCAGGTGCTCCAATTGCAAAACCTAACCCCAATGTTGTCTCCTCTTTTAAACTCATGTCAGTTCCTACCTACTTTAACCATATAATAAAAGTGAAACAATTTTTTTTTTCTAATTCACCTTCTAAGGAAGTGGAGTTGTTGGAATCGGAAGAAGAGGAAGCTTATGCCATCACCAAGAATGGAAGACCATTTAGGATGGAACCATTATCTGATCAAGGGGAAGATAAAATTGTTAGTCCAAGTGTCATGATGGTTAGTGGAAAAGAGTTTTTAGATGCCCTCAAGCAAGAGGAAACCCAAAGTTATGCTTTGGTCTTGAATCCCAAGGATAAGTCTCAACAAGAGAAAGGTGCAAAAAGTGAAGTTCCTAGTGAAGTGCAAAGCATGTTGGATAGATATGAAGGGGTTGTGGCCAAAGATATGCCTAATAACTTGCCTCCAATCAAAGATATCAGCCATCAAATTGATTTGATTCCTGCTGCAACCTTTCCTAACAAAGCTACCTATAAGATGACTCCTAAACAGGATGAAGAGATAGCAAGACAAGTGCAAGATTTATTGGACAAAGGGTTGATTAGGAAAAGTTTAAGCCCATGTTTTGTACCTATTGTATTAGCACCTAAAAAAGGATGGAACATGGAGGATGTGCACTGATTCCAGGGCCACCAACAAGATCACTATCAGATACTGGTTCCCTATGCCTAGAATTGAGGACCTAATGGACTATCTTGGAGGAGCATGCTACTTTTCTAAAATTGATTTGAAATCAGGTTACCATCAGATCAATATTAGACCTAGAGATGACTCGAAGACAACCTATAAGACAAATGAGGGCTTGTATGAGTGGTTGGTAATGCCCTCTGGGCTCACAAATGAACCTAGTACTTATATGCGACTCATGAATGAGGTATTGGTTGAATTAATTGGAAAATTTATTATTGTTTATCTTGATGACATCTTTGTATTTAGAAGGTCCAAGGAAGAGCATTTGAAGCATTTGGATCAGGTTTTGATGAAGCTTCATGAGGAGAAACTGGTAATCAATCTAGAAAAGTGTGAATTCATGAAAATTGAATTGGTGTATCTAGGCTTTGTGGTTTCTCAAGGATGTTTGAAAATGGATCCTTCAAATATTGAGGCTACTGTTAATTGGCGTACACCTAGGATAGTAGGTGATGTTAGGAGCTTTCATGGATTGGCTTCTTTTTATAGAAAGTTCATAAAGGGATTTAGTCATATTTGTGTACCAGTTGTTGACACTATTAAAGGAGGAATCAAGTGCAGGTTTAAATGGACAGAGAGAGTATCCCAAAGCTTTGAGGTATTGAAAAGGAAGGTTGTTGAACTTCCTACCTTGAGGCTAGCTAATTTTGATCATATTTTTACAGTTGAATGTGATGCAAGCAAGCAGGCTATAGGTGCAGTCCTTAGTCAAGAAGGCCATCCAGTTGCATTCTTTTCAGAGAAGTTAAATGAGTCAAAGGAAAGGTATTCTACTTATGATTTTGAACTCTATGCTATGGTGCAAGCACTAAAAAAGTGGCATCATTACCTTCTTCCTAAGGAGTTCATTGTTTATACTGACAACCATGCATTGAGTTTTCTTAATGGACAAGAGAAGTTGAATCAAAGGCATATTAAGTGGGTTGAGAAAGTCTAACCTTATACCTTTACAATCAAACATAAAAAGGGTGTGTCTAATAAGGTTGTTGATGCCTTGAGTAGGAGAACACTTACTATTTAGGAGCTTCAATGGCAGAGTGTTGGTGTTGATTCTCTCAAATCCATGTATAAGGATGATAAAGATTTCAAAGATGCATATGATGTATGTTCTAAATTTTTCGATTCTTGTCATGTTGAGTTTGTTGAATTCATGTTGTGGGATGGTTTTCTCTTTAAGGGCCATCAAATATGCATTCCTCAATGTTCTATGAGGGAGAATATCATCTGGGAAAGCACAATGGTAGTCTTGCAGGCCATTTTGGTTTGGACAAAACTTTGGAGCAGGTATCAAGATTTTATTTTTGGCCTAAGATGCAATCAGAGGTGAGAAAATTTGTGGAATGTTGTCCTATTTGTCAAAGGGAAAAAGGTGTTTCTACTAATGCTAGATTGTATCAACCTTTACCGGTTCCTACTAGGCCTTGGGAAAGCCTTAGTATGGATTTTGTACTTGGTTTGCCAAAAAATCCTTGGGGGTTTGATAGTGTGTTTGTATTTGTTGATAGGTTTAGAAAAATGGCTTATTTTGTGCCATGTATGTGCACCAATGATGCATCTCATATTACAGGTCTATTTTTCAAAGAAGTTGTGAGGATTCATGGTCTACCTCTCAATATTGTCACTGATAGAGATTGTAAGTTTGTGGATCATTTTTGGAGGATTCTTTGGAAAACGTTGGGCACTAACTTGTCATTTTCTTTATCATACCATCCTCAGACAAATGGCCAAATTGATGTGGTTAATAGATCTCTTGGAAATTTGCTTAGGTGTCTTACCAAGCAACATGGACAGTGTTGGGATTTGGTGATTGGACAGGCTGAATATGCATACGATGATTTAATCAATAGAAGTACATGTAAGAGCCCATTTGAGGTTGTGTATGGTTTACATCCTAGAGGGATTCTTGAACTAAGAGACCTTGGAGGTATGGAAAAGAGGAGTGCACAAGGTGAGGATTTCACTCTCACTATGAAAGAAATTCATGATCAAGTCAAGGCCACTCTCCAACAAAGTGCTGATAAATATAAACTCAGAGCAGATATGAAGAGGAGGGATGTTTAGTTCAAGGTAGGGGATTTGGTAATGGCCTACCTTAGAAAAGAAAGGCTCCCTAAGGGCCAACTCTCTAAACTACTCATGAAGAAGATAGGTCTGTTGGTATTTTGGTATGGTTTTGTCATTGCTGTCAACACTTACTAAAACTCTAGCACTTTGGAGAATCAACAACATTCATTGGCAAGCAAGTGACTCATGCATAGCCACTGATATCTGGTACACCAGCAAGATATAATGATCACCAGCACTTGGAATGATATAGAAAACACTTGGTAACGTCGAAGACATCATTTGGACATCTTGTCCTGGAGTTTTATTTATTGGTATATTCATATTTGCATATTTGTTGTTACCGGCAAATAGGTCTACACCAGCAGGTTTATCTTTCCCAGATTAGCATGGCATGCTATGGAGATGATTAATTATTGTTGTAAATGCATTAAGCCAACATGTTCAATCAGTTATTGCATCGGATATTGTATTGTTTGTAAAATGTTTTTATTGTAATATCTTGTAGAGCCAACCTACTAAAATTGGTCTTAGGCTATGGTATAAATGTAAGATCTTATTTGTAAGATCAGATGTGGAATGCGAAAAAGGATTCTATGAAGGTATATGCAAGAATAAACAGAGGTATACATGCAGACATCATTTGAAGATTGAAGAAGGGTTTTTGTGAAGACAATCAGAACTACACTGGTACTGAATCCAGCATATGAAGATGCTATTTTGTGCAGTACATTCTTATTGGATTCAACCATCCAACTGTAGTCAGTGTGGCTCCCATTTTGTGATTGATTAGTGAGCTCTAGGCGCTTGGCCTTTCTGCATGTGCAGACCCCATTTATGTACACTTACTATCTATAGTAGTATCATCTAAATATGGGTCTTAGGTTATGGTATAAATGTACGATCTTATTTGTAAGATCAGATGTGGAATGCGAAAAGGGATTGTGTGAAGGTATATGCGAGAATAAGCAGAGCTATACACACAGACATCATTTGAAGATTGAAGAACGGTTTTTGTGAAGACAATCAAAACTACACCGGTACTGAATCTAGCATATGAAGATACTATTTTGTGCAGTACATTCTTATTGGATTTAACCATCCAACTATAGTCAGTGTGGCTCCCATTTTGTGATTGAGCAGTGAGCTCTAGGCACTTGGCCTTTCTGCATGTGCAGACCCCATTTATGTACACTTACTATTTGTAGTAGTATCATCTGAATATGGGTAAGGTTTCCCACTGTGGTTTTTCCCCTTACAAGGTTTCCATGTACAAATATTGGTGTTATGTGTTGTGGATGACTTTGTCTTTATGTTTCATGCACTAATCCTTATTGGTATAGCAATTAACTGTTAAAACTGTCTATCGACATATTAAATTGGTTTATCGGTATTAAGCATAAGTTGGTTAAGTTGTTTTGGTTTGAATTTATTTGACAACTGATTCACCCCCCCCCCCCCCCTCTCAGTTGTCTCCAGGACCTAACAATTGGTATCAGAGCCTAGTCCTCTTTTGCAGAAGTTTAACAACTTGAGGAGATCCAATGTCTACTAACTATTTAAGGAAGGATAGTCCTAAACTTGATGGAACCAACTATGGCATATGGAAGATTAGAATGTAGAAAAATCTAAATTGCATTAGAAAAGACATCTGGGATGTTATAAAGAATGGTTATACTTCTCCTACTCAGAGTCAGCCCACTCCACCCAACTTGACTAAAGATGAGGAAAATGATTGCAAAGCAAGAGAAGCACTTTTGAGTGCATTATAAGATCACAAAATCATGGGACTATCAGATAGCTCTACTGCCAAAGCTATTTGGGATCATTTGGAAACACTGAATGAAGGAGATTCCACAGTCAAAATTGCAAAACTTGAAAGCTTCTGGGTCAAGTATGAACATCTGAAAATGGAAGAAGATGAAAGGATTTCTGCTTTTATGAAAAGAGTAAATGAGATTGTTTTGGGTATTAAATGTTGTGCAGGAACCTTAAGCGAGGATGAAATTGTTTCAAAAGTTTTAAGAGGATTTCCACCGACATATAAAATGAAAGTCATTGCTATAAATGAGTTAAGAACAATGCCTAATACATTAGTAACTAGGGATACATTGATTGGGAAACTTTCAGCTTTTGAAATTGAAGAATGTGGTCCTGTTACTACTATAAAGATAGATTTGGCCTTTAAAGCATCAACATCATCTGCTCCATCATTTGAAAAATCTGATTGGAAAGCCTTTTATGCAAGAGAACTTGAAGAAAGCGGGAAAGCAAATGAAGAACTTGAAGAACTTGAAGCACTATTTGCAAGGAAAATGCCTAAAGGTCCAGTTGGAAGTAAGTATGAAGGTAAAGAAACCTTTAAATGTTTTAACTGCAATAAGATTGGTCATATGGCTTCAAGATGCCCTGATAGACATGCTCGACTAAGAGAAGAAGCTAGAAGAATATACAAGCCTAACCCTGAATATCAGAGATACAGATTTAAGAAGAATAAAGACAAATCTTGTTACATTGCTGATGAAGGTGTGACTGATGATTTTGATGAGGATCCAGCAGACAATGGATGGGTTTTTGTTTCTATAATAGAAGATCAATCGATACCTATTTCTCAGTTGGTAGAACAGGCCCTGCCAGATAAAGTTGAAGTAAAGGATGAATGGATCATTGATTCAGGATGCTCACATCATATGACAAGAGACAAAGGTAAATTCCTGAACTTTCAAGAATACAATGGAGGCTTAGTGAGATTTGGAGATGACAAAGATTGTTTAATCAAAGGTAAGGGTACAATATCTCTTGATGGTAAGCATAAAACTGACAATGTTTACTATGTTGAAGGATTAAAGCATAATCTTTTGACTGTTGGTCAATTAGTTGAGAAAGAATTTCAGTTACAATTCAAAAATGGAAAATGCAAAATCATGAATAGAACTGGTTTGGAAATTGCAACTGGTAATCAGACTAGAGGTAATATCTTTCATTTGAATAACAGTGAAAACGCATGCTTGATTGCTCATATTGATGAAAGTTGGTTATGGCATAAGAGACTCTATCATGTAAACTTTGATTGCATGGTGAAGATCAGTACTAATAAGGCAGTTAGAGATTTACCTAAAATTGGCAAACCTCAGAATACAGTATGTAAGGAATGTCAATTTAGAAAACAAGTTAGAGCTAGTTTCAAAAGTATTCCAGAAAAATCTAGTAATGCTCTTGATTTGATTCACACTGATTTATGTGGTCTAGCTAGAACTAAAAGCTTACAAGGTGATAGATATTTCATGCTAATCATTGATGACTATTCTAGAATGTGTTGGGTTACTTTTCTCAGAGAAAAATCATAAGCAATTGGAAAGTTCAGATTGTTCAAAGCAATTGTAGAAAATGAAACCAGTAAGAAAATCAAATGTCTAAGATCAGATCAAGGAGGAGAATTTACATCTAAGGAGTTTAATACATTCTTTGAAGTAAATGGAATCAGAAGACAACTATCAACACCTTGGACACCATAGTAGAATGGAGTTGTTGAAAGGAAAAATAGAACTATCTTGGATGCAGCAAGAAGTATGTTATTAGAAGCAAACCTACCACATGTATATTGGAGAGAGGCAGTCAGTACAACATTCTATACATTCAACAAATTTCACATCAAAGGTGAAACCGGTAAGACCCCTCATAAACTATGGTTTGGTAATACTCCTACTCTTAAATATTTTAGAATATTTGGAAGTAAGTGTTATATTAGAAGAGATGAGTATATTGGCAAATTTGATCCTAGAAGTGATGAAGGAATATTTCTTGGTTATTCATCTAAGAGCAAGGCATATCGATGTTTTAACAAAAGATTGCAAAAAATTGTTGAAAGTACAAATGTAAAGATTGATGAACAATTCAGAGGAACTTCAAGGTATATAGACTCTGAACCGGCAACAAAATTTTTGACAAATGAACCTACTCTAAATTCACCAGTACAAAATGAAGATCTAGTTACCCCGGTATCATCTGAGGATTCCACAGTAATTGAGGAACAACATCAAACAAAGACACCCCGGTATGTAAGACTGAATCATTCTAAAGATCAGATAATTGGAAACAAGTTTAAAGGAGTTATGACAAGAGGAAGATTGGCAAATGAAGAGGTATCTCTTATTTCTCAAATTGAACCATCATCTATTAATGAGGCATGTGAAGATAAATTTTGGATTAAAGCTATGTAAGAAGAATTAGAACAAATTGAGAAAAACAACACTTGGGCATTAGTTCCCTGACCTAAAGATAAAAATGTAATTGGAATAAAATGGGTTTTAGAAAAAAACTTAATGAAGATGGTAAGGTTGTTAGATATAAAGAAAGACTAGTGTATAAGGGATATTCTTAGAAGGAAGGAATTGATTACAATGAAACCTTTGCACCAGTAGCTAGAATTGAGGAAGTCAGATTATTTTTGGCTTTTGCAGCACACAAGAACTACAAAGTTTATCAAATGGATATTAAATGTGCATTTTTAAATGGAGATCTTGAAGAGGAAGTGTATATTGAACAACCTGATGGACTTTCTTTGACAGATGACAATGATATGGTTTGCAGGTTAAGTAAAGCTTTGTATGGATTGTAACAAGCTCCAAGAGCTTGGTATGCAAGATCGGATAAGTATCTTTTAAATATTGGTTTTACTAAAGGAAATGCAGACAACAATTTATATTACAAAATAACTAATGATGACATCTTGATTATAGAAGTATGTGTTGACGATATAAACTTTGGAGGAGAAGATGGATTATGTAAAGAATTTTCTATTAAAATGTAGCAAGAATTTGAAATGTCTATGACTGGAGAAATAAAATTCTTTTTAGGATTACAAATTTCATAGACTGATAAAGGTATATTCTTGAGTGAATCCAAGTACTTAAAAGAGTTACTAAAGAAATTTGGGATGGAGAACTCTAAACTGGTAAGCACACCTATGACAACAAATGACAAATTATCACTAAGGGATGAATCTACACCTGTTAATCCAACTAGATACAAATATATGATAGGAGGTTTATTGTATTTGACACAAACTAGACCTGATATTATGAATGCAGTATGTATTGTTTCAAGATTTCAAAGTAACCCTAGAGAAAACCATGAATCAGCAGTAAAAAGGATTTTCTGGTACTTACAAGGCACTATAAATCTTGGATTATGGTATCCTAGAGATGAAAACTTTAAATTATGTGCATACATAGATGCAAATTGGGCAGAAGATGTGGATGATATAAAAAGCACCACCGACGGAGCATTCTTTCTTGGAAACAGATTAGTTTCTTGGTTGAGTAAGAAACAAAGTTGTACATCTTTATCAACATCAGAATCAGAATATGTTGCAGTAGCAACTAACTGTACACAGGTACTATGGCTTAAGCAAATGTTGAAAGACATAAAGGTAAAATGCAAGGAACCTATTACTATCTATTATGATAACACTGTAGCAATTGACATATCTAAGAATTCGGTATTACATTCTAAAACCAAACATGTTTCTATCAAACTAGATTTTCTAAAGGAAAATGTTGAAGCAAAGGAAATAAAACTGGTTTATGTGAATACTGAAGAGCAGATTGTAGATATCTTTACTAAACCTTTGCCTAAGGAGAATTTTGAATATCTCAGAGATCATTTTGGAGTCATACCCCCACTGGTAGAGACTTAGATAGTTGATGATTGTCATCAACTGGCAGAATTAACAGAGAAATCTTTTTTTCCAGCTTTGATGGGAAGCTACTTCTCAGGGGGAGTAGTTGGTATATTGAATTGATTGGTATTTTGTATATGAACTTGGTTTTGTTGTAACTTTGGCATTTGATGTCAAAGGGGGAGAGATTGGTATCGAAAAACACAAAGAAAACACATGTTTCTCCCAGGGGGAGAGATTGTTTGGAAGAGATTATTACTCTCTGTATCTATATTTTGATTTCTGGTTATGACCTTTTTGAGATTGTTGGTTTTTGGTATTTGACATTTCTATTTTGACACTTCGATGGTTTTTCCATCTTGTGTTGCCATCAATGCCAAAGGGGGAGATTGTTGGTTTTTTGGTATGGTTTTGCCATTGATCCTCACAATCTCTTTGAAGAACAACCCTGCTATGTAAGAGGCATCATTAGTACATTTGCAAGGCACAAAGTGTTCCATCTTGCTGAATCTATCCACTATGACATAGACACTGTCATATCCTTTTGGAGTTCTAGGTTAACCAAGGACAAAGTCCATACTCACACATTCCCATGACCTTATTGGTATGGCAAGAGGCTGATACAACCCTACATTGCTAGAGGTACCCTTATCTCTTTGGCAAATAGCACATTGCTCCACAAATCTTCTAACATCTGACTGTAGCTTAGGCCAATGGTAGAACCTTCCAACCTGCTCTAAGGTCTTGTCAAGACCAAAATTTCCACCTAGGCTGCTTTGATGCTTCTCCTTCATTACATTGTCTCTCATAGAGAAATGTGGTATGCAAAGTAGGTGTCCTTTAAACAATAAGCCTTCCTACAACATAAAATTAGAATAGGCAACATGACAAGCATTAGAAAAATTTGAGTAAACATCATATGCTTCACCCAAATCTTTGTCTCCTTGGTAGAGGTCTTTGAGGTAATTTAACCCCACACTTTGTAGCTTCACTTCTTGGATGGTAAGAACCCTTCTACTTAAGGCATCTGCTACCTTATTGGTGACATATTTCTTATGCTTGATGGAAAAGGTGTAGGCCTGCAAATACTCAATGCACTTGAGGTGTTTTTGGTTCAATTTCTCCTACCCATTAAAAAAACTAAGTGCATGATTATTAGTGTAGACTATCAACTCTTTAGGTAACAGATAATATTAGAACATCTTGAGTGCTTGCACCATGGCATATAGCTCTAGATCATAGGTAGAATACTTTTTTTACTTCATTGAGATTCTCAGAGAAAAATGCAACAGGGTAACCTTCTTGTTTCAAATGGCCCCTTTATCCAAGTTGATCATCAAACTTTCTTGGTGTAGCTTCCTTGAAACTTGATTCAAGTGCTTGATATGCTCCTCCTTTGACCTGCTAAAAATTAGAATGTCATCAACATAAACAATGACAAACTTGCCAATTAACTCTACAATAACTTCATTCATGAGTCTCATGAAGGTGCTAGGTGCATTTGTGAGCCCAAAGGGCGTCACCATCCATTCATATATCCCTTCATTTGTTTTAAAGGTTGTCTTCCATTCATCACCAGGTCTGATCCTAATTTGATGATAACCTGATTTCAAATCCACCTTAGAAAAGTAGCAAGCTCCTCCTAGGTACTCCATTAGGTCCTCAATCCTTGGCATTGGGAACCAATGCCTAATTGTGATTATTTTTATGGCCCTCGAATAATTTCACATCCTCCACTTGCCATATTTCTTAGGTGCCAAAAAAATAGGTATTGAACATGGACATGAGCTCTTCTTTATCAACCCTTTATCTAGTAATTTGTTCACTTGATTGGCTATTTCCTCAATTTGAGTAGGTGTCCTTTTGTAAGAAGCCTTGTTGGGAAAAGTTGAATCAGGTATGAGGTCTATCTGATGGTTAACATCTCTCATATGGGGTAATGCATCCGGTATCTCATTGACAACTATGTCTTTATACTGTTCTAGCAAGGTCTGCACCTCTTGAGGTATCACCAGTTTGGTTTCAGTCTTTGTCCCTTCTTTGGGTTTCACTATGAGAGCACATCCTTGGTTCCCTTCATGCTTCAACAAATTCAAGAACTCTTTCCCCTCAAGAAACACAAAACTTGATCCAACATGTCTTTCTTCACCTTGATCAATCGAGGGATCCATTTGAAACTTTCTACCCTCCTTGGTGATAACATAGGATTTCTTCTACCCATCATGTATGGCTTTGACATCAAACTGCCAAGGGCATCGCAACAACAAGTGGCATGCATCCATGGGTAATATCTCACATAACACACTATCCTTGTAATCTCGTATTTCAAAATCTACCCAAGTTTTCTCATCTACAAGAACATGTTGACCTTTACTCAACCAAGACACCTTATAGGGGCTGGTATTTGGCAACCTTTTCAATTTTAGTTTCTCTACCATCTCAACTGCTACAATGTTCTCAGTAGACCCTGAATCCACTATAACTTTACAAATCTTACCATGAGATCTACAAGTGGTTTTATAAAGTGTCTTCCTTTGTGTAGGTTCGTTAGATTGTTGTACCTTCAACAAGGTCCTTCTTAGCATCAGATTCTCTCCATCTAGGACTAGTCCTTCCTTGTTGATTGGTGAGGTAGCACTTTGACAATCCTCTTCTTGCACCAACTAAGTTCTCATGTCTCCCATGTGAGATTTTGAAGTCTTTTCAAGACACCAACACATAGTATGCCCCACTTGATGACAATGGTAACATTTGCCAGTGAAGACTGTGGTTCCTCTTTCCGAATTTCCAAATCCACCTCTATAGCTATTTCTCCCTCTAAAGTTGCCTCTAAACTGTCCTCCTTTGTTCAGAATATCACCACTGTTCTTTGATTGATTGCCTTCTTTATTCTTTCTAGGATTATAGCCTCTTCCAAAGGCATCTCTTCCTCTGAAACCTTTGTCACCTCTGCCCTTTTGGTTATGTTCATCTTTCCTTTTGATCTTATCCTCTGCACTCAAGGCTAACTAAAAGCATTTATGGACTGTTTTAGGTGCTATCATGTTGATCTCATCTTGAATGTTTTTTCTAAGGCCATTTAAGTACCTTGAAACCTTCTCCACTTATTCCTCTTGCTTCCTAGCCCTTAAGGTTAGTTTTTTTAACTCCTCAGTGTAGGTATTCACATCCATTTCTCTTTGTTTCAAATTCTACAATTTCTTGTGCATCTGCACCTCATAATCTATAGATAGGAATTGAGTTTTAATCTAGATCTTCATTCTCTCCCAAGAGATGATCTTCTTCCTCCAAGTTTGTTCTCTTTCTTCTTGCATCATGTTCCACCATACTAGGGTTGATCCCTTCAATCTTGATTTAGCCAAATTGACCCTCTTTTCTTTTGCAACTTATTTGTATTCAAAATGATTATTCAAGGCTTCTATCCAATCCAATAACTCTTCTCCATTTAGGCTTCCATTATAGATAGGTAAACCTTCTATGTTATCTTTATTGAATGATTTGAGGGAATCCAAGAAGATATGTTGATCTTTGTCTAGCTCCTTCTTTTTTGTTATCACTCCTATCACATCTGGATCTTCATTATCACTTTCATCCCCCCATTCAATGACTTTGTCCTTGCCTTTCTTGGTTTTTTGCACCCGAGCTTCAATAAGCATATCTTGGACCAACTTCCTGATGGCCTCTTGGCTCATTTCCTTTGGTGGCATGTTGTTGGCTTCTGACTCTACCTATAGGTTAGACATAAACCACTTTGTACAATCAATTGGCTCTAATACCAATCTGATGTAGAGGGAGTTGTCTCTCACCTATTTGTGGCTACCTTGTCTAGGTTTCTCCTCCAAGCTACACTAGAACCATCTAGTGATTCTACACATCACACCCACCAAGGGTTTGCAAGACTTACCCTCTCTGACCTTACCAAGTTCCTTAGGCTAGGGTAAGCACTTGTTGTTTTGTGAGTTCCATTCTCTTTCTTGAGAGACCTTGTTTTCCAGCTCCCTTTCACAATCAACCTGAGAGTTCAACCCCTCTACCACATGACATTCATTCCCCACGCTACACACATAAGGATGGATGATTTTTTATGGGTTTACAACACTACTCCTTCCTCAAGAACTTTGGTATTTAATGATCCCAAGCTTCACAAGCAAACTGCACTTCTCAGCCTAATAGGATACCTAAGTCTAGTAGCCCTGTCAGCGAGGTGTTCTGTGATTATCTATAATATTATTTAAGATTACTATAAAATATTTTATATTCCAGACACCCTTTTGGGGTTTACATACAATATCTCAAAAAAGGATGTGGGTTTTATGATTAACATATCTAACCCTTGTAGGGCTAATTAGGCCTAATTGCCCCTTCCTAGGCCTAGAAAGTAGGGATTTGTTCAAACACCTTCACCAGTCCTTTTGCCAAAGTAAGCTGATGTTGGATTTAGGTTTGTACTTCCATAAGGCTTTCCAATCCAACCATTCTTCACCTCCATCCATGAGATTCACCCAATTAGGGCCTATTATCCATTATTCCTAATGCTTGCCAACTCAACGTGTCAAGCCTAGGGTATGGTTGAAAATATTTGATTGAGCTTCCCCTAACTCAAAACCAAAGAGAAAAAATAGTATACAGTGCAACCTAACATTCCACAAGGTTTCAAAGTGGGTATCCACCATGAAATGTTAGGTTGGAGCCAGTTTGCTCTCAAAACCCTAGTTTATTGGACCTTTGAACCCGCCTGCAACAAAAAGAAGATTATTTACAAACTACAACACTTAAAGAATCCAAATAAAAATAAAAATAAAGGCAAGAAACCATTCTAACAATTCGTACAAACTTGCAAAGAACGGGCATAATCTCAAAAGAACACACCAAATGGGAAACCAAAACTTGTCTATTTGCATCAAATTTTCAACATTCAATTATCATGAATCATTCCAAGCCTTATACTAGCCTTGGAGTAGTTACACATGCTCACAACCTATTATGTCAACCAACTAGTTGTTGGTGTATGAAAATGTTCCAAAGTTGCTATGAGCAACTTTTGCAAGTTCTGCAATTTTTGCCTTGGTGAAAAACTGTTGCTCAACCCAAAATTTGGTCACTTCCAAGTGACTCATATGACCTCAAAAACTGCAATAGAACACCAACCAACCTACATTACCCCAAAATAACTTATCCTATCAAGTGCTCTACTTGACACCCTTAAGAGCTCACATGCAAATATTGGCCAAACAGAGACTCTTAGGGCCCTTACAATTATTTGAGCACACACTCAATGGGCTCATGGCCTTATTACAAAAATAATGACATGATTCCAACATCCTAGACACAAAGTCAACAAAATATTGTTAAGTGCCCCTACACCACCACACAACAATAAAACAAAACAAAACAAGAAAAAACCTAAAACATGCTAGACCAAAGATTGCGTCAGCTCTAAATTCTTTTGAATCATAATCTTGCTGATATCCTCAAGCTCATCCATGATGAACCTAGAGGTATTCTTCTTCTGGTTCCTATTTCTAGTCCTCGTATAGGGGCCTATAGTGATATAGTGTCTCATACCCTGCAAGTTTGACTAATGGATTTTCTTCTTTTATTTGGTGTCTAAGGATGGAATAGTGGTGGTGGATTGAGCTCCCTGATCAACCATCATCACATTTACCTTTTTAAGACCCTAAGCACTATTATTCTTGGCTTCCCTGCTAATATCCACCAAATTCTTCAGATTGCCCTTAATTTCTTCCAAGCTAATCTTCAACTAGCAAATCCTTGATTCATGATCTGTTATCATGGTCTTCACATCTTCTGTGAGTTTTTGTGTCATTCAGAGAAGTTTATCCATTTTTCTTGGCATGGGCTTCTCAGTAAAAGTATCAATGATGCCCTTAATTCCATCCTTCAACAAATTAATATCCTTACTGAACCAAAGGAAGCAGTTCTCCTAGCTTTTGATAGACTTGTTAAGGAGAATACCAAAATCTAAGTTATTTTGGGTATCCCCCTGTCCCCCTTGTTCAACATTAATGGGTATTTCTATCTTTATTTCCTTCTCCTTTCCCTTGGTTTCCCCAATTTTTCCAATCTAATACTTTTTCATGTTCGGTGGACCAGAACCCTATAAAATGTGGTTGAGAGTTTCATACTTACTAGTAGCCCTTTTGGGATGTTTCTTTCTTTTGCTTCTTCCAGTGCCAGGTGTAATATTCTATTGGGGGACCTCCTCTTGAGAAGGATGATATTTCAAATCATCTGAGACATTGAGGTCCTGCCAATCCATAGCCCTACCAGACTCTTCTTCATCTGTCTCCATATCAGACACATAATGTACATTATTATTGATCAGAGAGTTAGGGGATTTAGTTTAACTCCATGATCCTTAGCATGATTAGCCCCTCATGCAAAACAAGGTTATCACTATTTTTGTTGTGATTCACTAGGCTATTTTCAAGAGAAGATAACAGATAAAAAGACAAAAATTCTTTTCTTGTGCCTAAAATGGTTTAATATCATAAAGTGGTGAGAGAAAATACTAGCATAACATCCATCAAGAGTAATATACCTCATAATCACTTCGGCCATCTCCACCCAAAGTGATTGTAGGTCCTTCCTATTATAGCCACCGTTGTCATCTTTCACATCCCTTTTCTCTCACTTTCTTTAGCAAAGAAAGCCACAATGGCCTCTTCTGCTGCCTTCCTCTTTCTGTAAAACTTCTTGCCTTCCATCTGCAAACCAGATATCTCCATGATGAAGGTTTCATCATTTCTAAAATCTACTCCAAAATCCATGAGGATGCCTTTCTCCCAACCATTAACATAATCCTTTTTCACTTTCAAGTCATTTCCATGAAGCCTCTCGAGATACAATGCAAGGCCTCAATAAAAAATCTTTATACATAGCTCTCTGTTATTTTCCCATTTCTTATAGCAAGTAGGCTCCATTCTATTTTTTTCACCTCCCATGAAAAAATTTCTTCTGCAACAATGGATACTAAACCCAAACCAAGCAATAAAAAACCAGATACAAAAGAAGGCTCTAGAAACCCTAGATTTGGATTTTGAACACAAATCCCATGAAAGACCATAATTCATTTGGAAATCTATCATAATTAATGTGATAGGAATTGACAATGTATTTGGTGTCTTTTCTTGTCAATTCACACATTTGTATCAATAAAGTTTCCTTTCCCATACACCACTATATGTCCACATAATCCACACCAATGTTCACCAGGTGGTCCGCTAGCATGTTACCTTCCCAATAGATGTGGGAGATTTTGAAATCTTCTAATTTGGTAATCATGATATGGAACTCCTAAATTAAATGATCAATGGTTCATCTAGGCTCGGTTTGTTTACTCACACACCTAATGATATTTAGAGAATCAATCTCGAGCTATACTTTTTTGAACCCTTCTCTGATAGCCATGTGTAATCGAATGTAAGAATCTTTAGCCTTGGCATAGTGGTTTTTCTGGGTTCCTAGTGGGAGTACCACTATCGAAAAAAGCCTACCATTGTGGTCATGAGCAACTCCCCCACAGTCAACCAACCTAGGATTACTTTTAGCTACCTTATCAACATTAATTTTGATCCACCCACTTGGGGGAGGAACTCAAACAACATTATTTCTCATCTGCTTTAACTTAACAATAGATTTAGCAATATCCCAGTTTATATGATATCTATTGATAATATCCCAATCCCGAGTCAAAGTAGTAATAGGGGGGTCAAGCTTGTGAGAAGGGAAAGAAGAAACAAAGTTCTCCTTAATGGTATTTTGGATTCTTCGAGCAACAGAAAGAACAGAGGACTCTTTGTCCCTAAAGATCCAGTTGTTTCTTTCTTTCCAAATCCCCCAAGCCAAATGGGGTAACATAAGGCATCATAGAACTCTAAGAGAAGGATTTTCCAAAGGGAAAATCCACTAGAGCCAAGAGTCCAAGAGGATCCTAGGAAGGAACCACATAATTCCCCAAAGATAAAAAAAATGAGCGCAAACATCTCTACAGAAGGAACAATGGATCAGAAAATGTGAAGCATCTTCAACATCATCTTTGCACAAAAAACATCTGTTAGGGATAGCCACACCCCTTTTGCATTAGTTGTCAATGGAGAGAATCTTGTACTACATAAAGATCCAGAAGAAGATATTAATTTTAGGAATCAACAACTTATTCCAAATACTATCCCAAAAAGGGGCGGAAACAAAGGATCTTGTTAACAGGTAGAAAGAATGAGAGACGAAAAAAATCTTGAGGAAGAACCACTCCACACCAAAGAGTCTTCAACATAAAAAGAGGGAATATGAATACTAGCCAGCCATAAGTGAAGGGGTTTTAAGATGGGATCCACACTAATAAGATTGATCGAGTTACCCTCTCTAATATAATCAATGACCCAGTAGCCAAATAACTCCACACATCTCTCTTTAAGCTGAGCAACCCAATGAAAGTTTATCAGAGGCCCATCACCAGCCCACCAATCATCCCAAACATAAATTTTCCTCCCATTTCCAAGGACCATCTTGATCCTTTAAAAATAATATCTTTGGAATTATGAAAATTAGTCAAAAGATTAGAAGCTGCCATAGGTAGATTGTAATCTTCTAAAACACTTTGGGTAGATATACCAGTAACATGGTATTTGTTATGAATAAATAGAGATTCAATCATTAGAATCCTTTAGGAATCTCTACAATTGTTTTGCGATGAGGGCTTTCTTGAAGTCATGGATGTGCCTAATGGCAAGGCCTCCAAGTCTATCTGGGAGACACTTGATCCCAGGCCACAAGATGAAGGCAGTTTTTACATTTAGTACCTATCCATAGAAAATTCTTTTGGATTTTTTCCATGGGATCAACAAATTTTGAAGGAACTTTAAAAAAACTTATAGCATAGACTGAAAGATTTTGCAAGGAGACCTTAATTAACTGGAGGTTACCAACTTGCCTCAAAAGGGCACCTTTCCAACCTGCCATCTTATTTTGGAACTGTTCAATTAAATCAGACTAGAAGGAATCAGGAGCAGTTCCCTAACACAATGGTAACCCCAAATTGGTATCCAATAAAGAGGCTAATTTACAACCCAAAATATCAGCTATCTTGGTCTATCTATGGGAAAGTGTATTGAGGAAGAAAATAGAAGTCTTTTGCAAGCTAATCTACTGCCTAGATCCTCTTTCATAAAGATTAAGAATAGACTTCAAAAGCTTAGCTTCCCCCATATAAATTCCCCCCATCAACAAAGTATCATCCACAAATTTTTGTTGGAACAAATAAGTGGGATTGAGAAGAAGGGCGGTGCCCTTTGAGTCTTCCAGAACTGACCTCTCTTTGAATAATTTTGCTAAGAGCTTCACCCATGAATATAAAAAGAAATAGAGAGAGGGGATCACCCTGTCTAATACCTCTAGAGGCTAAGAAGAAACCTGAAGGAGATCCATTGATTAAAATAGAGAACTTTAGAGTAGAGATGCATTGATTCACCAATTGAACGGATTGATTACAAAAACCAAAAGCCCGAAGAATTTTGATCAAAAAATTCTAGTTAACCCTATCATAAGCTTTAAGAAAATCCAACTTTAGCAAAAAAACAAGTCTCTTATTGACTGAGAGTGACTGAATGTTCTCATGAACCGCAATGATGGAATCCATAATTTGTCTCCCCAGAACAAAACCATTCTGATGCTTTGAAATCAAAAGCGGGAGAACTTTTTTTAGCTTAAAAATAAGAATTTTAGTGAGGATTTTGTAGACAAAGTTACATAAGTTGATAGGTATGAAATCCTAAAATCAGTTGGAATTCAGTTTTTTCAGGATCAAGACAATGAAAGTGGTTTTGAGCTCCATTAAAAGAGAGCAAGAACCAAAAAAACTCTCTTGCAACATCTACAATGTCTTTTCCCACAATTTGCAAAAGCACTTGAAAAAAAGAAAATGAGGAAGCCATCGAGACCAAGGACCTTGTTTCTTTCAAAGGAGAAAATCACCTCTTTAACTTCCTTAGAAGAGGGAATTTAGGTAAGCGCCTTGTTCATCTCCCAGGACATGCTATTAGGGATCTCATGAGTAAGTCCTCCTGAGAAAACGCATCCAACTACCCCTCTTTATCGAGAAGGGAGGAGAAAAAACAGATAGCCTCCTAACTCATCTCCTCTTGTTTATCGACCCATTGATTATTGGCATAAATCCACTTGATTCTATTGGATGATCTATGTTTCAAAGTTGTCATATGGAAAAACTGGGTACTCATATCCTCGCTTTTGAGCCAGATAGCTCTAGACCACTATTTCCAATATTCTTCTTCTTTAGATATGATATCATGAAGTTTAGAGAGGACTTCAACTTCTTTATCCATGAGATGAGGATCATAACCAAGAGTTTGGATCTATTGTTGAATTTCATCAAGTTCCCTTTCAAGAGTGTCCTTCTTCTGGAAGATATTTCCAAAAGAAGATTTATTCCATTTCTGAACATTGGATTTCACATTAGACAATTTCTTGACCACTCTATACATAGTCATTCCTTAGATATCAGTACCCCACCACTCAACAATGTTATCATATAGATTAGCATTTAGGGTCCACATCTTCTCAAACCTAAAGGGAAAAGCTTTCCTTCTAGATGGGGGGATACTCAACATAATCAGAAAGTGATTAGAGCCAATCCTTGAAAGAGATGAGAGATAACAGGAAAAATTCCATCAATCAGTCTAGGGAAAGGAGTTCCCTATCCAACCTGACTTGAATAAGATCAGAGCGACTACATCTATTTGACTAGGTAAATCTAGCTCCATTAAGATCAAGATCCATTAAACCCAAAGAGTTGATCATATTAGACAAATCTTGCTTACTATCTTTGGAGATCAGAGCCCTTCCCGTTTTCTCATCATTTGAGAGTCGAAAATGGAAGTCCCCCATTAAAATCCACTTCTCATTAGGGAAGGACTATCTAGCATTTATCATAGACATCCAAAGGGCTTTCCTGGTATTTTTACTATTCAAAGCATAAATGTTGGAAATGATCCAGGAAGAACCATCTTTCAAATTAGTAAATATGGTGGTAATGTGGTTAGAGCTGGAAAAGATTGCCATACTTTGGATAAGTCTAGGATTCTAGAAGGAGGCAATACCACCCAATGCACCATCAACATCTGAACAATGAACACCACAGTCCTTAAAAACAACTAACTTCATTTTCTCTAGTCTTCCAGAAGGCATTTTAGTTTACTGAATGAGATAAATCTCAAGTTTATGATCCCTCACTAGATTAGAGAGATCATGCTTGTGGGGGTGATTAAGCCCCCTATTATTTTAGGAGATGATCTTCATTTAATAGGGGAGGGGGATCGAGTCCCCATTTCCTAAAGAGTTCTTAGGGCTCCATTCGTGATCTTTGTTTTGCTTTATTTATCCATGTTGAACATATTTGGTGGCTTTCCTAGCCCTCTTGATTCAGATTCACAATCTACTCTCTATCTAATCCTAGTTTTAACTCCATCCGAGCCCGAGACAGGCCCGTTACCTAAAGGAGTAGGGTAGTCGCATCTACGGTTCTGGGATTTGACTTCAATAAAAGGATTTGAATCCTTGACCCATTGATCTAAGGATTTATTTTCCAATAGCCCAACATCAATATGAGAATTTAGGGGATCCAAGGAAGTGCTCACATCCACAATCAGCTGAGGGTTGCAATCCTCTAAGATAGGTGCAGATATGGCATCCTGATCAAGGGACAAACCCAAAACTTGTGGATCGGGAAGATGAGAATCCACCTGGGTAGAGGAGTCTCAATGACAAGCGTCTAGCTCCTTTGGTAGAGTCACCTTTTATAAAGGAGGCATGTTGATATAATCACTCAGAGCCACCTTCCCTGAAAGGTTTTCTTGGTCTGAAGGCATCTCCCCCTCAAAAGACAAGGTTTGTTGGGCCTCCCTAGACATAACCAATTGTGAAGATTTCTCTAGACTTTTTTCAAAGGGGGTTTCTTCAGATAATCCCTTTCCAAATGTCCAAATTTTTTGAAGTGGAAGAAAGTGAAGGGCATGGATTCATATTCCACTTTCTAGAACCATTTCCCCAACTTTGAGTTCAGAGATATTTCAAGGGGAAGATCAACAAAATGCTTAATATTAACATAAAGATGCACAAAAACCAGTCTTCTTTTGGCCACAGTCATAGGGTCCATAGTCAAGAGTTCACCAAAACAAGCAGCCAAACCAGAGAAGATCTCCTCATCCCAATATTCCATGGGTAGGCTAGGAAGGAAAACCCAAATGAGAGATTCATTGCATTCCCAATCCTCATAGTTAAAGCCTGGTTCCCATTTATTCAAAGCTAAAGATGATTTACTCAACATCTAGGGGCCTCCAGATAAGATAGATCTTAAATCCTCATCATGAATAAAGGAAAAGAAAAAAAGACATTTTCCATAGCAACCACCTCAATTTGACCTTTTCCTTTCCATTTATGGGCAACCCATGCCTAAACCATCTCAAAATTAGGGTGTGGGCCAACAAATTTGCCAACCAAAACAAAAGACAAATTTGCCATGATCTTGTCCACAATGCAATCCAGGAGATAGATGGAAAAGGAACCAGACTCTAGATCTACATAGTGGGAAATAGGAGAAGCCGACTTACCTTTGAGATGCAAATCAAAAAGATTTGACCATTTATTATTGCAGTTAGAAGAAGACAACACATCCTGCTTCTTAGCAAATTCCCTGGGACCCTCCACTGCATATGAGATGAACAAATTGTTGGATCCATCATCCTTGTTAGACGTTAGAAATCAAAGAGTTCCACCATCCCACACCGCATTTCTCCCTCCATCGGATTTTTTGTCTTCCTCCACATCTCTTGTGATGCCCTCCACATGAACTCCTTCGCAACTGCCATTTCTGCACTTTCCCGCCCTTTGCAAATTAAAATTCTCCTTTGCCATTCCTCCCGTGGTCAGGATCTTGAGTTTTTTGAAGAGTTATAGTTTAATATTGCAAAAGGCATATTTGTGTTCCATAAACAAAACCCTAGAGCTAAGGAACTAGTAAACATTCAAAAAATGGTAGAATATGGAAAAGATAAAATAGAGATTGAAAACACACCTAAAGAATTAATGATTGAACAAAGAAGGAATTATATAGAGAACAAAGAAAGCTATAAGCAAGAAGTTATAGCATTAATAAACAATGGCTCAAAAGAACATAGCGATGATATTGGAAAAGAATACAACTCCCTGATGAATGGAGTTAATATTGACATAAGGAGGAAACAATAGAAGACATCAAAAATAAGGAGGATAATAATAAGGAATCATAAAACCATCCCACACCACATGCAATAGAGAAGGCAAGATTCTCGAAAAAAAATAAAAAGAACAAGAACAAAAAAGGAAAAAAAAATAATAAAAAAGGAAAAAATAAAAAGAAAAAGAACTCCAGCAATAACAATAGTGAAAAGGATATTGAAAGAGAAGAAAGGATGGAAAGAGAGAAAAAATGTATCCTTGAGTATGTTGGTAATGAAGTTACAAATGACCTCATTAAACTATTCATTAATGAAATAGCAGACGAGGAAGAACTGGCATTACAAAAAGCATTGTTAGCAAGAAAATTATGCAAACTTAATATAACCAAGGAAGAATTACAAAACCATAAATATGATGTTATAACGGATAAGATGGACAACCTGGGGATAGCTAAAACCATAGAAACTTGCTCACCCCCAGATTATGCTACTGAACTAAAAAGGAGAGGGAGAAAATCAATTGCGGAATTATTAACCAAAGTAGGATGCGCTGCTGGCCAGATTAAAATAACAAACCTTTTTGAGGCAGGGAAGGGGAAGGACCTTCCCATGGTGTTATGAAACTCCTTACTTGGAATGTTAGGGGCCTGAATGCCCCTAACAAGCAACATATCTTTAAATGTTGCATAGCTAAATTCAATCCAGAGATATTCTTAATACAAGAAACTAAATTAAATAACACTGAGATGACAAACCTCAACAAAAAATTAGGTATCAGAGAAATAGAAGGACAAACTTCTTGTGGAGCCTTTGGTGGATTGGCCATCATCTGGGATCCTAGGCTAATATCCTTTAAACTAATAAGAAAAAGCCCAAACTGGATGTGTGGCTGGGCTATAAGCATCAAAAGCAACTTAAAATTTATTATAATTAATGTCTATGGACCTATCCAAACACAAGGAAATAGACAAGTGTGGAATGAAATTAAGAATTTCCTTTTAAGTGACACAGATCAAACATACATAATAGGTGGGGATTTCAATGCTATCTTAGATCCCAAGGAAAAATGGGGAGGTAATAAGAAAATGACCCAAACAAGTCAAGACTTCAAAGAATGGACACATAAGTGTAACTTGATGGAATTCAAAACAAAAAACAAAGCCTTTACTTGGAATAATAGAAGACAAGGTTTCTGCAACATTGCAGAAAAACTAGACAGATTCTTCCTTTGTGGGAATCTCACATAGTCTCATGAGTCCTCAATTCTCCCGTTCTCAGGATCAGACCTTTTCTCGGTCTAATTGACCATATCAGAGGAACTAAAGCCAACCAAAATCACCTTTCTCTTTGAAAAAATGTGGCTAAGGGATGAAAATCTAATACAACTAATAGAAAAATGGTGGAATGCAACATAAGTTATAGGCTCCAAAACTTTTAAAGTAGTTACCAAACTAAAAAGATAAAGCAGCAATTTACAATATGGAAAAAAATGCACTTTGGAAACATCTTTACACAAAAAAGGGAAATTGAGATAGAAATGGAAAGAACTAATGATGAGGTAATTAGGCATGGGATGGATAACATGCTTTATCAAAAGGAAAAAACCAATTTGGCCCAATATGCAGTAGAGTATTTTGAAAATATCCTTAATAATAAAGAGGGTTCTAGGTGGACAAAAGAGAGTGAATTCTTAAAATAAATTCCCAAATTAATCTCTGAGGAACACAACTTGATGCTCAATAAAAAACTATCTATGAAAGAAGTGGAAACAACTTATTCCATATGGGACCGGATAAGGCTCCTGGCCCTAATGGTTTCTCAACACACTTTTATAAAAAATGCTAGAGCTTCATGGGGAAGGAAATTATAGAAGCACTTGAGGGGATGAGAAATTCAAGAAAGATTCTAAGAGAACTAAATAACACATTCATAGCTTTAATTCCAAAAAAGGAAATAGTTGACTGTTTTGAGGATTTTCGACCAATAGCATTATGAAATACCCTTTATAAATTACTTATAAAAATGATTGCAAATAGACTTCACAAACTTCTCCCCATAATCATTAGTGCGGAACAGACTGGTTTTGTGCCAGGAAGATCTATTTATGATGGCATAATCATTGCTCAAGAAGCAATCCATACAATACAAAAAAATAACGAACCGAGCATGTTGATAAATTAGATATTAGAAAGGTATATGATAAAGTAGACTGGCACTTTCTATGCAAATGTTTGGAATCATTCGGGTTCAATAAGCAATGGATCAATCTAGTCTATGAATGCATTCCGACACCTAGAGTATCAATCTTAGTCAATGGGGCCTCAGAAGTTTTTTTTGAAATCTCAAGAGGTCTCAGATAGGGGGATCCGCTCTCCCCCTTTCTTTTTATCATCATGGCAGAATCATTGGGAAGGATGATCAATAAGGAAAGAGAAACACAACAGCTAAAGGGTATTAAAATTACTTTAGACATGGAACCAATTACCCTTCAATAATTTGTTGATGACACCACGTTGTGTGGATTGAGCAATATAATAGAAGCAAAATCACTTAAAAAAATCTTAGACAACTATACTATGATTTCTGGACAGGAAATCAACACTTCGAAATCCAACATTACCTTTTTTAACACAAATAAAGAACTCCAAAGGAAAATCTTAAACCTTCTTAAATACAATATAGGAGAATTACCATGTAAATAGCTAGGACTCCCCTTAGACAAAGGGATTAGATCATCCAAATTATGGGATCAGGTGGTCTCCAAAATTAGAAAAAGGATCTCCTCTTGGAAGGGGAAATGGTTATCCTCTGTTGGAAAGGCCACCATGATTAAGTCGGTTCTCTCAGCGATGCCAATATACCAGCTCTCATGCAAGGATCTACCCTCAACCAAGAGAAAGGAAATCACAAACCATATCAGGACATTCTTCTGGCAAGGCTCTGAAGATAAATTTAGACTACCATTGATAGCATGGGATAAGATATGCATGCCTAAAGACCTTGGGGGTTTAGGTATCAAAGATCTAAAAATTCAAAGCAAGGCTCTGGGAGCAAATCTTGTTTGGAGAATGTATAATAACCCTAACTTCAAATGGTCACGGATCCTTTATAACAAATACCTGCATAACTCGGATCCCACAAGCATCTTTAGGACAGCCCATCCACATAAAGGATCCATACTTTGGAACTTTATGCTTGATTGTAGAGAAATCATAACAGATAAGCTAACATGGAATGTAGGAAATGGGGAGGATGCCCTATTCTGGAGAGACTCTTGGGGGGCTCAAACTTCCATCAACAGACTTCATAACTTCAACAAAATTATACCCATCCTTGAAGAGAAATGGGGAGATAAAGTAAAAGACTATGTGGAAGAATACTGCATTGGGGGCCTCAAACAATGGAGATAGAAATCACTAAATAATTTAGACCTACCGGACTAGGAGAGATCCCTCTTAGCACAGATCCTAGCCTCAAGAAACCCTGCATTAAATTCTGAAAAAGATAAACTGATGTGGGCAAGATCTAAGAAGGGGAAGTATGAAACTGAGGAGGGATATAAACACCTCTTGATCAAGGAAAATAACCCAAGCACCAACCTCCCCCTAACACTTTGTTGGGATAAAAGGTGCCTACTGAAAGATGGCCTATTTGCATGGTTGGCAATTCAAAACTAGCTCCTCACCAATGAAACCTTCAAAAAACTAGGATTTGTGGGCCCCAACAGATGCCCATTATGTGAAATGGAGGAAGAAAACACTAATCATATACTGTTAACCCGTGTTTATGCACACAATTGCCGGGGATGGTTGAAAAAACAACTGAATTGGTATACCCCTATTCCTAGCACTCTCTCTGGCCTATTCCATGCTTGGCCCATTTGGAACATAGGGTGTATTTATGAAAATTTATGGATCATAGCTCCCTCCATTATGATCTGGGAAATCAGGAAGGAAAGAAATAGGAGGGTTTTCAAAGATAGTAAAATGCACTGGGCCTAACTAACCAATAAAATCGAAGCAACCATAGTTGAAATGGTAAACAACCAGACCTCTAAAAATCAGAGGGATGTTAATATGTCCTATTGGGATGAAAAAATGAGACTAAGGTGGAAGGGTCTGAAGATTCCATCCTTCATAGGAAAAGGTCCACCATCCAACAACATAACACGTGTAGAATGCAAGTGGCCACCGCCCAATGCTGGATGGATCAAGATTAACTTTGATGGGGCTTCTAGGTGCAACACAGGAGAGGCTGGACTTGGTTGTTGCCTTCACAATTCAAATAGGGAAGAAATGGCCCACATTGCCATTCCCTTGGGCAAATGCAAAAACAATGAAGCAGAGTTGAAAGCATTAGTTGCATGTATAAACATATGCAAAGTATTGAATATAAAGAGGATTAACATTGAAGGGGACTCAGCCATAACCATTAATGCCCTTTGAAAAGGGGCAATGCCTGATTGGAATCTAAATGCTTACCTAGCTAAGATACTGATAGACACCAAAACATTTGACAGGGTCATCTTTAATCATATCTATAGAGAGGGCAATAAAAGGGCCAACTCCCTAGCTAACATGGGGGTTGATGGTAAAACAATGATCCATGTGGCACCTGGCATCTATCCTTAAACAATATTTTACATTGACACAAAACCTATAAAATAACAACATTTATACAGATTCATCCACAATTTAACCAAACACTTTATCCCATTATATACATAGAGCTAGCCTAAGCTCAAAATTAGGGGCAGGGGATAAGAATTAAATATTTAACACAACCTTTAACACTCTCTGTTTTAGATCATTTAGAGTCATTCATATTAATACATTTACATATACATAATAATTTGTATAGACACAAGCATATATATACTGACTGGATGAGTTTATCCATTGGCATTAAACTATATTATAGAATATGCAGAACAATGTTAAATTTAATAAATATTAAAATATTGGATACACATATATAAATATATATTCAGATATATATATACAACCTATGTATATATTTATTTTATCTTATATATATATGTTAGTTAACAGATTTGACTTTTATACATTGTATTCTTTAAATCTCTATATGCCCATTAATTAAAAGACAAAGCAACTAACAGTTGGATAATTCTAGAAATAATTATCCTCTGCATACAGGTACAGCTCCCCAACAAAGAATGATTTTCAATCAGCTCTAAATTTATAGTAATTTTGTTTGTATACTGTTTACTCGAAAGTACTAAAAGGCAGATCAATATTCATTTGTCAGCACACAATGAATATACTCTTAATTAATAACACAAATTCTATTATGAAGTTCACAGACTTCAATCATTTATTTTTCAGAGAAAAACGCATTCTATGTGCATTCACATATATTGAGAATAAAAGTAACAAATTCCTAATTCAAACTAAATCCACACAGAGATTATCATCTAAATCTATTAAACTCACAGATTTAATACTATAGAATCTGTAACAATTTTATTCATAAAAAAAATTGTTCTTTTCTTTCCCAAAATATCATGAAAACAAATTTTATCTATTGCATTCCTTTCCCCAAAAAATCTTTTGGACCTTTTCAGAGTAATTTTCATCCCTTATATAGCCACAACAGGGCTTACAATAAAAGTGAGAAACACAGAAAAACTAACTTTTCTGCCCCATCAAGTTCAGCAAAATTATCAAATGAAACTATCTTTTCAAATTACCAGAAAATAGAGCCTACTGTCTAGAAAACATGAAATAGTTTAAAGAAACAGATTCTTTCTTCCAATCAGAATACGTTGTAATGAAGTGCTAGATAATAGTATTATGTGGAAGCCCCACGTGTGCTATACGCTATTTCCACACCTCCCTTTCCTTGTGAACCTATCCAACCTTATCGAAGTGGCTATCCAAATGTCCAATGCATAGGAAAAGAAGCAACTCAATTTTAGCGATAATAGTTAGGTCATCCAAGACCAAGCCTTTAGCCTCCTTCACATAGTTAATCTTTTTCTCAAAAGATTTCGTTATTCCTTCAACCGTTTCTAGTGTCTCGTCACTTTTTAGGCACTTAATTCCAATGCATAGGAGCTCATTTTGCATGGAGGTGGTTAACTCTACAAGTTGGTCTGCCAATTTCATGAATTCTTCATATGCCTGTTTTATCAAAGAATTCCTCCATTCAATGTTGTTTTGGCAGACATACAGGATGCTATCATCTTGTCCTAGCACTGGCTTCTCAACCAGGAATTTCATAACTCTGTAAGTTTGTACTTCTCGCATCTACGCAGCCCTTGTTGCCCATTCCACCTGTTCATTTTTCCAATTACTTTATTCTATCTCCAATTCTTTTATTACCTGTATTGCGCCATTATGGACTTTACTCATGTTCACAAAATACTCAGCTCCAGATTTCTACATCTGCTCCAACCACTCCATTACGGTCTCTGTTATCAGTCTACATTTTTGTATTTGTTCCAAGGTTTTTTTATTGGCTGGGGACTTTGGATCAAATGACATAGGCAGTTTTGACAAGGGTTGAGGATTCAGACTATTTATTGCCTCAATGTACTCTGCCATTCTGCGCAACATCTCCTTCATTTGACGTTTGTCCTTTTCATCTTTCCAAGTCCTTGTGATAATCTTCTTAGTTGAAGCTTCGAGATGAAGGACGTCTGTGGCATGAGTAGCAGTCCCTATGTTCACCTTTTCAATGACAAAATCCTGAACTGTAGGATTTTCTATCTTAGCATCTGTCATGGATGTGCAATTTCTGCCACCCAATTTCCACTGTCAATGTCAAAAACAATTTTTGACACAGTCTTTGATTTCTTGGCTTTGGGAGTCTTTCCCAAGCACTTACTCACCATATCCTCTATCAGAATGGAGGCAGGGACTATATTTCTCTTCTTGCTGCCAAGCATATTATCCAACCAGACTAGGCCTGTGGAACCTAGAGTCTTTCTAGAATCAGTCCCTACATCTTTTTCATCTCTTATTATTATGGTAGAGTCCACCTAAAAGGTTTCCTGTTCTTGTTGGCTGGTGTCCTCATCATCTAGATTTCGTTGCTCTGAACCTAGATTATTTTGAATGGCATCCATTCTAAGATCAACCACTACTGTGTCTGGAGACAAGGGTTTTCTTTTACTCCTTGCTTTAGAGCGGGTACCTCTAACAGGAGTCAATTTCCCTTTGCTTTGTAATGCCTTCCTTTTCTACTCACCTTTATCCTTTTTGTGAGAATGACCTGCATCACAAGAAATTGAATAAATGTATTAGAAACCAGGCTCTTAGAGGATGAAGTTGAACCCCTCAGCTGACTTTTTCTCAATCTATGTTGCTTAAGCCATTTCTCTGTTCTTAGTATGACCATGAGGGTTCTAGTCTGAATATCTTCCTCCTCATTTTTCTCCCAATTTATCTCTGAGATTACCTCTGGCTGCCTATCTTCAACAAATTGTGAATCAATTAAATCTTTTCCATTATCCACAATATGAGCAGTGTCCATTTCTAGGCCATACTCTCTTACTTGTTGCACAGTGAATCTTAGGTGGGCTCTTCTCTGGACCTCATACTCATCCTCACAGTCTACCCAAAAGACTTCTAGATTCGACATATGCTGAAAATGTTTTCTAATTGTAAGATGAGCCATTGCAAAGCCTTTAATATCAAAGTTAGTGCGAGGAACATATAGTTTGAAATTGAACTTTGAACTCTAGTTCAAGGTTCAAGGCATCTGAAACACTATTGCAAGTGTAATATGTTAGTTCAATAGGGAAAGAAACCCCTGTTTGATGCTTTTCTTTGTATTTCTTCTCTATATAGGCAAGCTACTTACTTACTTCCATTAGCACGTTTCTATCGAAGACATACCTCGGCAATTTGTAGGGTTCTCCTTCAAAGCCACTAACCCTCAGATAAGAGAATCTAGAAAACTGAATGTAGAAACCGCCGTAGGTACTTATGCATGTCAATCTTTTATGCATGTCTCCTCTCAATTCAAATACTATCCTGCCCAAAATAATATTTTGAACTTTATAATAATTTTCTGCTACCCTGTGTTGCTGTAAATGTGGATAGTACTCATAAATTCTCATATCATCTACCAAATTTCATGGAATAAACCTGTCCATTGGTATATACAAGCTAAGAAATATATAAGATAGGAAGACATATAAAAATTCTTGTTTCCAAAGCAGCTTAAGCCCTCATCCGTTCTCTCTCCAATTAACTCAGCCCAGTCTATATATCTTTTCTCACCAAAAATAACTTGAACAAAGAAATACATCCAATCTTCTGAGTAATAGGCAATCTGATTTCCCCACACCCTATGTAAGAGAATGATTATATCCCTTACTTCTTGAATTATGTGATCATGGGTTAATGGGCTTGGCAACCTAGAACCCCCTTTTTGGAATTTCAATAGCCAATTCCTGGCAATAATACTTCGGTAATAGACCTTTTTCTTTGAGAAAAGCCCTTGTGACTTGCAAACCATCCAGTCCTTGTATTGTTCTTTTTCAGGAATTCTCATTACTGTGGCAATGGTCTCCCGACTAATTACCAGCAAACTTTTCCCCTTTACATCCCTAATACACCTCCCGACAGGGTCATATCTGCTCATACATTCTAAAATTAATTCTAGACATGATACGGCATGGGGAAATGTTACAGCTTCTATTAACCCATTGTCTAGAATTTTTTGCATTAAAGGGGTATTGGTAGAATTATGTTTTCTTTCATAAAATTCCTCTAAATTTATTGATGGCAAGAAGGTGTCTCCTATGTCAGGCAGGGAACAGACTAAGCCAGATTTTGGGTCCAGCTGAGGTGGTTTTGGTCTCATCTCTACTCAATAACCAGGAAAAGTGTACAACAAGGATAATTGACTGAACTAACTGAATTACTAAACAACACTTTTCAATTTATGCAAATTAATAGGGAAGAAAGAAGAACTTTGAGCTCACCTTTCATGCAGAAGCTAAAATTCACACAAAGTTGAGAAAAGAAACTACCGCCGCCGCTACTCCCCTACTGACTAATTTGAACAAACAACAGAGGCCAATAACTTATTTTCAAAGAAACAGACTTATAACATAACTTGAAATGTCGGCTGCATGACTCTTTATGATTCCTACTTGCATGATTATCCGTGCCAATTGTGCCGAAAGGATTTGACCCTGACACCTTATTAGTTCCCGCATGCCTTCTCCTTTCATATCTTTTCTCAACATGATTATCTCTAGTACGGATGCCATTATCATTCATTACCTTTGAGGTTTATCATTCAAATCTGGAATATTCCTTTATATGCCAATACTTCATTACTTTGTCTTCAAAATTATCTATCTTCGAACCTTGAACCCTGAACGATTAAAAAGTAGTTCGGAGGTTCAAGTTCAAGACTGCACTAGAGAACAAAACATTTGGTCAAACAAGGACTCACACTTTTCGAACGTGACTCACAAAGGACTTAATACAACATGTTTGAACCTTGAACCCTGAACCACCTTTGAAAAGGTTCAAAGATTTAAGTTCAACAACAACTATTACAAAGTCTATTGACACCCTATTGAACACAAATCCCTTACTTCATAAACCGACTTTGAACTTTGAACTTTGAACCACTTTTTGAAAGGTTCAAAGGTTCAAGTTCAAGAAAACCACAAAACGAAAACTTTCTTTGGATGTGGAAAATTTAAAGGAGTAGACTAACATTGGCTCTGACTGGGGATTGGGATGGTAATGGACTAAGACATGAACCCAAAAATCTCTAGTTTCACAAAATAAGACTCATCGGGAAAAGATCTTAACCTCAACAAATTGAACCTATGATTAATCACAACAAAATTTTATATACAAGACCTCGAGGGGACTCCTTCTTATAATTTATACAATTTCAAATCCTGCCCATTATAGGTCAGGGGAAGAATAGTACCATCTAGGTATGCAAGTATAAATGAATTTGGTCCTTTTACTTCATGGATGTAGAACGGCCCCTTCCAAAGTGATACAATTTTCTGTGTGCTCCTTTTCGTGCCTTCCTATTATCCCAAAGTAAAACCTGATCACCTGACATGAATTTTCGTGGTCTGGCTCACCTGTCAAATATTTTCTTGACTCTCATCTGATGGTCTGTAATCCGATCAACCAATTTCTCTCTTTCCTCCTCAACTTTCATTAAATGCATAATTCTCCTCTCTAGAGAATCCTGAAAATGTACATCCTCTATTACTGTTTGTAACTTTGAAGCCGCAAGTTCTAGAGGAAGTGATAACTGAGCTCCTACACTATAGACTAACTCGAAAGGTGACATGCCAATTTCTCTCTTTGGAGTAGTACGGTCTGCCTGAGAGCCTCATATAACTTCTTATGCCAATCTCTGAAATTTTCACTAACTAGTTTCTTCATAATATTTATCAGGTTTTTATTACTTGACTTTGCTTGGTCATTACCTTGTTTGTAATAATCTGAGGAATGAGCAAGAGAAATCCCATAATCATAGAAAAACATAGAAATTTCAGTGGAGGAGAAATTAGTTGCATTATCAGCCACGAGTTTGTGAGGAACTCCAAAACGAACAATAATATTTTCCTTTAGAAAATTAGAGACAACCTTTGATGTAGTCTTTCTTACCGATATAGCTTCGGCCCATTTTGTGAAGTAGTCGGTAGTAGTCAGAATATGAGTGTGTCCTACACTTGATGTAGGTGAAAATGGCCCTATGAAATCTAAACCCGACTATTTAAATGGTTCATCAATAATTACAGGTCTGAGAGGCAATGCTGCAAGTTGAGGCTTTCTGGTGAACATTTTACATTTTTCACATCTGGCTACCCAAGCATAAGCATCTTTGAACATACCTAGCCAATAATAACAATTCCTCAGGATTTTATAAGCAGTTACTGTTGATGAAAAATGACCGCCATAGGCTTCATCATGAAAAGTTTTCAACAATGATTCTTGGAGTGGTTTATCAACACAGCGTAAGAAAGTTCTGTCCAACCTTTTTTGTATAGCACATCATTAAAAATGACATACTTCGTAGCCTTCAATCTTAGGTTTTGCCTTTCTCTCAGAGATAGATGCACCAGACAATCTCCATAAGTCAGGTAATAGGCAACATCTGCAAACCAAGTATGTTGAAGTCCAACAAATATAACTAAGGGAAATTCCTTATTATTTCCATGTTCATTTTCTGCAAGTAACTTACATAGACCTTGTCCTCTCACCAATTTGGTCGGCTTTATACCTAAGTTAAATTCCTGAATCTTAGAAACCCATTAGGCTCTATTATTCATTCCAATATCTTGTTGTGCTAGAATGCTTTTAATAGCAGAATGAGGCACATATACTACTGCATGGGAATGAAGAATATAATACCTAAACTGCTTTACAGCTTTCACAACAGCAAATGCCTGCTTTTCCATCAGCAAATATTTTAATTCAGGCTTTTTCAATGGCACACTCATAAATGCTATGGGGACTTCTTCAGCTTCTTCATTTTTTTGAAGCAATATTCCTAATATTGTATGTTCTGAAGCATAACAATAAATAATGAAATCTTTCTTAAAATCAGGATTAACAAGGGTAGGAGCATGTGCTATAGCTTTCTTAACTACTCCAAAGGCTTTCTTTCCCTCTTCATTCCACTTAAACACTAATTTTTCACTCATTAAGTTCACAATATATCGGGTGGTCTCTACAAAATCTAGAATAAACCTCCTTAAAAAGTTTACCTACCCAAAGAAGGATCTGACTCCATTCTTGTTAGATGGCAAGCTTAGTTGTTGAATTGCCCTTACCCTTTTAGGATCCACTTTGACACCTTCCTTTGAGACAATATGACCTAATAATTTACCCTCGGTGACACCAAACACTGATTTCTTAGGGTTTAAAGACACTCCATGCTCCCGACATCTTTGTAGTACCTGTTTTAAGTCTCTTAAGTGGTGCTTTCTCCTTTTTGAAAATACCGTTAGATCATCAAGTTCAGCAAAATTATCAAATGAAACTGTCTTTTCAAATTACCAGAAAACAGAGCCTATTGTTTAGAAAACATGAAACAGTTTAAAGAAACAGATTCTTTCTTCCAATTAGAATACGCCATAATGAAGTGCTAGATAACAGTATTATGTGGAAGCCCCACGTGTGCTATATGCTATTTCCACACGTCCTTTTAATTGTAAACCTGCGCAACCTTATTGGAGTGGCTATCCAGATGTCCAATGCATAGGAAAAGAAGCGACTCAATTTTAGCGATAATAGTTAGGTCATCCGAGACCAAGCCTTTAGCCTCCTTCACATAGTTAATCTTTTTCTCAAAAGATTTCGTTATTGCTTCAACCGTTTCTAGTGTCCTGTCACTTTTTAGGCACTTAATTCCAATGCATAGGAGCTCATTTTGCATGGAGGTGGTTAACTCTGCAAGTTGGTCTACTAATTTCCTGAATTCTTCATATACCTATTTTATCAGAGAATTCCTCCATTCAATATTCTTTTGGCAGACATACAAGATGCTATCATCCAATCCTGGCACTGATTTCTCAACCAGAAATTTCATAACTTCGTAAGTCTGTACTTCTCGCATCTGTGCGGTCCTTGTTTCCCATTCCACCTCTTCATTTTTCCAATTACTTTATTCTATCTCCAATTCTTTCATTACCTGTATTGCGCCATTATGGACTTTACTCATGTTCACAAAATACTCAGCTCCAGATTTCTACATCTGCTCCAACCACTCCATTACGGTCTCTGTTATCAGTCTACATTTTTGTATTTGTTCCAAGGTTTTTTGATTAGCCGGGGACTTTGGATCAAATGACATAGGCAGTTGTGACAAGGGTTGAGGATTTAGACTATTTATTGCCTTAATGTACTCTGCCATTCTGCGCAACATCTCCTTCATTTGACGTTTGTCCCTTTCATCTTTCCAAGTCCTTGTGATAATCTTCTTAGTTGAAGCTTCGAGATGAAGGACGTCTGTGGCATGAGTAGTAGTCCCTATGTTCACCTTTTCAAAGGCAAAATCCTGAACTGTAGGATTTTCCATCTTAGCATTTGTTAATGGATGTGCAATTTCTGCCACCCAATTTCCACTATCAACGTCAAAAACAAATTTTGACACAGTCTTTGATTTCTTGGCTTTGGGAGTCTTTCCCAAGCACTTACTCACCATATCCTTTATCGGAATGGTGGTAGGGACTATATTTCTCTTCTTGCTGTGAAGCATATTATCCAACCAGATTGGGCTTGTGGAACCTAGAGTGTTTCCAGAATCAGTTCCTACATCTTTCTCATCTCTTATTGTTATGGTAGAGTCCACCTGAAAGGGTTCTTGTTCTTGTTGGTTGGTGTCCTAATCATCTAGATTTTGTTGCTCTAAGGATTATTTTGAATGGCATCCATTCCAAGATCAACCACTACTATGTCTGGAGATGAGGGTTTTCGTTTACTCTTGGCTTTAGAGTGGGTAACTCTAACAAGAGTCAATTGCCCTTTGCTTTGTAATGCCTTGCTTTTCTGCTCACCTTTATCCTTTTTGTGAGAATGACTTGCATCACAAGATTGAATAAATGTATTAGAAACCAGGCTCTTAGAGGATTAAGTTGAACCCCTCAGCTGACTTTTTCTCAATCTGTGTTGCTTAAGCCATTTCTCCATTCTTAGTATGACCATGAGGGTTCTAGTCCGAATATCTTCCTCCTCATTTTTCTCCCAATTTATCTCTAAGATTACCTCTAGCTACCTGTCTTCAACAAACTATGAATCAATTAAATCTTTTCCATTATCCACAATATGAGCAGTGTCCATTTCCAGGCCATACTCTCTTACTTGTTGCACAGTGAATCTTAGGTGGGCTCTTCTTTGGACCTCATACTCATCCTCACAGTCTACCCAGAATTCTTCTAGATTCGGCATATGCTGAAAATGTTTCCTAATTGCAAGATGAGCCATTGCAAAGCCTTTAATATTAAAGTTAGTGTGAGGAACATATAGTTTGAAATTGAACTATTTGAACTCTAGTTCAAGGTTCAAGGCATTTGAAACACTCTTGCAAGTGTAATATGTTAGTTCAATAGGGAAAGAAACCCCTGTTTGATGCTTTTCTCTGTATTTCTTTTCTATATAGGCAAGCTACCTACTTACTTCCATTAGCACCTGTCTATCGAAGACATACCTTGGCAATTTGCAGGGTTCTCCTTCAAAGACACCAACCCTCAGATAAGTGAATCTAGAAAACTGAATGTAGAAACCACCGTAGGTACTTATAAATTGCATAGATTCCTCGGTCAATCTTTTCTGCATGTCTCCTCTCAATTCAAATACTATCCTGCCCAGAAAAATATTTTGAACTTTATCATAATTTTCCGGTACCCTGTGTTGCTATAAATGTGGATAGTACTCATAAATTCTCATATCATCCTGCCAAATTTCATGGAATAAACCTGTCCATTGGCATATACAAGCTAAGCAATATATAAGATAGGAAGACATATAAAAATTCTTGTTTCCAAAGTAGCTTAAGCTCTCATGCATTCTCGCTGCAATTAACTCGGCCCAGTCTATATATCTTTTCTCACCAAAAATAACCAAAACAAAGAAATACATCCAATCTTCCCAGTAATAGGCAATCTGATTTCCCTGCACCCTATGTAAGAGAATGATTATATCCCTTAATTATTAAATCATGTGATCGCGGGTTAATGGGCTCGGCAACCTAGAACCGCCTTTTGGAATTTCAACAGCCAATTACTGGCAATAACACTTCAGTAATAGGCCTTTTTTCTCTGAGAAAAGCCCTTGTGACTTGTAAACTGTCCAGTCCTCGTATTGTTCTTTCTCAGGAATTATCATTACTATGGCAATGGTCTCCCGACTAATTACTAGCAAACTTTTCCCCTTTACATCCCTAATACACCTCCCAACAGGGTCATATCTGCTCATACATTCTAAAACTAATTTTGGACATGATACAGTAGGGGGAAATGCTGCAGCTCCTATTAACCCACTATCTAGAATTTTCTGCATTAAAGTGTTATTGGCAGAATTATGTGTTCTTTCATGAAATTCCTCTAAATTTACTGATGGCAAGAAGGTGTCTCCTATGTCAGGCAGGGAACAGACTAAGTCAGATTTTGGGTCTGGCTGAGGTGGTTTTGGTCTCATTTTGGTCTCATCTCTACTCAATAACCAAGAAAAGTGTATAGCAAGGAGAATTGGTTGAACTAGCTGAAATACTGAACAACACTTTTCAATTTATGCAAATTAACAGGGAAGAAAGAAGAACTTTGAGCTCACCTTTCATGTAGAACTGAAAATTCACACAAAGTTGAGAAAAGAAACTACTGCCGCCACTACTCCCCTACTGACTGATTTGAACAAACAATAGAGGCCAATAACTTATTTTCAAAGAAACAGACTTATAACATAACCTGAAATGTCGATTGCATGACTCTTTATGATTCCTTCCTGCATGATTATCCGTGCCAATTATGCCGAAAGGATTTGACCCTAGCACCTTATTATTTCCTACATACCTTCTCCTTTCATATCTTTTCTCAACATGATTATCTCTAGTATGGATGTCATTATCATTCATTACCTTTGAGGTTCATCATTCAAATCTAGAATATTCCTTTATATGCTGATACTTCATTACTTTGTCTTCAAAATTATCTATCTTCGAACCTTGAACCCTGAACCATTAAAAAGTAGTTCAGAGGTTCAAGTTTAAGACTGCACTAGAGAACAAAACATTTGGTCAAACAAGGACTCACACTTTACGAATGTGACTCACAAAGGACTTAATACAACATGTTTGAACCTTGAACCCTAAACCACCTTTTAAAAGGTTCAAAAGTTCAAGTTCAACAACAACTATTACAAAGTCTATTGACACTCTATTGAACACAAAGCCATTACTTCATAAACCGACTTTGAACTTTGAACCACTTTTTGAAAGGTTCAAAGGTTCAAGTTCAAGAAAGACCTCAAAACTAAAACTTTCTTTGGATGTGAAAAATTTAAAGGAGCAGACTAACAATATAAACTCTCTCTCTCTCTCTCTCTCTCTCTCTCTCTCTCTCTCTCTCTCTCTCTCTCTCTCTCTCTCTCTCTCTCTCTCTCTCTCTCTCTCTCTCTCTCTCTCCTTCATGAAGACCTTTCTAAGATAAACAAATTCATTTCTTATATGGTCTACCAATTGACCTAATCTAGTACACAAATGTATGCAAAAAATATAATTTTTTTTCTAATTAACCTTTAGCATTTATTTGGAATACCCATTGCACATCATAGTGCACTTGATAGTTTATATTTAGCTATGAATTAGTTATATTAAGTTAACTCATTAAAACAGGTTGACCTCAAAGTGCAATAGTTTTTGCACACCCAGTGTTGATACCAGGTCTTTAGTTCGACTCACACCTAAGCCAACTCGGAGATGATTGATGAAGGATGAATACGGTGAATCAATGGTAGAAATAATATAGTGGCAAGTCATAAGTAGTAGGAGATTGACACTAGTAGCAAGGATAGGTACATGAATAATAGAATGGTCTCACTCGACCTCTACACGACAGAGATATAAGGAGATGTTGAGTGATAAGGAGGTGCTCAATAAAGGAGAGATAAGGTTACACAAGTATGAAGAGTTAAACATGGAGAGATAAGGGTAACAAAGTGATAAATTAGAGTAGGAGATAGAGTAAGAATGGGGAAAACATAGGAGAAATAAGGGTGGTAATATAGAACATCTCTGAGGATGAGGTCCCTAAAGATGTGGCTTCAATAGTTCATAACTCTAGTCAAAACCATTTAAGGATAAAAAAAAGGTTAATTCATCAGAATAAACAATTCACTCCAAAACTTTTAGTTACATAGTTTTATTTCACATCATAGATGAAACCTAGTTTAGTTTTCCCTATGGCTATTCATGTCAACAACACATATTTATTCATACCTTAATATCATTGTTAGACTGAAATTAATAGTGAAAATGTAACATTAATAATAATCATGGCCTTATAATTCAAAAGGGTTGATACTTATGGATATTATAGTGTGTGGGAGAGACAAGACCTTTTGGTATTCTATATATATATATATATATATTAAATTTCACCTTATAAATATTTTTTTCCTCAATTCCAATCTTATATATAAAGTTTTGATTGGATTAGCATGAGAAGGGATTGCAATCATTAAAGTTTGACCATTAAGACAAAAGATAGAATCTCACGAGGAGTGTGGTTAACAAAAGTACCTTATATATATGAAGTTTAGAGGATCATACTTTAAAAAAGAAAACAAATCATAAAATAGCTCTTGGATAATACATTGCCTAGTTTTATAAAGTAGAAAATGATATTTTAGGTCACCATTAATCAAGAACCATTAATGATAAAGTGAGGTGTGGTCAAAAGGTTCACCCCTTGATTCTCATAATGGAGACAAAGGTTGGAATCCACAAAGGACACTCTAGTGTTTAACGCTATCCTAGATGGACATCTTAATACTTTTTTTATGGGTAATTTATAACAAGATGATTGTTTCAAAAAGCCATATATTCGATTCATAACTCAAATAAGATATAATTATCATAACAGAAAAACTATAAAGAAAATTAGATAACTAATAGCACATCAATTCATAAAAAAAATCTTCAACCATTTTAGTGATTTTCAAAATCTTAGCTTCAATATCTCTTGGTGTTTTCTCATGATGTAGTAAATATTGTTTATATTATCAGTATTTCAAAAATCTTTAGATTTTATAGAAATGATTTTATTTTATAATATCTCTAACCTTTTGACATAAATGAAGATATTTTTTAGATTTTGAAGTATTTTGTATAATGCTTTAATTTGATAGTGCTACTAGAAATCTACATAAGGCTCAATGATAAAGAATACATTATTTAATGAATGTGATTTGAAACATTAATAGAAAATATACACAATTAAATAAAAAAGAATCATACTATTATCTAATTCATTTATATCTATTGAATTGATCTACATAGAATTCACTCATAACATACATTATTCTACTTGTATACCTTCATATATATTTAGAGATGGTGAGCATATTTTTATTTGCTATATAATAATTTTTTATATTATAGTATTTAAAAAGGCTAATTAAATAGAGTTACAATTTAAAAACTAAAATAAGATAATAATCCAACTAGTATGGGATGTTTTCATATATTAGAAATAAATAGGTAGTTTGGACATATTTAAAATTTTGAAATGTTTGCTAAATTCGTATTCTAATTTATAATTTATTGGTATATACTAAAAATAGATATAAGCTTTTACAATTTTTTTTTGTTAAATACAATACAAGATAGGTTTACAATGACTTTTAAGTGAAAATAATCTATTGAATGTTTTCATATATATTAAACATATATAAATAATCTAGAAATAATTAAAATTTCTAAATTTTTACTAAACTTATCTTCTAAGTGATAATTTATTGAAATGGATTAATATTAATCATAAATTTGTATATTTTCTATTGCTAAATCCAATAAATGTTTTTAAACTTATTTTATAAGTGATAATTTATTGAAATTGATTAATATGAAGCATAAATTTGTACATTTTCTATTGTTAAATTCAATAAATGTTTTTTAAGAAAAGAATATGAATATATTTGACATAAATAATATTTTATCTATATTACTTATTCATCTACTAGAATATTTTATGAAATCATAACTTTATCTTATATAATTAGTAGATAGACTATTTAGTGTGGGCATTGCCCATCAAAATTAAATATTTCTCATTCCTGAAAGGAAATTGGATCAATTTTTCACGCCAAAAAAAAATTCCAATCAATTTCTCACACTTGAACAAAAAAATTATAAATACAAAAGAATGTTTCTAAAAAATAATAATAAATGACAATCCAAATTTCTATTTTGAAAAAATCATTTTAAAACTGCTATTAAAAACAAAAACTTTCTATTTTTTAATTGGAACAATCTAGATAAAAAATCTTTCTTTTTCCATCAACCCGTTGTTTCTCTTTCAAGAAAAAGTTTCTATATAATATTAATGTATTTTTCTATCACATTTCAATAGAAGCAAATTCAGTTTCAACACACAGGCAAATTGGGCTTCGCACAAAACGAATCAACATCATATTTTTTTCATAAGGTATATATGTGACTTCTGCAACTAAGGATCTTTCAAACTATTTTGAAATAGTTCGTGCTCATTTTTTTTTTTTCCTTGTTCCCTTAAAAATTTGATTGTTTTTTACCATTGCAACATGAAATGGGTTGGATGAATTTAAGTCTAACAAAAGATGAACTTCGTAATAAGTTTCTATTGAATTTTATTCAAATGTTTCATAGTCAATTTAATTTAATGGATGATATCTATATAATGTTTCAATGATTAAAACGTACCTATTTAGTTTTGAAGTTTCATCGAACTGAAATTTTGAATACAATATTTGGACAACAAATTGAGACCTTTAAATATACTTGTTACAATTTTTCATTTCACATCATGCAAAGACATGACATAAGAAAAAATAAATAAAAGGATGATTTATTCATTAGTATTCTATTACTTCTATTCATAAATTTCTTAGAGAAAAAGGTATTCTATTAACTTCTATTCAGAAAATTTTGTGTAAAGAAGAATGTTTTTTCTAAATTATTCACATACATTGGAGATTTGATTTGCTTTTTGTTTTTTAAATCTATTTTACTTTCATAGATCAATTTTAATTTTTTCCGTGTTAATGTATTGTAATTACTTAAAATAAATCAATATTATGTAAAAGTATCAATATAGTAAGAAAATGATTCTCTCCAAAAAATCTTGATAAGATTTTTCTTTCTATAATGAAATTAAATATGTTTCTATATTTTGAATAAATTAAATAAAGTTATATTATATTTCTATATTGAATTTAGATTTTTTTATGTTTCTATATTTAGATTATAGAAAAATATATCATTCTCAATACATTATATCTGAATTATAAAAAAAATAACTAAATCTATTTATACATCACTTATACAAATAAACTAAAGTGATAAGATTTGGAAATATAATAAAATAATGATAATATAATACTAATATAAAAACAAATTTAGGTTAGGATAAATATTAATATTCTATATTTTTATACATCCATATGATATAATAAAAAAATATGAATAATATGATAGACTTTCTAAAGTCTATTGAAATAACTTTTTTTATAAATATGAATATCATATAAGAACAAATTTGTAAAACAAGGCTTCTTTGTGGTACCTATCATTGCTTATGTTTAATAAAACATGGATTTACAAGAAAAAGGCTAAGGCTTTATGAAAAATTGCTTATGTTTAATAAAACATGGATTTACAAGAAAAAGCTAAGGCTTTATGAAGAAACTAAGATAACCCCCTTTCTCTCTCTCGCCCCTCCTCCCCATAATTGTAAAGATTCAAATACTACCATTTTCCTATGACAGACTGAGCATGTCATTTCAGTGGTATAAAAATGAATATCATTGTATGAGATTCTAGATTTGATTGTGTGAGATTTTTGGCATAAAAAATTGTCAGACAATAAATCTAGAAGCTCATATAGGTATAAATATGATTTTATTACAATTAAAAAAATTGAGTGACAGATTGCACTATACTCAGAAGTTTTCAATGTTTAAATAAAGCTTAAGCTCATCTTTGTAATATCACAAAACTAGGATAACCCCCCTTCCCCAGAATATTTGAATACTATCAGTTTCCTATGATAGATAATACCATTTTAGTGGTATAAATAAGGTTTCATTGCAATTAAAAAAGGGATAACCCCCCCTCTCATAGAATATTTGAATAGTATCATTTTCCTATGATAGATTGAGCATGCCATTTAAGTGGTATAAATATGGTTTCATTTCAATTAAAAAAACTGAGAGACAAATTGCACTATACTCAGAAGTTTTCAATATGTAAATAGTGCTTAAGCTCATCTTTGTAATATGAGAAAACTAGGATAACTCCCCTTCCTGTGAATATTCAAATACTATCATTGTCCTATGATAGATTGAGCATGCGATTCCACTAGTATAAATATGGTTTCATTGCAATTAAAAAACTAAGTAACAAATTTTACTATACTCAGAAGTTTCCAATATGTAAATAGTGCTTAAGTGCATCTTTATAAAATGAGAAAACTAGGATAACTCCCCTTCCCCCAAATATTCAAATACTATCATTTTCCTATGATAGATTGAGCATGCAATATCACTGGTATAAGTATGGTTTCATTGCAATTAAAAAACTGAGTAACAGATTGCACTATACTCAGAAGTTTCCAATATGTAAATAGAGCTTAAGTTCATCTTTATAATATGAGAAAACTAGGATAACCCCCCTTCCCCTAGAATATTCAAATACAATCATTTTTCTATGATAGATTGAGCATGCCATTTCAGTAGTATAAATATGGTTTCATTGCAATTAAAAAAACTAAGTAGCAGATTCCACTATACTCAGAAGTTTTCAATATGTAAATAGAGATTAAGCTCATCTTTGTAATATGAGAAAACTAGGATAACCCCCCTTCCGCCAGAATATTTGAATACTATCATTTTCCTATGATAGATTGAGCATGTCATTTCAGTGGTATAAATATGGTTTCATTGCAATTAAAAAACTAAGTAGCAGATTGCACTTTAGTCAGAAATTTTCAATATGTAAATGTAGCTTAAGCTCATCTTTGTAATATAATAAAACTAGAATAACCCCCCTTCCCCTAGAATATTCGAATACTGTCATTTTCCTATAATTGATTGAGCATATGCCATTTTAGTGATATAAATATGGTTTGATTGTAATTAGAAAACTAAGTAGCAGATTGCACTATACTCAAAAGTTTTCAATATGTAAATAAATATTAAGCTCATCTTTGTAATATCAAAAAACTAGGATAACCCCCCTTGCCCTAGAATATTCGAATACTATCATTTTCTTATGATAAGCATGCCATTTCAGTGGTATAAATATAGTTTCATTGCAAATTAAGAAACTGAGTGACAGATTACAGTATACTCAAAAGTTTTCAATATGTAAATAGTGCTTAAGCTCGTCTTTGTAATATGAGAAAACTAGGATAACTCCCCTTCCCCCGAATATTCGAATACTATCATTTTCCTATGATAGATTGAGCATGCCATTTCACTACTATAAATATGCTTTCATTGCAATTAAAAAACTGAGTAACAGATTGCACTATACTCAGAAGTTTCCAATATGTAAATAGTGCTTAAGCTCATCTTTATAATATGAGAAAAGTAGGACAACTACCCTTCCCCCAAATATTCAAAATACTATCATTTTCCTATGATAGATTTAGCATGGCATATCATTGGTATAAATATGGTTTCATTGCAATCAAAAAACTGAGTAACAGATTGCACTATACTCAAAAGTTTCCAATATGTAAATAGAGCTTAAACTCATCTTTATAATATGAGAAAACTAGGATAACTCCCCTTCCTCTAGAATATTCGAATGCTATCATTTTCCTGTGATAGACTGAGCATGCCATTTCAGTAGTATAAATATGGTTTCATTGCAATTAAAAAAACTAAGTAGGAGATTGCACTATACTCAAAAGCTTTCAATATGTAAATAGAGCTTAAGCTCATCTTTGTAATATGAAAAAACTAGGATAACCCCCCTTGCCCTAGAATATTCAAATACTATCATTTTCTTATGATAAGCATGCCATTTCAGTGGTATAAATATGGTTTCATTGCAATTTAAAAAACTAAGTGACAGATTGCAGTATACTCAGAAGTTTTCAATATGTAAAAAGTGCTTAAGCTCGTCTTTGTAATATGAGAAGACTAGGATAACTCCCCTTCCCCCGAATATTCGAATACTATTATTTTCCTATGATAGATTGAGCATGCCATTTCACTAGTATAAATATGGTTTCATTGCAATTAAAAAATTGAGTAACAGATTGCACTATACTCAGAAGTTTCCAATATGTAAATAGTGCTTAAGCTCATCTTTATAATATGAGAAAAGTAGGATAACTCCCCTTCCCCCAAATATTCAAATACTATCATTTTCCTATGATAGATTGAGCATGGCATATCATTGCTATAAATATGGTTTCATTGCAATCAAAAAACTGAGTAACAGATTGCACTATATTCAGAAGTTTCCAATATGTAAATAGAGCTTAAGCTCATCTTTATAATATGAGAAAACTAGGATAACTCCCCTTCCCCTAGAATATTTGAATAATATCATTTTCCTATGATAGATTGAGCATTCCATTTCAGTAGTATAAATATGGTTTCATTGCAATTAAAAAAACTAAGTAGGAGATTGCATTATACTCAGAAGTTTTCAATATGTAAATAGAGCTTAAGCTCATCTTTGTAATATGAGAAAACTAGGATAACCCCCATCCTCCAGAATATTTGAATACTATCATTTTCCTATGGTAGATTGAGCGTGCCATTTCAGTGGTATAAATATGGTTTCATTGCAATTAAAAAAACTGAGTAGCAGATTGCACTTTACTCAGAAGTTTTCAATATGTAAATATAGCTTAAGCTCATCTTTGTAATATGAGAAAACAAGGATAACCCCCCTTCCCCTAGAATATTCAAATACTATCATTTTCCTATGATAGATTGAGCATATGCCATTTCAGTGATATAAATATGGTTTCATTGCAATTTAAAAAACTGAGTAGCAGATTGCACTATACTTAGAAGTTTTCTATATGTAAATAAAGATTAAGCTCATGTTTGTAAAATGAGAAAACTAGGATAGCCTCCCTTGCCCTAGAATATTCGAATACTCTCATTTTCCTATGGTAGATTAAGCATGCCATTTCAGTGGTATAAATATGGTTTCATTGCAATTAAAAAAACTGAGTAGCAGTTTGCACTATACTCAAAAGTTCTCAATATGTAAATAGAGCTTAAGCTCATCTTTGTAATATGAGAAAACTAGGATAACCCCCCTTACCCCAGAATATTCGAATACTATCATTTTCCTATGATAGATTTAGCATGCGATTTCAGTGTATAAATATGATTTCATTGCAATTGAAAAAATGAGTGGTGGATTGCACTATACTCAAAGAAGTTTTCAATATATTAATAGAGCTGAAGCTGATCTGTGTAATATAAATTACAATTGGCATAACCATTGCACCTTCTATTGATGCAAGTGCTAATCTAATAATTGTATGTAATTATTATGAATATAATCAAGAATTCAACAAAAATAAAATTGAAAACAAATAGATATACTCTCGCTATAAAAATAGGTAGCTAGAGGGAATATGTAATGACACTATATTGAGAGGTTTTATACAAGAAAATTTAGATATAAAAAAAAACTAGGAACATAATTATACATCTTAAGGAGAAGATGATATAGTATAGGTTGGTTGAGAAAATCTCTTCTGAATTTTTAAGTTGGTTGCATATATGCATTTCACATTATACCAAAGGTTTAAAAGAATGTGATTTCCTCTTGTTATGAAAATTTCTAGAATGCATGTTTAAGCATGTTCATCCCTCTGGTTCAGGGATTTCCTATCCTTCATGTTCTCATGCTTCAACAAGTAGCGTAAACTTAATTTAAGTAATTGTCCAGGTTGGTTTGGGGTTCTTTGTCTAATGAAAACCCTAGACAATTCGATGCAGTGTTCTAAGCTTGCTTGTTCAATGTTGTCTTTTTAAATTTCATTTCCCTTTGTTATTATACTTATCGACCATCACCATGCAATGCATATATCCCATTAATGATGAAAACAATGAACTGTTCTTCCATTGTAGTGTTGAAACAAACAACTGGAAATAAACCATGTTCCAATCTTGAAACAATGACACAATGCCTTCTATAGAATAAAAAATAAACCAGTAGTATACTGCTTATTACAATGTGCAATTACTCATTAGATATATGTGGTTATCCTATAGAATCAAAACACCACATACTAGGAATCTATAAGTCAGCCCAAGCTCAGGCTGCCATTGTCTATTAAAAGACTGATAATAAGGATCTAATGCGCTATATAATCACCATAATACTAAGTTGACCATGATAAACTTTCTAAGCACTGTATATATAACTGGAATAATATATGTCTGCCATAGACAAGAGAACACTATTCTAGGGAGCCGATCGACCAATTCATATTTGCATCTGCAAAAAAATATAAAAACAATTTATATGTGGCCTGATCTATGTTTCATCTGTTTTTACCAGTTTTTAAGTAGAAATAGATGAGAGAAAGGGCTACAAACATACCAAGTAATACATAGCTCCTTGTTGCAGGGCTTGCAAAGTGAATCCCTGTTCATCCATTATTACTGGTTGGCCGTAGGAATGAAACAGAACAGCATTTGGACCGAAGAGGGCCTTCACATTCATAGGATCCATTGGAACATCGATTGGAATATAATTGATAAAAACGGTGAATGAAGAAGCATTCGAGCTGCTCACTCTCGATTCTGCGCACAATAGATAAATAAGTCTAACGAACAGTTCTGCAAACTTGAAGATTGAGAAAACAATAATAAAAAAATGAGAATACAGTTATCATGCATATATATTTATTTAACTTTTCTGATTACAGTGCGCGATAAGATATATAATTCTTTCTAATAACGGATCGACAAGGATTGGAAAAATATACGATGGTTTTCCCAAGATTTGGTTTTGAAATCATCATTGTCAAACCCATTAAAAATGTTTAACTATAGATCTCATTTCTTGAATCTGCATAAGAAAATCTTTGCATACCGGCGCCTGAATGAATAATAGTGCTGTCATTCAGAGGCGGTGATAAGAGATTTTGGTGGGGTTTAAAGGTCTCAGCTGCTGCATGGTGATCCACATATGGAGGATAAGCTTGTCCTTCGTTATGTAGAAATGAAGAATAGGTCTGTTGATTCTGAGGTATATTGGACATTCCATGAATATTGCCAGTACATGATGTACCTTCATTCCACATTTGTGCTACTTCCATGTTGAGGTATTGCGCAGTATTAATTCCCTCAGTCTGCTGATAACCCAAGTACTGCATTGGAAATGAGGCAGAACAAGGCAGCAGAGAGGAAGGCAGTTCTCCAATGAAAGAGCTTGTATTGTTATTGGGAAGGGTAACACCATATTGGTCAAAACATCTTTGCCCAGTGGCAGAGGATTTAGAGGATTTTTCAGCAGAAGCCTGAAGATGGCGTTGTTTTTGCTTGGTTCGGGATTTTCTGTTGTGAAACCAGTAGAAAACACTGGCATCTCCCACTTGGCCATATTATTGAAGTTGCATCCTGATCTTCTGTATCTCTTCTCTCGGAAGATTCACCATACCAGAATTGAATATGCTCTCCAAAATTCGAATCTGTTCTGGCTTAGGATTGCATCTGAGTTTTGGGTCTGTGTTCCTCTCTTTCTCCTTCTCCTTTTCCCTCTCTCTCTCTTCCTCCCGTGACGATGTTCCTGCTTCAAAATTCGTTAATCAAAAACATACCATTCAGGATACATATTCTAAAAATTCCATCTTTGAAGTCACTAGCTGGATTCGATTGTGTATTTTTGTCATTAAGGTTTCGGATCATCTTCATGATAACAAAGATGTAGAGTTGTAAGTTGATGAAAAACATACACAATCGAATTCAAAAGCAGCTAAACGATACACTAAGATTGTTAAAATGTGATAAAATTAATCACATTTTTAAAAAAAAAAAGAAGGGAGACAGACGAGAACAGAAAGGAAGAGAAGAACGGTTTCTTACCTTCATTAGAGGACAAGTTTGGGCCGGAGATGTTTGAAGAGGTGGTCATTTGATGCCATTGATGTTGAGAAGTTGAGGGCTTCGATTTGAAGAGATTTGGCCAATGCCTGTTGGAAGTCATCCTGACTAAACCTGAACCCACCTCTGAACAGATACAATTTATCCACGTTTCTTTGCCTGACACTGCAAACACGCACACTGATGGAGATGAACTCCCAGTGCTCAGAATACCAAGCTTCTTCTACTCTGCTCTGCTGCTCTGCTACCACAATTTATTGACAATGAAAACCCTAGACAAAGCCCATTAATACGCCATAAAGGGCAAAACTAAAGGGAAAAACCCACTGAGAAGCTCAGAAGAGAGAGAAGCAGAAAATATATCACATGGGCAAGGGTACAAAGGAATTAATGAATCCGTGTGAAAGATCCAGGTCGGTAATTGGGGAATGCATTTAATAGTTAAAACGGAGCTTTTTGAAAGTCAAAGAGAAGTAGACGGGTGGCAGCATACGAAGAGAATTTGTAAATGCTAAGGTCGCAGCCGATTGGAAGACGAATGGGAGGGTGGCCAGCTTTCCTAATATTTCGCATCTGACAGGGGGTAAAGAAAGAAGGGCCACTGCCATTCAGTGGTACGAGGGAATGTTAAGCGATAGGCTTAGCTTACTCAGGACAGGGGCTGTTCGGTGCGATTCCGACATCCAATTTTTCCTCGGTCGGGAAGAGGAATTCCATACAAAATGGGCATTTTCAGCGTAGGGTTTAAGAAAAATTACATACAAAAAGGTCATTTTTAGTTTAGGGTTTAAGAGGAACTACGTACAAAATGGACATTTTGAGTGAAGGGTTTTCCATTTCCAGCTTCTTCTTCTTCTTGGAGACTCCAATTTGGACAGCTCACCACCCTCCTGATATGTAACATTTATGTGGGGGCCACTACGCGTATTTCCAACCCTGATAATGTAACATTTATGTAACATTTATGTGAGGGCCATATAATACAGTCGTCTTTAAGTCGTTTTTGTTTGCGTGTGCACGACGAAAACAGCCAAGCCAAGCTGGAATGTCCAAGATTCCCCCGTTAACATTTTTCATTTTTACCAAAACAGAAACACTTTCCTTATCAAGATAAAGATCAACGGTCATATCTATCTTGCCACGTTCATAACAAGTAATAATAGTCAACATCTAGGGTGGACAACAAGAAAAGTGCATGCACTTTTACCACCTTTATATGCATGTACTTTTTATGTGACTTTATTACATGTCATTAATGATTGATTAATATCTATTTTGGTTTATCTATATAGGATTTTTATATGTAAGATTTTATATGTAAGATTTTATATAGGTACGTGAATCTAGAGTTTTAGACTAAAATCTTTTCAATAGAAAGTCGTGATTGATGGGTTTCTATATTGTCAAAGTTCTTCAAGACAGAATCACAACCTTATCTTTATGGATTAGTTGTACATGTGATTGTTTATTTTGATTTATTGAGAACACTTATTGGTGCAATCTTATCAAAAGACATAGAAAATTAAAGAGTTATTCCTATTAGATATTTAATCTCTAACCAATCCTAAGTTCTAATTTTTAAAAGTTGGCTATGATGTCTTGACCTAGTTAACATTCACATCCACCAAATTTGTAGATAAGCTTTCTAGTTCATCTCATTTTCATTTATGATTTCTATTTAAATCAAATTCAATGTCTCATATAATATCTTATTAAAAAAATTAAGTATTAGTGTAACTAATTGTTTTTTATTAAAGTAAGCTAGAAAGGGCCCCAACCCATTACAAAACTAAAAAAACCAACTAAATAACATGTTGTTGAAGGAGAAATTAGTAAGGTTACTTAAAAAAATAAAACCAAAACACAACATAACCAAGCTCAACTAAACAAAATGAATTGAGACAAGCTATGGGAGATTAGAGTTGGGACTCAAGAGTAGCCCAAATAGGACAATTTGAGTTTTTCAGGTTGACAAGGATTGACTCCTTCTTGTCGCGAACAATAGTCCAAGAAGAAACATTAATATCTCAAAATTCAAAAGGAATAGTGTCGGAAGAGCCATCAAAGACAACAAATGAGTTTGACAATCGGGCTGCCAAGCCTAAAAGGGTAACCTAATAGTCTAGAGATAGAGAGTTAGGAACCATGGACAAGATGGGACCAGAATTTGAAAGAGTGCCAAAAGCTGCCAAAGGACCAACAACAACATGAAGGAGTTTAATTAATTGTTATATCATTCATTCTGGCATAAAATAATTGTAGACATTCTTTTATTTCTCTACCATTTAGTAAATATATAACCTTCCACCACTTAGAGTTCAACACTAGGTGTACACATTGTTGATTCTTTTTATCTAATTTTTTGAATTTATTTACTACTTTAAATCTAAAACTTTACGGATCCCTCTTTATCCTCATACGTGATGGATAAAAAATGATGATGATATGGAAAGATCACCCCTTTTATGAATATCAATACACTATCTTGTCCTTTTTCAATTTTCAATACAAGAGACATTTATTAAACACCCTAATAATTTCCAACCCTAGAGTTAGTTTTCTTCATTTTGTATTGGCTTGCTTTTACTATATTTTGACTCTTACTTTTCTAAATCTTTGCCTTTTTCATAGGTCATATTTATTGCCCTAATATGTGATTTTAATGATGGCGAATCTCCCCCATCATGAGTATCATTTATATTTTATGGATTGTTGAATATTTTCTAATATGGATTAATTCAATGTTATAAATATATGTCTCCTTACAAATTTATTGATAGCTTGCATGCATTCATAACTTGCTATCATACTAATTATTTCTATTGTTAGTTAGAATATGTAGTTATACATTATGGATATATAATAGAGCTCTATAATAGTTCTAGATGATTGATAATATTCAATTGGATTGATTTTATTCTTATTAGAGATCCACAATTGAACATTGTATCTTTTACATTGTTCAAGATCTTAGTTTGGAAAGATGATGGTGTGTACTTGAGAGTGAATGCTGATAAGAATAATTGTAATTAGCGAGGTTTAGTTGAGGAAAACATATTTTATGTTAGGCCACTTTTATCTTTAGACCCCCTAATATACACATCAAACTTAGTAATTATTATTTAACACCTAAATTGGTTTTAGGTGCCATTTAATTTATTTTCACTACTTGTTTACTTTTACTTCCCATGTGATATTCACGTATATTTATACAATCATTTATTTTTCATACTAGACCTAATAATTGATTAAATAAATTATGATATACAATTATTTAATATACTCAAATTACATTAATTAGATGTAACTTATAATATGGATTTCGATATTGATGATGTAATTTAATTAAATATTATATTAGATGATTGAATTAGAGCTTAACTATGATATTGGGTTAAGTGCCAATAATGAGATTTGAATATAATGATATTTGAAAAGTTAGTTAAAGTTAAATGTGTATAGTAAAATAATGTGTGAACACAAAATTTGGTTGATTAATTCATTTTTATTTATTGAGATGTATATTTGTAATTTTTCAACTATTTCATTTTTTTTATAATTTAAATTTTAACCATGGTTTTGATGTTTTACATGTTAATGGAATGATCTTGTATAAGTGATTTATTCAAAATAGTGTTTTATGTGAAAAATATTTTAATGAATTTATGCAATCAATTTAGTGTGTTATGAGGGTTATTTGGCTATATACTATCATGTAAAAGATTTAACTTGCATATTAAGTATACATGATTATAAGATTTTCCAATAAGAAAATAAATGAGTTAGTAGCTAATTCATGTCTTACTCCAAACTATGAAGAAATGAGCTAATTTATTACATATTAACTCATGACAACTATTAGGGTTCATCGAGTGTCGCTAAGACCCCTTTTGTTCAAATTGAGCTGGTAAATTTTTATGCCTACCATATAGTTGATTGGTTGATGCCTTTCATTGGTCATTAAATTATTTAATCTTAGAGCTCATTCTACCTTGGAACTTATAGATTTCCATTTTGATGAAAAAAGGAAATTAATGTTATATACGAACTTCATCCTATGGAGAAGAAATATTTAGAGCGTTATATTTTTTAAAGTTAAGAAAATTTGGAAAACATAATGTTTAATATTTTTATATTAGAAAGAGAATGTGAATTTGTATGTTTTAGTATATCAATTTTTTTAGCGAAAAATTGACAATAATAAGTTTCAAAAAGAATTTAATTGAAGTGGGTTAAATAAAAATTTCTTGAATATAATCACTTAGGATTAAATCAGATTCCTAATAGAATCTCCTCCACACCTATCAAAGTACTAAATAAACATTTTATTTTTTGAAAAATCAAATAAATATTTAGAAATGTTTTGTTTTAAATGTATAGCCTTTACTATTAAATTTATAAAATTTATAGTATATATTATGTTTTATTTATTCTTATGTATTTATTAAATTTTATAAGTACTTATTTCCATTATAGGAAAACAATAGTCTCTATTTAATGCATTAGAAAAAATGACAAGCTTCATTAAGTAAAAATATTAAAAAAATATTAGAGTTCACATGTATGTCTTTCTCTCAATATAAAATAATAATTTTGATATATATGCTCAAGGAAATGTGCTACAACATAATATAGGTCTAAATTTTTTTGTTAGTAATAATTTAAATATTCATAATTTATAAAATATTACTAAAAGATATTTTCATAATAGAAATTGAAGTAATAATATAATTTCAATAAATCATCAAAAATAGTGAAAGTTGCGTGACATGGATTAATGCCACTCTATAAAAATATATTAAAAAATTCATTAAAAATGAATAATATTTATCATTTGAAATAATTTTGATGAACTTTTTTTCCAAATAACAACTATTGTAAGATCACCTTAAATGTAATTAAAATAAAAAATATCTTTTTAATGCAGGAACCATTATGTTTTCATTGAAAATGAATTAAACTGTTTGCGTTGTAGATCAAGTTTGAAAAATTCTTTATGAAATTAATATATATAATTGTATACACATAAATCTGGCTTGAATAATTAATTTGATGTAGAGGTTATTTAAATATTCCTCTATTATACAGTTGAATTCCCCAGTTTAATTATATATTTATTTTCCCAAAATTATTCTAAAATACTATTTATTCCATCCCACTTGCATTTTCTTACAAATCCATATCTTCATCCCCTTTTCCACCTCATCAGACACATCAACATGTGACAAGTCAGAATATCTATTTTGCAAATTAAATTGGTCAAATATCCTCACATCACATGGGTACTTGCACCATACATCTAGGTGCTTGGATCTACACCATGGGTAACTAGACCTTCCTTGCTCCGTACATCTTAGGTACTTCAATCTTGCATTTGGGTACTTGGACCTTTCTTGCTCCATGCTTATTTACTAAAAGTTGCTTCTTGAGCCCATATTTAGCAATAAATATGATCAATCCATCTCAACCTCCATCTACTTGGCCTTACCTCATAAATGATCTTTGCATCCTCACCATCCAATTTGGTAGATTGAATCTCAACCCTTGATTCCTTGCCATCTCACTCTTGGCCTTGGAAATTCTATAAATAGAGCCATTCCCAACATGTAAACATCTCTCTTATCTCTTATTTTTTCATCATAGTAATGCTCATTTTCATCTATCCTATGCATCAATTTATCTTAGCTTATCTTAATTAGCATGCTTTTTATCTTAAGATCTTTTTTATATCATGCTTATATCTTTATCTTCGCTCCATATTAGCTTTTATATCTTGCACTTAGCTCTCATTTACATTAAATTGCACATCATTTAGTAATCTCATTCTCTAGGTTGTCATCTAATTGAATCTTGTGCACAATCTGAGAGCACTAATCTTGCAGATTCAATAGGTCCTTGGAGATAGAGGACAATGGGATGCCCTAGAGAGATTTTTTGTATATTTAAGTTTATATGCTTTGATTGAATCTCATGAACTAATATCTCATTGGTACACTTAAGCTAACTCCCTTTTCTTGTGTACAATAACTAATTTCCTGATACTATATGCATTAAAATGAGCTTATTATGTCTTTGTACATTTAGTGTCACAGTTAAAACATTGCATTGGTGAAGTGACCACCAAGGTTCAAACCCCTGTTGGGCCACTATGCTCATAGGTCTTGTATCTTCACTGGTCCGTTGTGCTCACGAGTTTGAACAAGTTAAGTGTGGGGATGAGGTCCCCCGTTTGTGGTCTCACCAGTTCATAACTCTAGATCAAAAGTGTTTCACGTGGAACTGGAGAGCGTGTCATGCCAACATCACCGGTCACATTAAAAATTTTACCAAACATTATTTAGAAAAAAAATGAAAATGAACATACTATAGAAAAAGGGAATATATGAATCCATTGACTCATGCTACAGAAAGTCACCAAATTTAATTCAATATCTTAGAAACAAGAATCAAGATCTACATCCAATAGGTATATAGGAAAAATACTGCAATGAGAACTCTTAAAATGACCCTATTTGATTAAGAAATATTTATTGGTACTTTGATTAAATATGTAACTTTACAAACTTATTATTATACTTATTTTGATCTAAAATGTCATTTTCATATAATATTTTTAATTCACTAATTTTTCTTCATGTTGGATAATAACCACTTAATTAATCAAGTTAAGTAATAGTTGTGTATGAAAGCTTACAAGAGTAAATGTGCATTTTGGATAGCATGAAGAAAACCTTTATATCTATAGGCATGTTTTTTTCAATGCATTTTGTTTTTAAATAGTGAGTTATAGTTGTAAAGATATTTTTTCTAATATGATGCTCAGCAACATTATAAGATATAAGCTACATATTGAAGGTTTGAAATGATATTTATGGAGAAATTATGTAGAGAGGTCTAAGTATTTGATTAGTTTTCAATATTTTTTAATAATTAAATGGGTTGACACAATATGTTCCATCTATGAGGAGACATTCATAATCTTCATTAGTTAGTTTTTATTGTGTGTGGTGTATCAAAATTATAAATTATATTGATTACATAGAATAAATTTTAAAATACAAATGAAACTAATAATAAATAAACTAATATAAGTACTTGGCTAATACTAAATTTTAATAATCAATAACATTGATGAAAATAAATGCTAAATTACATAGAAATAAATAAAATCTCAAGTTACAACATAATTTTGAAAACTAAGAATAAATTAAAGTAGAACTATAGATGCTAGCACACTCGAGACATTTTTAAGAGAAAACATTAAATTTATATAATCTAATTTCAACAATTAATTTTTTATTTAAAAAAATTAAAATAGGAAAAAACTGAAAAGATAATGATTTAAAATGGTAAGAAAAGAATATTGTTAGAATGTTGAATATAAGGCTAGTAGAATTTTGATAGAGATAAACAATAATAAAAACTATAAAGTAACTCAAATGTTAAATACTAGCTTAGGGAATTGGTTGTAGTAGTGAAGAGGAATAAATGGAGTGTAGGCAATGAACTATGACAATGCACTTGAGGAGACTTACTATATAAAACAACTACAATTAAGGAGGGATGAAGTACTAACTACTTTCTTCAAATTGAACGATGAAGAAGGATGAGTGGAGTTACAAAATCCTCCCTCGAATCAATTTCAAAGTATTAATAAATAAAGGGTTCAAGACAAAAAGAATGTAAAAAATTAAATAATGAACAAACTCTTTGCTCATGGAAGCAATGCAATTTCAAAAGAGTGTTGTTTTATTAATTATTAAAATTGGGTTCAATTATTGGTTTTAGAGTGATTATTTTAAACTCTCACTATAATTATAAAATTATTGTTTATTTTGCTCATAAACAAGTAAGACGAGATCAAACATTTCCCCATTCTTTTCAAGGTGCTTCCTTGAATCTCATTACAACTAGGTTTGAATAGCTCGATGTAGGTAATTGATGTAATCAGTTATTTAGTTATTTTATATAGTTAAATAAAAAAATTTTAAATTAGTTATAGGATATATATTTATATAGAAATTTAAATTGTATGTATGTATGTATGTATGTATGCATGTATGTATGTATGCATGTATATTTGTATGCATACATATATACATACATATATTATACTTCTATAATAAAGATATGGGTAATTTAATTAGTGAAAAAATTAGAATAATTTATTTTATGTATGAACCCATTAGCTCATACAGTAAATATATAGGGAACGAAATAGGCTAAAACTAAAAATTATTTACCAAGATAATTAATATTGAAACCATGGTATCATGTAAACACCCCACGCACATGGAATACAATATTAAGAAAATAGTAAAATTATAAATGACTTCACATAGATGTCACATGAACAGCCTTAATGAGTCCTCGAATAGGAAAAATAATTGTTAAGACGTCATAACTTTAAACGACTCACATCTCTAAATCCAGTACCCTATTTTGGAGTCCACTAACTTGTCTGGGTCCCAATTATCATCCAAATAATTCATTTCTCTCTCTAGAGCCTAAGTAATATATTTTTCATTCAATTTTTTTAAGAAAAAATGATGATAATAATATTAGTTGTGCTTCATGCCCAAGTTCATGAATCCATATGACAATGAATGCCAATATTTTTAAGGAATATTAATTAAAATTACTTTTCAATTATCATTGAAATCTCTTTAAACTTCTTATGCCTATTTGAAATACATAAAATATAAAGAGTTTTGCAAGATAAATGGCACCTTAATCCTAAGTCATACAAGCTGTACATTATTTTCTCTTAGCCCTTTGTATTTAAAGTAGTTTTCTTGATATTGATGAGACCCCTTTCAAAAACCCCTTATACTACCCCTCATAAAATAAAAATAAAATTTTTGGTGTAACCATTTAGGGTAAATGGGATTCCAAATATTGAGGTAACAATATGGATCATAATGAAGAGAGCTTTATAGCTATCACTTTGTCTCACCTCATAAGAGAGAGAAAATAAATTTTGAAGTTGCAGAGAGAAATCCTAGGCTAATAGGAGGAGGTTCTACATTAAAAAACTTAAAAGGCTCAGAATTGATTTATGGTGGTCTTTTATTTTTTGTTTTATAAGCTAAAAGTAATGCTTCTAAGAAATAAAAATATTTTATAGTAGGGCTAACAAAAAGACGTGCATTGTAAAACTAAAAGCATTTGATAGTGAAATGTAATTCAATGATTGTGATTAATGCAATATTCAAGGAAAAGAGCTCAAGTTGGATGTTAAAATTATATTTTTAGAAGGCCTTAACTCTAATAGATTTATTTGATACAATTCTTTTTTCTCATTACAAAAGATATTTTGATATAGTGGTGCAAATAATTTAGTTAATGGAGTATAATAATAATTATTAATAACTGTTTATGGTCACCACTCAAATATGTGATGTAATTTAGATTCAAACGTATCATTTAAGACTCAGGTAAAGGATGGTTTTTGTGATTAGGGATTTTATTTATTAGAAGTGACATTTTTTAGGATCTACCATAGGTATTGGGATGCATTTAATATAAGTTGGGTAAGAGTTGTGTACACAAAGTTCTTTGAAAATGATTGATAATGAGTTTAGTAAGATATTTTTTTCAAATCAAAGGGCCATGAAGTGAGATGTTGACATTTTACTAATCATATGATGTACCATTTCCTATATTTGGTGGTGGTATTTTTATTAGTTAAACCTTTGGAAATAATCCTTAAGCCATGATTGTGAAATTAATGTAGCAATTAGTAGCCATCATTTTAAAGGAGTTAGTTTCCTATGGAGTACTCACCTTCTAGTTATGCTTAGATAGCTTGGGTATGAATAGTAAGGCGATAGCCTAAACTTGAGGTAATAAAGCTGGCCAATGGACCCATTTTCTGCATATGCAAAAGGTAGGATTTGTAGGGAACTAGTATATTTTGTGTTACCTTCACTAGTAGATATGGAAAATATATCATTGGCTCATTGAAAACAGGTTGTACTATGATAGAAAGGTAAAAAAACTGTCATCTGTAACTATTTTTTTTTGCATGTCAAGAGCTATCCATGCTAGGGTTTGTCAAATTCTTCTTGGGTGAGTTCGCACTACCAGATACTCAATGCTTCAAAGTGGTTATCAAATAGGTTTTTATTGCAAATTTAATATTGTGTCTCTCCAATGCAAAGGTCCATTCATATCATTCTAGAATATTTTTTCATTAGATCTCAAGAATGGTTATTGTAGGTATGAATAAAGAGGTTAGACTGAAGGTGCAATTGATGCTCTATGTTATCCCCTTCATAGTGAGAGGATTTAGTATAGATGATCTAAGTAGAGAAAATTGGTTTCTACAAAAGTAGTGCGGATATTTTAGCAAAATGTTATCCAATTTTCACATTCATCACTTTTGTGATGATTTGGAGGTGGGTAGTGATTACCTAATCAAATGCTTTTTTGTTGTTCTTATATACATTTATCTTGACATTGAAGAGAATTTTGATGATGTAACAATATGGTCCATGTTAATAGGTTATCAAAGCAGTTTATTTGGAAATGAAAATGTTACTTGGATGGAGGAGATGGTGGGATCTAGCCAAGATCCAAATAGTAGAAAAGAGTGTTAGGGTGTGGTATAATGTTGTGTTTGTCTAGTTTATGCATTATTTTTTCTATTGGTTGATGGTCATGGATATAAATTTATTATGTATATGATACTATTAGCTAGATATTTGTATCTCTTTATAGTTGTTCTAATTTAGTGGTTTGTTAACTAAGACAAGATATGAAACATTAATCAAGTTATACGAACAAATCATCCCATTATTGATCTAAGACATTCAAAATTTTGTTAAAACAACATTAATGAGAATATAAAATAAAACTATAAATGGATAAAAAATTTATCAATTGAATGGGATCTAAGAAAAGAAAATTATGTGATGTGAGAGATTGAACTAGATCAACACTAACCCAATATGACAAATAGGTTTGATTAACATAACATGGCCTTGAGATCCTCTTGTGTTTATTTACCGTTTCCACCTCCCTTACTTTCCTTTGCATGGGCCACCATTAAGATTGATTATACAATAATCAACATTCAAAAACTAACTTTATACCATAAAACTTATGAAATTGACTAGGGGAGAGGAGCTAGTATGTGGGCAGTCGAGGTCATGTTATTGGTAGACCAACTTGTATGGCCGATTACATTACTTGCTCTATGTTTCATATTTAAATATATAATGGAAACACTTTGTTACTAAAATATGTTGAATTTTTAGTGGAAAGTTTATTGAATTAAATATGTGTTTATTTTGGGGATGGTTATGACATGTTTTGGCAGGTTAGGTGCTCAACCGTGGGCCCCAAACAATGCACAAACCATATCATGTTCTAGACCCTTCGCACATACTAACTCCTCTCCCCTATTTTAAACTATAAAATGAATAAATTAGATTGGTCAAATATGACATGCCAAATGCAATCAAAATTTGAAAGATAACCCAAAACAAATCATAAAATTTCCTCAACTGTCTCTTTCAATTTCATTGGTTTGTGAGGATGAAAAAGAACATAAAGAAAAATATAAATATGGCTAGTTTTGGGGATAGATCAAATGATTGAAACCCACCTCCTTCCCCACTACTAAATGCCACTTAGTAGCTCATTTTTATATATTTTATGTTTCAAGTATTAGTTCCATTTGAACTCTTGAAATGTGATTTTATATCCACCCACCTTTCTTTTATGAATTTTTGTGAATAAATATAATATCATTTAATAAATGATAAATCAGACATCTATTCATTAAAAAAAACCTTCACATATAACCTATTAAATCATTGTTTCAATTTACTATTTAATTCTAATAAGTTTTTCCTAAAACAACCTGCAGACACATCAAGAGAGAATGGCATTTCCTACCTATCCACTTGATCCTCCTACTTCATCAGTTGGGTAGCTGTTAATAAGCTTTAACATATCCACCATTATATGTGCATAAGATTGAAAGAACAGGATCAAATAGACATGCAGGAAAAACGTTGGTAGCTTGAATTCACTTTGAATATTAAATTCCATCATTTACAATATGAATAAAAAGTGATATGAGTGGAAACACATCTGTTATTGAAGAACATCTGGATATCATTGAAAAACGGAGGAGCTTACAGTACAAATTCTCTCTATCTTGATGAAGAAGAATGGATTTGAGATCCAACTGCAAAAAATATAATGAGGGGTATTTATTGGATAATTTAATATTAATTTTAAAAAAATATCATTTAAAGTAAATTCTCACCAAACAGTTATAAATCGTGTAGTTGTAAATCAGGTAGCTATAAATTGTACCCCATGAAAGACTGAAAATCCCACAACTTGGAGGATAGTGATTCAACTCCACTTTGAAATGCATTTGTTTCTTTGAAATAGACAAATCTGAAAACTCTTAAAGCTCCATCCATTTGAAATCATTTGATATTCTCCACTTTTCATTGCATTTGTAACTGTCGAATGATATTTCTCCATTTCTGCACACATTTGTAATTGTTTGTAACTGCTGACAAATCTTTTTTATGTACACACCATGTTGTGACTATATAGGGATGCCTCTCGAAGTAATCGAAGAAAACATACAAGCCCTACTCAAAGATTGGTAAACACATTCCTCCTCCACCTCAAATATCTTGAGTCGAGCATTGAATTTGACATGACTTCCCTAATTTCATTTTTCAACTTGTAAACACTCACAAACCACAATTAAAGATTCTAATTTTTAACCTCTTTATTTAAGAAGTTTAGTTTTACTTTAAAGTATATTTTTATGCCCCTTTCTAATTCAATCTACAATTTTATACATCTATATGTCTATAAAAGATATATATTTATTTATTTAGAACTTATTTTATTAATATTTAATAAATAATTATTTTATAATTTACATGTTAATAACTATAATACTTCTCGATGTAATTAAACAAGACTAATAAAAAAATACTTAAAGCTTTGTCATAAAGCACATAAACATGAAATCTTTAACATCACTATTTGGAGTGATTTGATGCTATATAATAAGGTCGGATTGCAGTGTAGTTCCCACCAAATGTTGGTAGAACTATTTTTCTCTTTGGAAAATAGAGAATATGAGAGGAGCTTTGAATTATAATTTTATGTTATGTATTTAAATGTTTAGGTCTTTGTAGTGGATTTGGGAAGTATGAAGAGTTCCTAGTGAGCTAGGAACTAGATATAAAAAATTACTATAAAACCATATAATACTATGCCAGTTGTTTATTTTTCATATGAATTGTGTATTTGGTATTGTAGACACCTAAAATATTTATTTAATTATTTTATCCTAAGTTTTCTATTAATTAAATAAATTATTATTTATTTAATTAATTCATTAATCCTCTTCTAGGTCTTTCCTCATTTAAATAAATACTTTTATTTATTTAAATTGTCCTTTTCCTAAATTAAATAAATATTTTATTTATTTAATTGATCCCACTTCCTCTATTAATTAAATAAATCTTTATTTATTTAATTAATTCATTAGCTTTTTCCTTCAATGACAATCATTTATCTTTTAATTTTCATCTACTAACCCTCTTACTATTTTTATTATTTCTTCTACCTACCCTTTAATACTAGACGACCATTAATCTTTACACCTCTTGATCGTATCCATCCATTTCCTACGGTGTTATCCATATAAGAGGATACCATCTTCCTTTCCTAACCCTAATCATCCTAATTGATCATATGCAATCAAGCCTTCAAGCGATCAAACGACATCATAACCACAATCCATTCTTTGTTGAGCTCTTGTGCACACATAAAATCTGAGAGAAAATATATCAAACAAGATCAATGGAGATAGGAGACAATGGAGATTGAAACCCTACTCAACATTTGAATGGTAATATTGTTTTATTTTGTTGATTTACATGATCTTAGGTATCTGTATTGATATTGGTGAATGTTTCATTGTAGGACTTAGATTGTTTGTGGTTGAATCTCTATGGTTTTACAATAGGTTTTCATCATCATCATATTTTCACCATATACATTTTGGCATTCTCGGTGGGACTCTTATCCCTTTTAATTCTGACATTTTATTTGTAGATCTATCTTTCTTGTGAAGTTGTAGGTCATATTTACAATGATTTTAAGTTTTTGCGTGTCTGTGCTTTCTATTTTCGTGCTTTTTTTTTGGTTGGTTTTTCAAGTCTCAAATTTTGAAATCGCATTTGTGCAATCGTATTTTTGCTTTTGCAATTTTAAATCACATCTATGCAGGATCTTTTCATGTTTTTGTATTTTTTGTTTGATTGCAGGTGTAGGTTTCATGAAATCGTGTCTATGATTCATATTTCTATGTTTTGGCCTAGAAAACGCATCCTTGTCAGTTGTTTTCACATTTTTGTTGTTTGTCTATTTACAGGTTCTAGATCTATTATTATGTGTCTGTGTTTCACCTTTCTGTGTCTGTGTTCATAAATCGCATTTGTGTTCAGTATAATTGTGTCTTTGTTTTCTTTTTTGGCATTTTTTTTATTTTTTAGGGTTTTTAATTTTAGTTTTTCCTTAGCCCCTTGCATTGGACTGTCGAAGTGGTGTAACTATTTTGGAAAAAAAAAAGTATCATATTGTCGAAGGCCCTCCTTTCACATTTGGATTTGGATTTTTTAAAATTTACCTAACTAGTGTGCTTGTATGTGGGAGTAATCTATCAAAACTACTAATCATTTGTTGCAAGGATAATCTAGGTGTGTGTCTTTCGATTTTTAGTCTAATTAGGGCCACATCTCTTTTTTATTTGGGGTTAAAGAAATTGTTTGAAGTGTTTGGTTCTCTTTGCACATTTTATGTTTATAACCCTAGAGTTGATAACAAAAGTATCCTCTCCCCTCACCTTCCATTGGACCTTAAGTGTAACAGAAATTGCTATCATCTTCTATTTAGGTAAGAGGGCCCTCCTCCTAAGTAGCCAATAAGGCCAAGTGAGAGGGAATGACCCAAGTGGTAACAAGCTAAAGCCAAGCTCTTTTGAACCACTATAAATAAGTGTTTGTGATGAAAGTTGCAAGAAACTTACATGCTACCATAACAACGTTATGACTCCCTTAGTGTCCTCGTGACATGTAAAACCTTATGGAGTGTAACCCATACAATATTGGGAGGCCTTCCTTAATGGAGTGTAACATGCTGCTAAGTATGGCCACTCAAATGGATGCCCTTACTAAAAACCCCTTGTTTTAGAGGTCAGAAACATTATAGTTGTTGGTACAGGAGGTTAAATGTCTGATGGCATCTCATATTCTTACATATCTTACTAGAAATACAAAGTTCTCCATGGGGAGTTTTCATTGGGACTGGTGCTTGGCTGCCCTAGAGAAGTGAGTTTCGTGGAGTGGAGCTAGTGGGGTCAAACATATAAGTATCCACTTTGAATAAGTGTATTTGTGAAACCAAGTAAGATCCAACAACTATTGTCCTAGATAGCCTTAGGATTTGTGCATGCATTTTTTTATTTCAAATCAGACAAACACCATCAAACATTGTGTCTTCACTATTTGCTATGTTTTATTATTTGAAAAAGTCAAAACATTGAGATTTGGTCACATTCAACAACTTCACAATTGAACAAGATTGCAAAATGTTTTGAGAATCATGTCTATGTCATCTTAAATTGTGTCTGTGTTGGAAATACACATCTATGCAGAGGAGAATCGTATTTATGTATCAGAGAATTATACTATCACATTTTATCAGAAAATTGTTAACATTTTTAGAAACTATGTCAGGATTATCATAAACCACATTTGTGTCGGGAAAGCACGTCTGCACAAGATAGAATTGTGTCTGTGATTTTTAAACAAAACTATCATTGTCATCATAAACTATGTTTGTGTTCACTATAACTACATCTCTGGTAAAAAATCATGTTTGGTTTTATTTAAATTGCATTTGTGTTCAAAACTAAGAAATTGCAAAAGATTTGTCAAGAGAAAAAGGACTTAAGTTTTCAGATTCAAAGAGCTTCTAAGACTGGTTCGTATAGGGCTTCATTTTTTAGTCAACCTATCTTGGTTACATCTATTCAATCATTTTCCTTCATCTGCGCTACATATATATCTTCAAAAAATTGACTCAAAAGGTTACTTTGCTTGTCTCTATCACACTTTGCAAATATACTATAGCATGTCATTAAGTGGTTCCCATATCAGATCTATCATCTTTGGGTCTCATTTGGCCATGTATAGTCAAGGTCGACTTATCTCATCAAGAGATCTATCATCACTTTAGAAGCCACACCTTACTTTAGATCACACATATAGCGAGCCTACATTTTTTGACATTGCAAGACAACCCTAGATTCATTCCATCTCATATCCTTTCTTGGTCTTCTATAGTCTTCATATTTTCTTCCATCTTTCATTTTAGCCAAGGTTAAGTTCATGGTTGAAACCTATGCCCAAAGGTCTAAAAGAGAAACCAAAGAAAATATAAGATCTCTCAACATGAGTACCTATATTTTTTATGGAGACATATTTTATAAGCCATTTGACAATTGTAGTAATATACCAGACAATTATAATGAGAATAACAATGATAATGAAAATACATCTATCAATTTCGTAGACATTGAAGAAAATATATAGATACAAGGTTCAATAGATTGGTTGAGGAAATCATGAGAACAGATAGACAATACTTCTTTCAAGTCATGGGGGAAAATGGAATGAATCTGCCTCATGATTTTGATATGTCATAAACTATAGAAGAGGACCCTAATCAAGGAAATCAAACAAATATAAATCCTAGAGGATCTAATGGTGGTAATAAGAGAGAGCATTTTGTTCTTGAGTCATCTTCATCCTTATTTCAAAAACCAAAAGTTCCCAATACCTATGCTCATGCCAATTTTACTAGGAACTCTTTTGGACAACCCCATAGTTGTCCTCTCCCATAGAGGAGAACTACCACTACACATGTTCATTATGATAGTCGAGATCATACCAATGCATACAACTACACCCAAGAAAATATTCAAAATCATGATATGAGGGGACCCCATGTCATATTTGGGGGCAATACTCAAGATCACTCTTATGATACCTCCTATCCTCATGGTCATGACATGTATCGACCTAGACCTAGTGCTCCTCACTACAATACCATACCAAGTGGTTCATATCCAAGTTATAACTATGTTTCTCCTTCATATGAACACATCTATGATCAATACCATACATACATGCATTGTATCCCTCCTTGTCCACCCAGTGACTGAGGTGTGGGACAAACTAAAAGAAAAAAGACACCATCCAAGAATGACTTGCAATACCAAATCAAGGATTTGCAAAAGAAAATGGCAGACATGAATACACCAAAGCAACAGTATACAATGAAAGACATATGTCCTTACCCATTTGATAGAAGCATTAGAATGCCTCCATTTCCTCCATATTTCGTGACACCAAAATTTGATAAGTATAGAGACAAAGGGGATCCTAAGTCACACATAAGATAATTTTTCATAGCTTGCATTGAGGTGGCAAGAGAAGAAACATATTCGATGAGACTGTTCACACAAAATTTGGGTGGAAAAGATATGGAATGGTTCTCACAACTTCCACCAGGAATTAAATCATGGAGTGATATAGTAGAGGATTTGATACAACACTTCTCATATAACATCAAAAAAGATGTGCCAGTAACTACCTTGTGCAACACTAAGGGAAAAAAAAAGGGGGAATATTTCTCTTCATTTTACAGCAATGGAGAGGTATTTCTAGTCAATTCTCTTGTGATATCCCACAAAAACAAATGGTAGAAATATTCACTCAAAACGTCAACAAGGATATTGGATATGAGATAAGAAAAGCTTGTTTATCTACTTTCAAAGAGGTCATTAGGAAAGGATTGGCAACACAAAAAAGTCCTTATTGAACAAGGTATCATAAAGCTATTCAAATAAAACAAAGAGGAATCAAATGGGAAAGACAAACCCCATTTTTGGAACAAGAATAGGAACATAATCAACGATGGGGTAGTAGATGCAAATGTTGTAAAACCAAAAATGACTTTCCCTGATGCAAGTTCATCCAATACAAGAAATCAAGTGAACACTCGAAGACCATCAAAGCCTCGAAGGAAATACACTCCATTGGGAGAGCCAATTGAGACAAGATTCAAGAAATTGTTTGCAATCACACTTATAACTATAGCTAGGAAATCAGAAATCATCAAAGCAAATCAATATTAGTCATAGCTCAATCACAAAAGCTCAAATGCAATGATCAATCCTAATTACATCCAATAGAGATATGAAAATAAGATATTCAAGATTGAAAACTTAAGCAAACCAAATGCAAACTTGAATATCTCCTTCATGTGGCTCCATTGTCCTTCTTTCTCCTTCAAATAGCTTTGTTGTGGATCTCACCTACTAGTGCATGATCATGATATGAAAGCAAGTAGACAAGATGATTGCTCAAGAATACTCGAAGCGTGATTGATTCGACAAAGTGATTAGATCGATAATGTCATTATTAGATTGAGATTGAAGAAATTCATCCAATTTATAGACAAATTAGAGAAATGACAAAATTAGGATGAAGAGATTCGAATGAAAATTGCAAATCAATTATGTCAATTATGACAAATTTATGACAAATTATGCACTTTCTATGCAAAATTGATTGATTGATAATTTATGACAAATTATGACAAATTTCTATGTCAAAAATTGATTGATTGTCAATTATGACAAATTGAAATGTCATTCCCATGAAATTAGGAGAAAAATAGGAGAGAATTGAAATTAGGAATTAGAAAATTAGAAAAATTAGAAAAAGGGGAAAATTAGGAATTAAGAAATTGATGAAAATTAGGAACTTAGGAATTTAAGAGAAATTAGGTGAATTAATTAATAATTTGTCATTTATTAATTAATTCACAAAAAGAGGAATAATTAGCCAATTAAATGAACATTTAATTGTGATGAGAAGAGTTAGGATAAATAAATAATTTATTAATCCTTAAGGGAGAAATGACAAACAAGGTTAAATGATTAAATCACAAAACCCTAGAAGATGAATTAGCAATGCAAGGATGACAATTAGGTCTTGACAAAGGATAATCGATATCGATTCGATTCTGATTAACAAAGGACCAATGTGATAAATGATTTAATTGATAAATGCGCCAATTGACGAGGAACAATGACAAATTGATCCAAATTGACACGATTGAGAAGGACGACGATCGATGACAAATCGATCGCAAAAATGACAAAATTGACAAGAAGACAAGGATTGATGACAAAATAGATTGCAAAATGACAAGATTGAAAATGATAATGATCGATGACAAATCGATCAAAAAATGACAAGATCAACAAGAGGACAAAACCCTAATTAGGATTGATGATGTCCAAAATGATGACAAATTAGCACGCACATTGATGCGACAAGATAAGATTGACCAAAATCATGACTGAAGATTGTTGTCGACAAGACCAAATTTGTGAGTGAGACGAGTGAAGAATGTAGAAGAATGACTCAATGCTTGCAAATGATAAAGACCAAATGCATGACATAGGAGAAATGTTAATGCGACGCAAAAACCTAAAATAAGGCAATGCGCAAATGTTAAAGTATGATTCCGCAAGCGTTGACCATTTTTAGGTGTCTACATTTTGCCCCTCTTTGAGACAACAGTAATGAAAATGCCCCAGACAATGACAATGACATATGCATGCCCCCTCGAGGAATTGGACGGAAACATGCAGAAAAGAGGCCAATTGATCGATAAAAATGATAGGATCGAACGGATTGAAAATCGGAGATCAGATGCATGAAGGAAAAGCAATTAAAGACGCAAAAGATCATGACCAACATAAGATGGAGAGGGTGCACATCCATCTATGCACTAACAAAGATCTATAAATGAGACCAAGAGAGTGAAAATTGCTCATTTGCACTAGCCCAAGAGGAGAATTTGTTGCTCTAGAAAAGGACACTTGCAGAGAGATGGTGAACATTCCAAGGGCAGATCACCTCAGAGAATGTGTACGCATGTACAGATGACCAGACAACGCGAGAGCAGCGGTATGTATCTCAAAAACCCATGTTTTCAATTTTATGAATTTGACTTGCTTGCGGGACATTGCGGGGTCCACAGGGGATGCAGAAACTGACTTCTGCACTTGTGTAGAGTGAATCCTGCACTTGTGTGATGTCTTCTGCGCTTGTGTAAGGGTACACAGGTGTAGGTTATGTGACACAGGCGTACGATACACAACACAGGCGCAGTTGTGCCCTGGGAACTCAATTTAGGTTAAAAACAACATGCAAATGATCCGGAAAGGGGGGATAAGGGTAGGATAGGTCAGAATAGATGAAAAACACCCTGATTTGGCAATGAAACAAGGAAATGCAACCCGTAGGAGCAAACCCTAAAACTGACAAAATGTGCCCCAATTGTGATGCAGAGTCGACAGTATCCATTGATCACACGGGAGAACCGACCTGACTGCTTCATGCTACGACATAGACTCAGGAGCATGGATAGAGATACATTAGCAGGACTTGGGATAGGAGGGACATCATCCTTGAGACATGGCAGGGATGAGGAGGATAGAGGGAGCACCCAGTGACAGAGGCACGTGCTCCTTATGATAGACAGTGGACATTATGTAGTCAGCCTGCGGCCATACTTAGGACAGACAGTCCAATTTTGTACTCTGATATTATTGTGACATATGATATGATATGCATCGATATGATGGGATGCAATGTGTTATGACATATGTTATTTTCCATGTATTGATGACTTATGCACTATTGATGTACCATTGTGGAATATGTATGGATATATATTTGTTTATGTGTTTTTGATGCATTAATAATATGAAATGGATAAAATGCTTGATATGATGCTTGATGTAATGCAAATGTACTAACCAATGAATGCAGGATGTAGCATGTGTGTTTGGGGAAATCAGAGCACTAGACCGAACTGACTATCCGAACTGACGGAAGAAATGTTATTAAGAAGAAATGAGACAAAGGACAGTTAGAGATGAAGAAAAAACTTGCTTTCAGTAATGCACTTTGTAGGTGAGAACCTTTATTTTAATGTAGCAAACTGGATGCGTAGCATCATGGCATTGAAGGCCAGAGCTGAAATGCAACCCTTTTTGCAAAAGACAGACACATCATAGACAAACAACAATCACAACAAAAAAAGAAAGGGACCATGAACCATCCCTGTCACTCTAAATCACTCAGTGACATCATCGAGCAACATAGGAACATGATCGAAGATAAATCAATAAAAAGATAAGATGCACAAATTCCAACAAATCAAACAAACACCTTGATCTTCATTGTCAAAAGTTGATAGTGCTGATAGGATGATCATGTTGTCCGGTTTTAGGGAATGCGGTACCCCGTCTAAGATAGGACACAGTCTGGTTTCGAGTATACCACACCCTATATAAGACCCATGATAGTAGTGACAAGGACGCATGATTTTGAGGTTGATTGATATGACAATTCTGATCAGTTTGAATGTCTGGTTTGATTGAAAAAGTTCATCTGTTTAAGCGTGAGTTCATTAAAGCACAGTGTATGATTGCGTGTCATTGGAGGGATGCTCAGTGATTTGTCTTATGCACAAAAGGGATCATATATTGCAAAATGCTTGTTTTGGATTTTAATGTTTTGAAATATTTTACAATTTGTTTTTTTTTTAGGACTTTATATGACTTTTTAGGGATTTTTTCAGGACATTATTTGATTTTTATGAATTATTTCAGGACGTTTTTCAATTTTTAAGAGATTTTTTCAAGACATTTTTCAATTTTTTTTTTTTTTCAGGACATTATTCAATTTTTTTTTAAGTATTTCAGGACATTTTTAGATTTTTAAGAGATTTTTTTCAGGACATTTTTGGATTTTTAAGAGATTTTTTTCAGGACATTTTTCAATTTTTATGATTTTTTTAAGGACATTTTTCAATTTTTATGATTTTATTTCAGGACATTTTTTCAATTTTTAAGAGATTTTTTATGATTTTGGTCGATCTTGTCAATCTCTTATCAACTTGTCAATCTCGTGATTTTACGATCAATTCGTCATCGATCCTTGTCCTCTTAAATCATGTCAATTTGGATCAATTTGTCATTGTTCCTCGACGCATTTATCAATCAAATCATTTATCAAGTCAAAATCATGATCGAATCGACATCAAATCAAATCATTTATCAAGTCAAAATCATGATCGAATCGACATCAAATCAATCTTACATCAAGAGCTAATTGTCATCATCATTTAACCTTGTTTGTCATTTCTCCCTCTAGGTTAAATAATTTATTTGTCCTAGGTCTTCGTGTCACAATTAAATGTTTAATTTAGTTAGCTAACTAATTACTCCTATTTTTGTGAATTAATTAATAAATGACAAATTATTAATTAATTCACTCAATTTCTAATTTTTCCAATTTTCTAATTTTCCTAATTTCTAATTCAATTTCCTCCTATTTTTCTCCTAATTTCATAGGAATGACATTTCAATTTGTCATAATTTGTCATAATTGACAATCAATCAATTTTTGACATAGAAATTTGTCATAATTTGTCATAAATTATCAATCAATCAATTTTGCATAGAAAGTGCATAATTTGTCATAAATTTGTCATAATTGACATAATTGATTTGCAATTTCCATTTGAAATGAATCATGCTAATTTGATCATTTCTCCAATTTATCTATAAATTGGATGAATTTCTTCAATCAAGGTCCCTGATCCCCTAATAATCACATTATCAATCTAATAATTGATGTAGCTAGGAATCTGGAAATCATCAAAGCAAATATCAATATTAGTAATAGCTCAATCACGAAAGCACAAATGCTTGATGATCAATCCTAACACACTCAATAAAGACATGAAAATAAAACATTCAAAACTAAAAACTAAGCAAACCAGATGCAGATCTGAATGTCTCCTTCATGCGGCTCCATTGTCCTTCTTTCTTCTCCAAATAGCCTTTGTTTGTGGATCTCACCTTCAAGTGCATAAACCTAATGTGAAAGCAAGATTGACATTGGCACAAGAATACTCAAAGCATGATTGATTCGACAAAGTAATTCAAACAAGTGATTATTAGATCGATAATGTGATTATTAGATTGATAATGTGATTATTTGGGGATCAGGGACCTTGATTGAAGCAATTCATCCAATTTATAGACAAATTGGAGAAAAGATCAAATTAGCATGATTCAATTCAAATGGAAATTGTAAATCAAAAATGTCAATTATGACAAATTATGCACTTTCTATGCAAAATTGATTGATTGATAATTTATGACAAATTATGACAAATTTCTATGTCAAAAATTGATTGATTGTCAATTATGACAAATTATGACAAATTGAAATGTCATTCCCATGAAATTAGGAGAGAAATAGGAGAAAATTGAATTAGAAATTAGAAAATTAGAAGATTAGAAAAAGAGAAAAATTAGGAATTAAGAAATTGATAAAAATTAGGAAATTAGGAATTTAAGAGAAATTAGGTGAATTAATTAATAATTTTTCATTTATTAATTAATTCACAAAAAGAGGAATAATTAGCCAATTAAATGAACATTTAATTGCAATGAGAAGACTTAGGATAAATAAATAATTTATTAATCCTAAAGGGAGAAATGACAAACAAGGTTAAATGATTAAATCACGAAACCCTAAAAGATGAATTAGAAATGCAAGGATGACAATTAGGTCTTGACAAAGGATAATTGCCATCGATTTGATTTAATCATGATTCTGACATGATAAAAGACCAAAGCTGACAAATGATTTGATTGATAAATGCACCAATTGACAAGGAACAATGAAAAATTGATCCAAATTGACACGATTGAGAAGGACGACGATCAATGACAAATCGATCACAAAAATGACAAAACTAACAAGAAGACAAGGATCGATGATAAAATAGATTGCAAAATGACAAGATTGAAAATGACAACGATCAATGACAAATCGATCGTATGATGACAAGATTGATAAGAGGAAAAAACCCTAATTAGGATTGACAATATCCAAAATGATGACAAATGAATACGCAGATAGATGCGACAGGATAAGATTGACCGAAATCATGACAAATATTGTTATCGACAAGACCAAATTCGAAGCGAGATAAATGAAGAATGCAGAAGAAGGACTCGATGCTCGCAAATGATAAAGACCAAGTGCGTAACATAGGAGAAATGTTAATGCGATGCAAAAACCCTAAAATAAGGCAATGCGCCAATGTTAAAGTATGATTCCGCAAGCATTGACCATTTTTAGACGTCTACATTTTGCCCCTCTTTGAGACAATGCGATTTTAAGCGTTGTTTCAAAGAACAATAATGAAAATGCCCAAGATAATAATAATGACATATGCATGCCCCCTCAAGGAATTGGCCGAAAACATACAAAAAAGAGGCCAATTGATCGATAAGAATGATAGAACATGATAGGAGCAAACAGACTGACAAGACTGATGGAAGAAATATTAGTAAGAAGAAATTAGATAGAGGACAGTTAGAGATGAAGAAAAACTTGCTTTCAGTAATGCACTTTGTAGGTGAGAACCTTTATTTAATGTAGCAAAACGGATGCGTAGCATCATGGCATTAAAGGCCAGAGCTGAAATGCAACCCTTTTTGCAAAAGACAGACACATTACAGACAAACAACAATCACAACAAAAAGGAAAAGGACCATGAACTATCTTGGTCACTCTAAATCACTTAGTGACATCATCGAGCAACATAGGAGCATGATCGAAGCCAAAAATAAATCAGTAAAAAGATAAGATGCACAAATTCCAACAAATCAAACAAACATCTTGATCTTCATTGTCAAAAGTTGAAAGTGTTGATAGGACGATCATGCTGTCTGGTTTCAGGACATGTGGTACCCTGCCTAAGACAGGACACAGTCTGGTTTTGAGTATACCACACCTTGTATAAGACTCATGATAATGTGCCAAGGACGAACGATATTAATGTTGATGTTTGATTGAGAAGACAAGTGTGATCAGCTTGAATGTCTACTTTTGATTGAAAAAGATCATCGGTTTAAGCATGATTTCAGTAAAGCACAATGTTTGATTGATTGCGTGTCGTTGGACGTATACTGGGTGATCTGTCTTATTCACCAAGAGGATATTTATTGCAAAATGCGTTTTTTTGGATTTTAATGTTTTTGAAAAATTTTTGTTCATTTTTTCAGGACTTTATTTGACTTTTTAGGGATTTTTTTTTCAGGACATTTTTTTATTTTTAGAGATTTTTTTAAGAACATTTTTTGATTTTTTTTTTTGATTTTTTGAAGGACATTTTTCAATTTTTTTTTATGATGTTGCCCCCAGTGTCTAGCAAGGCAAGGAATATGACAGGTGAATAAATAGGCTTTTTGAAATGTTGGTGGAGAGAGGGAAGACAAAGGCCTTTTATTATGGGGACAATACGGATGCAATTTGCAAGGGCTATTGCGTGATGGGACAAGAGACTGGACATGACAATGTAAAGCAGGAACATGGCATGAGGGACATGTCAAGAGGTTTTTTGAAACCATGTTTTAAATTTTTACGTCCTTATGTCAGATCAAGATCAAGGAATGAAAAAGACTGTATGGATAGTGATAAGATATGGATAAGATAAGCAAGACCAGGAATGGATAAGGGACATGGACTGAAGGTTGGGATTGGCTAAGGGATAGTGGCAGAGAGTTGCAATAAGATAGAGAATATGGATGAAAGGTTGTAATAAGCAAATGGATAAAGACCAAAAGCTATGATGAACTAAAAGCTGCAAACAAGATGCATGATGCTCATGACGATCCTCAGCCTTGTCAAGATCAAAGGTGGAAAGGGAAAATGGACATGAGGGATGATAGGACAAGGAAGGGTAATAGGACATGAAGGAGTATGACGTGGTATGATAGGATAATGAAGGGTAATGATAGGGGTTCAATAGGATAATGAAGAGCAATAGGATATGAAGGAGGAAACCTGCCCCCAAGTGTCGTGTGCAAGAAGTTCATAGATTACACATGATGCCTGTTTGTCGGGTTTTCATCACGGTACTTTCCCAAGGCGCCTGTTTGCCAGGTTTTCACTAGTGGACGAATTATTTTTGCTTTACTTTTTTTCTTTTTCTTTTTTTTTTCACTTTTTTGATTTTTTTGTATTTTTGAGCTTTTGATTTTTTTTTTTTTGGTATTTTGACTTTTTCAATAGAAGATGGACACATGATAGGGGATGGAAGAAGGACTCAAACATCTTTTTGTTTGGATAGTGGCCTTGAAAAAAATGGACCATGACCTTTAAAAGTATGCTCAAAGACGTTGGTAGGATAAGGACATGGAAAAAGAGATGAAACTAAGGCAAGGATTTATGCAAAGGATTGGACTAGAGGGATGGAAGGATGGAAAATATGCATTGGATAATGGATAGGGTATTGGAAGAATTGGGCTTCAGTGGATGGAAATGTTGGCAAGGTCGACATTGGCACACACCTTGAGGGGTGATGGACTGATGGAGAAAAAATGTATTTTGGATATTGAGATTTTGACGGAGGAATAGCTTGGGATTTTGGGACATAAGAGCCCAAAATGGATGATGAAGGTGATGGAGGAATAGATTTGAGAGGTTTGGATGGAGGAATAGCAATTTTGGATGCCAAGTTGGATTTTTCCTTTTGTGCTTCAAGAAGCTGCTTAGGAACCCACATTGTTTTGGATTTTTCATGCTTTTGTTGTTCTTTGGTGTGCATTGCTTGCATAAGGGATTTAGGAACCCATATATATTTTGACTTTGCTTTATTTTTCTTAGTGGGCTTTTGTGGCCTTTTGGATATTTCTTTTTCTTTATAGATAATATTGTTCTTTGTTTTGACATGTCGATTATATTGGACATGTTGATCCTTGAATACATGTGGATTGCTAGACTTATGACTTTTACACTTGGCATCCAAATTGCTTGGAGGGGGAAATGAATGCATGGATGGATATGAATGAAATGGACTTCCTTTGGATGGATGAAATTTACTCAAGGATGTGTGCCTTTGCTGAGCTTGCATAGAGGATGAAGGGATATAAGGACCTAAGATGGATGGAAAGTATGATGGGGAAGGTGTATGTTTTGATTTTGATGGAGGGATACCAACGTCTTGAGAAATTTCACTGAGGCCATGACCCTTAATATTTTCTTCAACATGAAGGGATTCTTGCTTATGGAGATCTACTCCTTTACCTTTATGAATATCTTGACATGTAGGATACTCTTTTCTTTGGGAAGAAGACGTGAGTCCCTTATGAGGTGGATATGATATGAGAGAAATAATGAGATCTTGAAGTGGATCAGATTGCACCAAAGTGGAAGAAACCATTATGCATGTTGAGGGTTCATGAACATCTTGCACTGACACGTTAGAATCATGAGGGGGATTAGGATCATGAGAGGGACTAGGATTGTGTAGTGGACATGGTTCAATGACAGGCTCTTCAAGAGATGGAATGGGAGAAATAATGGGATCATCAAAAGAAATGCAATCTTGGAGTGGATATGCTAGATTAGGATGTGGAGATGGAGGAACAAAAAGATCTTGTGGAGGATTTAAAGGAATAATTTGATCTTGACAAGGAGGGAGATCATTGGAATCCTTTTTAAAGGTGCTTTTCTCTTGAATTTTAATGGGATCATTGGAAAGGATGGAAGGAATATCTTGAATGTCAATGGGATTTGAAAGGACATTGTGTTCATGAAATGGAAGGGGATCGTTTGGGATTGGATGAACTGGGATATCTTGATCTTTCTTAGGGAATGGAGTGCAATAGGACTTTGGATAGGATGGACAAGAATAGGAGAATCATCATGAGTGTCTAGGAGGATGGGGTCCTGGTCAACAATTGGATGGGATGATAAGGTTTCAGGATCTTGATCTTCATCTATTTCAAGACACGTTTCTTCATGCTCTAAATTATCCTCTTGACATAGGGTTGGACTTTGGATATGCATGGAGGATTCTGACATGGAATCAATAATTTGGCACAAAGGGGATGCACTTTGAACATTTATGATGGATTCTGGCAAGGAATCAATGCTTGACCATGAGGAAGAGGGACTTCAAATGGGGTCCTCTAAAATAGGTAATGGCAACAAAGTGCATGGTGGCATTGGGTCTTGTATTTCTGAAACATGACAAGTATGTGCATCATGAATTGGATTATCCTAGCAATCAATTATGGATAGCCCTTGGGTAATTTCATCCTTGGGTGTATTGTTTGATGAGGACAATATGGAAGGTTCTTGTGAAACTTCTAAAGGTGTAGGGATAGATGCCACTGGAGAGTCAATTTTCTTGTGAGGGGATGAGGCATTGCTAGACATAAGTGTATTATTTTGATCTTCCTCAAAGAACTCACTTGGTAGTTTCCTTAAGATCATTGCAATAAAGCCACCTTTCTTTCAAGGTTTTGACATAGTTGTATCTGGAATTTGAACTTGTTTGGCAAGGAGTTGGTTCTAACCTGATGTCATGTTTTGATATTGGACTTGGTTCAATTGTTCTGACATGTTTGAAACTTGGGTTGGTGTGTGCTGCACCCTTGGTTTTTGAATGTTTGGTTGTGGTTGTTGACATTGATATGTTGATTGAACTTGTTGATATTCCACCATTGGTTGAACTATTTGTGGACATTGTATAGTTGGTTGGACATATTGTTGAAATTGGACCATTGGTTGTATTAGTTGTATATGTTGAACAATTGGTTGAACCATTGGTTGTATTGGTTGAAAATCTAATTGATAGTAAACACCTTCTTGTTCTTGTTGTGGAGGCACATAATGTTGTTGTCTCTTTTCTTGAAATTGTTTCATCATCTCTATTTGAGAGAGGAGAGCTGGTATGTCTGATCGTTCAAGAAGAGATCTTACATCAATTGGCTCAATCTTTGGATTTCAACCTGGAAATTTTTGAAACATTTTGGACATTTGTGATCTATTCTTCTCAATGTTTTTCACTCTTTGTTCCAAAATCTCATTTTCTTGAGCTAATTTCTCCTCTAGTTTTTGTATTTGGAGACTTGTTTCATCATAAAAAGTTTGATCGATATTACCTTGTTGTTGGGTTGGATATAATTGTGATTGCCTTGTCAGTTGATATGTCAAACTTTGTTGCATCATTGGTGCTTGGAAGCTTGTTTCAATAGACATGTCACTATGCAAATGCAATATTTTTGGAATTTTTCAAGGATAATGTATGATATGCAACTAAATGCAAACTAAATAGATGAAAATGCAATCTATGGCAAGAATGCAACCTATGTTTTTGGTTGTTTTGAAGATTTTGACAAACTTTTGAATGCAAATCTAAAAGAGAGACCCTTAGGAAATTGGAATGATGTCTAGACCTCAAAGGACAAAAGGACCAAGTGACAAAAGGACAAAATGACAATGTCTCCCCTATATGCTTGGATACTAAGCTAGGTTTGACGAAATGACATTGATGACAAAAGGACAAAAGTTTGATAAGGTCTAGACTTCCTAACAATGACTTAGGGTTTATCAAAGATTTGCATTACTTAAGTATGACAAAACCTAGTTTTGACACTATATGCAAAGGGACAATTACTATGCAAATGACCCTAATATGATATGATAATGACCTAAGCTTAATGAAGAGACCTAGGGTATGCAAATATGAATGTATGACAATGGTATTACTCTAATGCAAGAGGACACATGCAAATGGATGACCCTTATTGATATGCAAAGGAGTATGACCTAGATGAAACCTAACCTTGGTACTTGACAATGACTTTGCAAAATGCAAACCTAGGATGAACCTAAATCTAAGTGACATGAATGTTGAGACAAGATCTTGAAAAATATTTGACAACCATGTTTGAAGATGTTTAGAATCTTGTTGGATGAAATGTTCTTGTGTTTAACCTTGTTTTGAATCAATTTGTCTTGTTTTTGAAATGAGATACAATTCAACTTTTGACAAACAAAGAAGACAAGATATTTTAACTTAGACTCAAGACAATCATGCTCATTCACACATTTCTTATGGTAGGCAAGGACATTAGGTACTTGAGAGGTAGACTCATTATGGGATTCAAGGAGAATACATAGATGCTTGACCCCATGGGCTCCCCTCCACGGCACTCACTTCTTAGGGCAGCCAAGCATCAGTCCCCATGGAAATCTCCCCATGGCGAACTTAGTATCTCTTCCAAGTATCTGAACTTGTCCTTCTCAAGCAACTAGAAGGATTTTTGGCCTCTAAATACAAGGTGTTTAGTAAGGATTTCTGTTAAGCATTACTCCCTGGCGTCACGCAAGCGTGATTGAGACATTAAGCCCACCAAGATACCAAAAAGATGTAGTCACACAAGCACGATTTAGACCGTGAGGTCCTACTTAGATGTTGATATGAGAAAGAGTTCAAGGGTCATCACTTCCCAAGTAACTGCAATTCCCACGTAACCCTTCCTTCAAAGCTTTCACCCATTAGGTATTTGTTATAGTGAGTTAGAATGCCAAGGTATTCTAGCCGTACTCACTTTGGGTCATTCCCTTCTCATGATTATCACTTTCTTGCAAAAGCAAATGGTCGGGAAGGCAGGCCCTCTAAGGGTGATGCACAATCAAAAACATGAGAATGGTATCGAAGATCTGGATTTCTGATCACCCTAAGAAGGATGAGAGCATACTCTCATACTTCAATGTCAAACTCAACAATCAAAGAAAACATATATTCATTCCATCCTATTTAGAAATCATACTAGGTGCCTAAACATTAATTGCAAACACAAAGTTTAGTTGTAGTCCAAGGCAACCTACAAAACCCAAGTCAGAAGTTTGATATGTTTAGTCTTTGACTATCAAACCTGCATAAAATGTGTTAGTAGTTTCATTTGTTGTCTTTGTCATGCGTATGCCAAGGTTCTGCACAGAGAATCAGTACCAACAAAACCCAAAAAGCAGAAACAGAATGCAAAAGAAAACAATTTGCAAGTGAAAAACACTATCTTTTACCTCTATTTCTAGCCCTACATAGGCACAGGATGTCTGACATAGGCACAACATGCTTGAAACAGGTGCAGAATGTCCTTGACACAGGCGCAGAATGCTTGACATAGGTGCAGAATGCTTGACACAGGTGTAGAAGTTCCCAGAAAACCCTGCACTACCCTGTTTCTTGGGTTTTTGACCTATAAATCAACTCAAAAGCACTCAAAAGGATGATTAGGGGGTTAGTTCATGTCGGGTTCACTAATTAATGTAGCTAGGAAATCAGAAATCATCAAAGAAAATCAATATTAGTCATAGCTCAATCACAAAAGCTCAAATGCAATGATCAATCCTAATTACATCCAATAGAGATATGAAAACAAGATATTCAAGATTGAAAACTTAAGAAAACCAAATGCAAACTTGAATATCTCCTTCATGTGGCTCCATTGTCCTTCTTTCTCCTTCAAATAGCTTTGTTGTGGATCTCACCTACTAGTGCATGATCATGATATGAAAGCAAGTAGACAAGGTGATTGCTCAAGAATACTCGAAGCGTGATTGATTCGACAAAGTGATTAGATCGATAATGTCATTATTAGATTGAGATTGAAGAAATTCATCCAATTTATAGACAAATTGGAGAAATGACAAAATTAGCATGAAGAGATTCGAATGGAAATTGAAAATCAATTATGTCAATTATGACAAATTATGCACTTTCTATGCAAAATTGATTGATTGATAATTTATGACAAATTTCTATGTCAAAAATTGATTGATTGTCAATTATGACAAATTGAAATGTCATTCCCATGAAATTAGGAGAAAAATAGGAGAGAATTGAAATTAGGAATTAGAAAATTAGAAAAAGAGGAAAATTAGGAATTAAGAAATTGATGAAAATTAGGAAATTAGGAATTTAAGAGAAATTAGGTGAATTAATTAATAATTTGTCATTTATTAATTAATTCACAAAAAGAGGAATAATTAGCCAATTAAATGAGCATTTAATTGTGATGAGAAGAGTTAGGATAAATAAATAATTTATTAATCCTAAAGGGAGAAATGACAAACAAGGTTAAATGATTAAATCACGAAACCCTAGAAGATGAATTAGCAATGCAAGGATGACAATTAGGTCTTGACAAAGGATAATCGATATCGATTTGATTCTGATTAACAAAGGACCAATGTGATAAATGATTTAATTGATAAATGTGCCAATTGACGAGGAACAATGACAAATTGATCCAAATTGACACGATTGAGAAGGACGACGATCGATGACAAATCAATCGCAAAAATGACAAAATTGACAAGAAGACAAGGATCGATGAAAAAATAGATTGCAAAATGACAAGATTGAAAATGATAACGATCAATGACAAATCGATCACAAAATGACAAGATCGACAAGAGGACAAAACCCTAATTAGGATTGACGATGTCCAAAATGATGACAAATTAGCACGCACATTGATGCGACAAGATAAGATTGACCAAAATCATGACTGAAGATTGTTGTCGACAAGACCAAATTTGAGAGAGAGATGAATGAAGAATGTAGAAGAATGACTCGATGCTCGCAAATGATAAAGACCAAATGCATGACATAGGAGAAATGTTAATGCGACGCAAAAACCTAAAATAAGGCAATGCGCAAATGTTAAAGTATGATTCCGCAAGCGTTGACCATTTTTAGGTGTCTACAATAACACTACTAGATAATCCACCTTAAGAAACAAAAGTAAAACCTGTGTTGTGGAATGATGATGAGTATTGTGAGTATCACAAGAGAAAATGACACACAACTGGCAATTATCATAGATTGAAGGATGTTATACAAGATCTTATTGACAAGGGAAAAATAGAAGTTTATGGTCATACCTCTAATAAGGAACATGCGATGTTTAAGGAGCCCTTCCCTAAACATGATAATGGAATAGAAAAAATAGATAATCAAGCCAACTACACTAAAATGTCCTATTATTATGACTCAACTATTAACCACATTTGAGTGGACAATTATGTTTCTACCATTATTATAAAGGACAAGACTCCAGGTTCTACATAAAGGAGTAAAGTTGTTTTAAAAGGCATTGGGCCATCTTCCTCATCCTCTAAAGATGAAACCTCCAAATGTAATATCATAACCCGTTGAGGTAAAGTTACCCTGCAAGGCATTCCACCCAAGACCACAAGCTCATTATCTACCAAAAATAAGTATGACCTTGTAGATCAGTTAGGTAAGACACCCACCCTCATTTCCATTCTTGAGCTCTTACACATATCCCCTTCACATAAGGCCATTCTTGACAAAGCATTGAGAGAGACCTCAGTACCCACTGATCTGAATGTGGACCAATTTCAAGCCATGGTGGGATACCTTTCCACTCCACATTGTCTTACATTCACAAAAGTTGATGATGTATGAATATCCCAACGACACAATGCACCCTTTTACATCGAATTTTTTCTCCACAAAAACCATATCAAACGAGTCTCAATAGATGGAGGAGAAGGTCTGAACTTTTGTACATTGAACACTATAGAGCAATTGGGATATTTCGAACAAACTATGAATTCAAAGAACAAGATCACCATAAAAGCATATGATGATGAAGAACACTCATCCAAGGGAACAACCACCTTACCTTTGAGAATTGGGCCATTCATGAGGGATGTGGTTTTTCAAGTCCTTGACGTAGATCTCACATACAACATACTTTTGGGACTTCCATGGATTCATTATATGAGAGCAATACCATCAACGTACCATCAATGTATCAAATTCCCTTATAATGAAGTTGAAGTAACAATAAGAGGTGTTCCAAATCTATTCATGTATTGTAATAAGCTACAACCAGGATCAAAAATAATGATTCCAATCAATAGAGAAGCAACTCCATCATCAACATATGTTGATCTAGATTCCTTGAAAGCTTCTACATCAAAATAAGAAGAGCTCATAGAAAAATTCAAGGTTAAAGACATGGGATGTGGTGAGTATATCTTTCATTTTTATCATCTCTTACTATTTCATAAGACATTTAGTTAATAGGAACATCCTACAAACAATTTGCAATATCAAGGAATTGGGTGTGAACCACCTAGTGTTGTGGCTACTAAGTCTGAATGCATATCTCCTCTAGTGGTGCAAGCAACTCTTGATATCAATAGTCCTAAGAGTGGTTCCAACAAAGAATCTATTGAATATACCACCAACCCTCTTGAGAACTCATATAGCCTTGCGATTTCATCCACTCATTCCATTTCCACTCCTCTCCTAGACTTGGATCAACAACAATCACAAAAGCCCTTCCTAGTTGGGGATCAAAAATCAAGCCTAGAAAAGAAAAATCTAAAAGTAAAAATAAAGAGATTTCCTTCAGTCCAAATTAAAATCAAAAGCTATTAAACTTTACAAAAATCAAAGTTAAGGATAAAAATCCTATGAAGAAAAAAGAACAAGAGTTGATCTCCCCTAATATTAAAATAATTGGGGGCAAAAGTTCTAATATTTTAAGTAAAAAATAATACCTATTGATCCTAATTCTCCATCATACCATCCTACTTTCACTTATTTTCACAATCATAAGCCTTCATTCATCATCCAATTGTTCCACACATCCATCCTTTTTTGGCGATACATCACATCAACAGACTTTTAATGGAACTTTCTTGAATGACTTTGTTATCAAGGATGCCTAAACTTCTTTAGGTGACATGCATATGGGCCTACGTAGTCCACACATTAGTAATTCTACCTTAGTTCCTTCATCAAGGAAGATAATCAAGGGAGCAACATATCATTCAATCAAGGAATGACAAAAATATAATCATAAGGTAAAGCCTCACACATTTGAGGTGGGTGACTTATTTCTTAGAGAAAATCCTAAAAAACCATCAAGATAGAGAGAAAATGGACAACTTCGAACTAAATTGTCTTGGTCCTTACGTCATCATAACACTCTATGGATCAGCCACATATCAGCTCTCAATACTAGATGAATAATATTTGGAGGATCCTATCAACAACATGCACCTTCATAGGTTTTACACATAGTTTTTTAGAATATACCATTGTTAAAAATACAAAAAAAAAAAAAAATATCAAAAATACAATTTAAAAAAAATAGAAAAAACTGGTACTTGGTGAAATCTAGGCAAACAGGCACCTTGTGACACAAAAAGATTTTGAAAAAATAAAAAAAGTAAAGAGAAATAAATTCATCCAATGGTGCAAACCACTTTGGTGGTGCCTTGGGCAACTACCATGGTGAAAAAATAGGTTATCGATGCCATGTGTAGAGACATTGATCATTCCTCCTTCCAAATTCAATTTCATCCTTTCACCTTGCACACACTCACAACCAACTCTTCCATAATAAATTTACCCATTCCCATCATGGATTGTTATTGATCTACCTAAGATTGGTTAGCCATTCATAATAGACCTCCCTTTTCACCCTTTCCTTCCATAATAAAATAGGTCCAATATGCAATTAGACCAAAATCCTAAATCTAGTGATGGAAATGGTACCTTGAGCATCGCATGTTTTAAGGAGCATCATCATTTTCTTCCTCCCTCTTTTCACGCATAAGTCCATAATAAAAGGTCACTTGCATTTCCAATCTGCAATAACATTCTGCTCTTCTTCACAATAAATATATCAGTTTCATGGATTCAGTTAGTTTTAGATGAGACACAAGCACCAGTACGCAAGAAATCAAATCTTTCAGCAAACTTTGGCAACAACATGGTTTTTGGCATAATCTGTCCTTTATCAAGATGACAGCATTGTGACCAAATCAAACATGTTAACATATGTGGCAATTAACACAAATAACTTGAGGATTTCATCATGAATAGTGTCAAGTCTTGGTTTTCTTTTGATTTCATATTTTAAGGTGACATGTCTTTTAGCTTTTACAAGATGTCTTTGACTAGAGATTTTATCTCCAAGATGTCTTTGACTAGAAAGGCAAGGATGGGATATGATTCACCTACTATTGTTTTGTTGTCTATGGATTGTCTCTTAGTAATGTTATGGCTTGTCCAAGGATATGAGGATATTGTGAGTCTAGTATGAACTGGGGCATTCCTTGTTTGCGACAGTCTGATCTCCATGCAAATGGGTACAATGATTTTTTAGGTTGAACCTATACCTAGATTGTCATAACCTATTTTCCATAATAAAGCTCAATGATGATAAACCACAAGAATCTCTTTCACTTCCAAATCTTCTACCTACCATCCCCCTTTCTTGGTTGACCTCCATCGTCCTTTCTTGAGTGCGTGTAGCCTACTATCATATGACTGAGTATAATGACACACCAAAAAGATCTTCATTTAATATAGTTTTAACCTGCATTATCACATGTTAGTACATCATGCATGTGCATATATATCATGATAACATAACATCCTGCATATATCACTCATTAGCATTTGCATTCTCATATAAAATATAAAAAGACATTAAAAAAATAGCATATCTTACATTCTATCATGTAAATAAGTCATCATTATATACCCATTTGCATTTTACATTTGCACCATTCATAACATACATATAAAACATAAATAAAAAATATATCACATTCCATCATGTACATATTCATCCCATTAAGAATCATAAACATCATCACATTTGTAATAAAACATGTAACATGCATCATCATATAGGATCATAAGCATCATATCACATCATCATGAAAGTGTACACAACATCATATAGGAACACATGCATATAGCTACCCCAAGGACTGAATCATCTCATATATATATCAAAATAATATTAGTGTCATGATACAATGATGTCAAAATATCTCATATGGCTAAAAAATCACCCATAGGTGTCTACATCATCATACAAAAACTGATACAAAATGGGATCCAAGAGATGTATATATGATTAATACCCTCTCTCAGAGCCAGTTGGTCTCGAAGGAATCTAAGCTCCCAAAGGACCAACCACTAGATCATCTTGTCTGTCCCCTCCTGTAGACCCTACCGGATCATCTTTTCACCAAAGCAGCTAACATTCTTATGTTTGCCCAAATCTTAGGCATATACATAATGCATCTCAATCCGATTTCCTTGATCCCAACATGGTCCTCAGCAATCAAATCTATTTGTAACCGTTGTGTCATAGGGAATCGCTCTCTAGACACAATCTAGGATAAGTACTCCTGCATCAAATCAAATCAATCAGGTCAATCCTAGTGGTACTTATGTTCATCATATTGTGTTGCTTATCTTATCCTAGCCTAGCCTAGTGGTACCTATGTCCATCACATAGTCTTGCTCATCAGGCTCTATCCTAGTGCTTTTATCTATTCCATGGCACTGTATCCTAGTGTATATGTTTTTCCATATTGCACTATATCCTATCTTTCTAGGGCACTCGCCATATTTTATCTATTCAATGACTTATCCTATACTCAGCTTAGAAAACCTACCTGTTTTAGGGTACCTTTTTGAGTGAATCCTCTTAGTAGCTTATCCAATTGGCAACATATGTTAATCACAAAATTGTCAATTCTAGCCTTGGTTTCAGTTTGTCTTCCCTAGGGCACCTGTTTGAGTGAATTATCTTAGTAGATTACCAAATTGGTTGCATATGGTCATCACAAAACTATCAATTTTATCCTTTT